>NC_047141.1:30530743-30844573 GCF_009829125.3 Periophthalmus magnuspinnatus | reverse complement strand
TCCACGGACACAGGAGCGGGGTCCATGGACACAGGGTTGGGTCTCATGGACACAGAAGAGAGGGCAGGGCGTTTGGACTCAGGACCCATCATCATAAATTTTACGTTTTCTCGTCCCTCGACAGTGCGGAGACTTGGGAGGAGGGACGTCAAAAATGGAGTAGGGTCCACGGACACAGCAGTAGGTGGAGCAGTAGGTGGACTGTCCTCTGTACGTATGTCCTCCTCCTCATCGCCAGGCGTAGGGATAATACAGGCGTCTTCATCTCGTTATGGTCTACCCATGGATAAGATGAGGGTATTTAGTACGCAGAAGACGTCAAGCAGGCGGTCTTCTACCACCTCGGGTTCGGCCAGTGGTACCTGAACATAGTCAGGTACAGGGTTTGGTTCTGGAGGACATGGGGACCGGAAATCACGGTCCACCTCAGCTTTGAGAAAGTCCTCGATGTCCAACCAGTGGTCCAGCTCTGTGGTGGACTCAGTATGGCCCATTTCTGGGATGAGTTCATTCTCATCGCGGGGCACTCAGGAGAGACATGATCTCTAACCTCAGGTTGAAGGAGGCCATGTTGGGGCTCTTTGAGCGAGCAGACAGAGGGGAATCTGCAATGGAAACAAATGCTTTTAATACTGTGTTTAAAGTAAAGACGATGTTGATGTGTTTTGTGTTGTTTAAAGGTCAAACTTGTAGTAGTATGCACATGTCGTTCATGATTAAAGTTATAAAAAGTGAATCTAAGCTGTATCTTGTACATAAGACAGTAAAGGGCCTGCAATCAACTACACTTCAAGATGTGTTACTGTTCATTTACATAATTGTCAATTCTAAATATAACAAAAATCGTTCTAAAATAGAAGAAATAGTAGGTTATTCAAGTTTAAGTTAAGTTAAACCAGGCTAGCAATTGGAGCTTTAGTTCACATTTATGATCTCAACTTTCTGCAGTAGAAACACTAGATTACTGTAAACTAAATGAATTTTAATGAATGTACTGCTATGAAATTCCTTAAAACCAGTCTAAAAATGTGCTCACAACACTGTCCAACAAAGTTAAAATTGATATGGCAAGAATATATCTGAGAAATTTGCGTTCACGGTCGTTTGGTACACTTCAGATCATGGTTACAGTTTGCACTAAGTCAACGTGTATGTGCATAAACAAATGCAACAATCCATATGTCCACCTGTAGTACTTCAAAAAATCTGTTTAGGAAGCTGAGGAGTTTTGAGGGATGAGTTTTGAACTAATGCTGTGTAAAGTCAGGAGCTGACGGGAAAAGTGCTTTCAGTTCGCTGACTAGTCGAGAAAATGAGCCAAGTCCTGTGCCGTACAGCCCCTTATAAACTTTTAGGATTCTAGAATCCGATGCTGATGCACATCACCATAGGCAACCCCCCCCCCCCCCCCCCCCCCGCGAGAAACTACTACTGCTACTACCTGCACATCACCATAGCACGCTCTGACACAGCTGTGAGGTGTGTGCAGGTGTGCAACCCCCCCCCCCCCCCCCCCCACACACACACACCACATATATATATGGTAAAATATAAATGTGTTTTCCACACTTCACTATAATATTATTGTGGTTGGAGGATGGGATTAAAATGGGAATGCGTAATCTAAAAACATTTTCACAATTTTCATCTTTAATTTTTTTGAGCCTGTCTATTTATATATTATAAATAAATGTATTTAATACATGATTTGCCTGTTGTTGAATAAATTGCAGTAACCTGAGAGTTGAAAAGAGACGTGACGCTGAAGTTCAACCCAGGACAAGTTTGTTTAGCATCAGTACAAGACCCAGCACCTGCAGACATGGACCCTCAGCACACTGAGATATATATATATATATATATATATATATATATATATATATATATATATATATATATATATATATGGTTGAAGGTCACCCCCTGTGTTGCTTTGCCTGGGATGTTTCACAGTATGTTTTTACTGTAGTTTCCCTTCACTGGCCGCCTGGGTGTTTTAGAATTGATTTTAAGATTTTACTTATAACTTTTAAAGCACCAATTTTCATTTACACAGTTTATTAGCAACCAGAGAGTATACAACATGAAAGTACAATAAAAAAGTCCATATTATGTTTCCTGAATCACCACAGGGGCTAACTACATTTAAACTTGTTTAAAACAGCCAAGCAGACATGGTAGATCGAGAGGATGCGCTCGCAGCCATATAAGACGATAAATGAACATGTTAAGTCAGCGCCACCATCAAAGAACTTAGCACCTGCATAACTCCAACCAAAAATGTGCAGCGCCGCCCCTGCCTGTGAGCCCTCGTGCAGCCTCACATCCTCACATCCTCAGGCAGGTCTCTGGAGCTGTTCCAAAGTCAGATTTGAAACAATCTACCTGAAGAGATAAGGCTTGTGCCATCATTATCATGTTTTAAATTACTCTGTAAAACTCACTTATTGCCAGGCCTTTTTATAAATTGTCCGGTTTTATGTGTGCATCTTTTCTTTGCATTTCTCTGTTTTGCATTTTATTTTTCCTTATTTTTATGTATTGTGTTTTTTTTACTTTGTTGTGAAGCCCTTTGTAACTCTGCTTTTTTGGGATGAGGTGAAGCCATTGACGACTTGGCCGACATCCAAACTAACCCTAACCCTAAACAACATCCATGGATATGACAATGAGTCTTATCACACGCACACAGAGGAAGAAAATAGGCCTGATGAGCAATCCTTAAACAAGGCAATGAAATACAGCGCACTCATGGATGGACTGTAAAAACACTCTTAAAAACTGTATAATGCTGTGGTTAAATCTTTTCTGAATCACATGGGAGGGATGCGTCTGAGGGGCGTATTATGCATGTTATACCAACACAAACATATAAAATATAATGTTATCCTGTGGTTGCTATTTGTTAAGGTACTGTACTAGACATTATCTAAGCCCCGAGTGTCATGACCCATTTCCCCCTGAATTTTAACTTCAACAGAGGTGGGAATCAACTGTCCTTGAAAAAGCAAGCCAAGCAACATGGATACAAAACATCTGGATGTGTGTTACATTTTTTCAGAACATTTATAAACAATTGAAATCCGTTTTGTCTGTTAAACATCTTATAAACATCTTATTATGAACTTTCAACCCCGACTCCGTTTGTGAACTCTTCTTTTAAAGGTCTCAAAGAACTTTGATTAAAAACAAAAATCTGGCCATCAAATGTTTAAAAAAACATATAACTTATCAATAAATGTGCCTTTACAGTTTTGAGGTCACATAAAAAAACAAAAAAACAATTCAAACCCTATCAAATAGGTGTTCTTTAGGTACCAGTGGTCGCCCCTATAGGCCTGTTCAGTTACTTCACTGTCCTGCATTCCTGTATAGGCTCGTAAGGGCAACCACTGGTACCTAAAGAAGAGCTTATTCTGCATTAGACCGACTGTACAGGCCACAGAACCTTATAGATTCTCTCTATTTTTTAAGAATTAATACATTCTACTGTTTAGGTTTAAAAGGAATTAGCTTCCCTGAATCTTTCAGAGTTTTGACCTTTTGCTCTACCTCAGCATCTTCAGAAAGAGCCAGTGAACACTGGGCTGTGAACACTGACAGCTTCACAGCTCTACTGTAAGTCTGCATCATTTGTTTGTACTTTTCTGGAGCGCCTATGTACAGTTTGGCAATTGGAGCAGTGATGACAACTGTACTACAGTCCACCCCATATTTTTTGAAGGCCCGAGCCGTGGTGCCACCTCGCTTGAATATCTTCAAAATCTTCTGGTATCTGGCCACCACTTCTCTTGGACTTTGAAGTGTAAATAAGAAAATGGAAAGAATAAAAGATAAAATATTTAAAATAGCAGTGTTCTACACTCAAATCTCCTTTACCCACATTCTAACACCCTAATTATTCACTGGATGAGTTCAAAAAAATGTTTCACAATTTTCAGGGCAAAAATAGCGGGGAACCACGTTTATACACTTGTGAAGATGAAGACATCGCATAGCTGTTATTAGAATAATGTGTAATGAGGCCAAATAGATTTTATAGGGTTCAGCAGGTCTATGTTATGGATAGATCATTTAGAGTTCAGTATGTTGGTATGCACAGGGAAAAGAGTCAATACAATTTGCATTTAACCTCAATTTAAAACCATCATGGTCATGTGGATTTGGTTGTTTGGAAGATTGCACAGTGGAGAAATGCCACAAATGCCCAATGTCCAACCCTGCCTTGGCTCAGAAGTGACATGGTTAAATAAAGTAAGTATAAAGTAAAACCTTACCTCTCTGACAATACAATTTCAGTGACAGTGACTCTTCTCTTCTTCATTCTTCTTTTCTTCTTTTGTTCATCAGCTGATGAATTCTCAGTATCATTTTCTGATGATATTGCATTGACACTTTCTGCTTCTGTGTCAGAAGTGTCATTTGCTTCATCAGAAACCTGACTGCAGCCAGTGGAGCTGAAACCTGGGTCAGTTTTCCTGAGAGCTGTAATGTAAACAAATACAAATGAATATTTACCACCATTTTCAGATGACTCTCAGATTGTCAAACCAATTTTAATATTTCACAAGACAACACAAGTGAATATTCTGGAATGATTATGAACATTTTTAAAAATGAAAGGACCTGTTGCCAGTTGTTCTTTTAAGAAGTCATTGTTTCTCATTTTGAAGATCTACTTTTATTTCCAACATTTTCAATTCTTTCAATTGTCTTTGGTTTGTTAATGATGCTGTTGGGGCTGACAAACCAAAAACACATAAATAAATTAGTAAAAAGCTAAATTACTCTACATTCAAACACTTACACAATTTATTTCCAATTCCTGAGTAAATATTGTTTAACCCATATGAACTAGTAAGTTTTTTTAAGACCAAAAATCTATTAGATTTCTTGGTAAGATATAGATGTAAACCGAGTAAGTTACATCTATATCTTGTCAGAAATTTTATATATTATATATATATGTGTTTTATGTTCTAATAACATGATTCAGTTTGAAATCTTCCGTAGAGTTGGAAGATAGATTCTGATCTATGATGGTCAAAAACCCACCTCTGTTTAGTTATGGCGGCGTATCAGGAAGTCACATCCATTGAACTGAGGACGCACATTGCATCACTTCCTCTGAGACAGCGCGGGTTTTGTAGAGGCTATTCCATAACTGTTCTCTAGCAACCATACTGTAAACAAGGGCCAGAACTCAGCTCATTTACACAGTATAAATATATTTATTATATTTCAAATAAGTCCAGTTTTGCTTTACTTTTGCTCACAAACGTCTGCTACTGAAAGATTGAGTTAAATAGTATTCATGACAGGTACCGTCCCACTAAACGTAGAGACAATTAGAACAAAATAATAAGATCAAATGTTTTGTGTTTCAGACTCCTGTGAGTTCTCTCTGGACCTAAACACAGCTCACAGACTTCTCCTTCTGTCTGAGGACGATCGGACTGTGACACGTGTGGAGGAGGAGCAGGAGTATCCAGATCATGATGACAGGTTCACATACGACCACCCCCATGTCCTGAGCTGCACTGGCCTGAGGGGGCGCTGTTACTGGGAGGTGGACCTCTGTTTCATTTTTCGGACACACATTCCCCTCTCTCCTCTGTAACAAACCTGGGGGTCAAATTTGACCCCCACCTCTCCTTTGACAATCATGTCTGCTAAACTGCCTTCTTTCACTTCCGTAATATCTCCAAACTTCGCTCTTCTCTCTCCCTCCCTGCTGCAGAGAAGTTCGTCCATGCCTCTGTCTCTTCCAGGCTTGACTACTGTAACGCTCTCCTCATCGGGATCTCTGGCAGGAGCATTCAAAAGCTCCAGTATGTCCAAAACAGCGCCGCCAGGGTCCTGATGAGGGTGCGTAAACACGAGCTCATCACCCCCATTCTTCACTCTCTGCACTGGCTCCCCATTCACTTCCGCATTCAATACAAAGTCCTCTTGCACACCCATCACTGTCTCCACGGTGCGGCCCCCACCTCACTGAACTGCTCACACCACACACCTCCACTAAGACTCGGTCAGGCCAACAGCACCGTCTGGTCATGCCCAGGACACGGCTCAAGACCATGGGCGACAGAGCCTTCTCAGTGGCTGCTCCCCGTCTGTGGAACGCCCTCCCAGACCATCTCAGGGCTCCACAGATGGTGGATGCTTTTAAAAGAGGACTAAAAACTTACCTTTTTACCTTGGCCTACAGATAAACACCGGCTATTGTTTTATTGCTTTGATTTTAACTGACACACTGATTTTAATTGTCTTCTGTCTTTAATGTCTTTTTTGCTGTAGCACTCTGAGATTTGTTGTTCAAATGTAAAGTGCGTTATAAATTGTATTATTATTATTATTATTATTAGCGGGGAGGTCTCTATAGCAGTGAGTTACAGAGGGATCAGACGGAGTGGACGGGAGAGTGTGTTTGGAAACAATGATCAGTCCTGGAGTCTGTGTATCGGTGCTGATGGAGGGTATTGGGTCTATCACAACAGAATAGGAACACGACTCCCCCTCTCCCATTGTTTAGAGAGAGGGGGCGTGTCCTCTGGTACAGGGGACGTGTCTTCTGATGAAGGAGCCAGAGTGGGCAGAGTGGGCATTTTCCTGGACTCTGAGGCTGGAGCTCTGTCCTTCTATGTGGTCTCCTCTAATGGAGAACTGTTCCACCTCTGGACCTTCTCCTCGTCCTTCTCTGAGCCTCTGTTCTCTGGGTTTATACTGTGGGGAGAAGGTTCCTCTGTGACTCTGGTGAAAGAGACGAGACGGTATGGGTATTAAAGAGGGGGGTATTTGACTTCTATGGGTATTAAAGAGGGGGGTATTTGACTTCTATGGGTATTAAAGAGGGGGGTATTTGACTTCTATGGGTATTAAAGAGGGAGTATTTTACTTCTGTCTATCAGAGGTCAGATGGGTTCAGGGGTCAGTAGGGTTCAGTCACATGGGGTCTGAGTTTCAGTCATGTTCTACTGGAATCATTATCTTCTTCCTCAGTAACTGTCGTAACGGTGGGTGTAGCGGACCAAAGAGTGCAGACTCGGGGCAGATCTACAGGGTTTATTTACAGTTTGTGACACAAAATACAGAACTGAGGGTTGATCTGGTGGTAAGCAGGAAGCCAGGTGTGGGCCAGGATCCAGGAGCGGAGCATAGAGTGCAGCGGAGACAACGATGCGGGCAGCACCAGGGCAGGGAGCAGAGTGCAAACCAGGGTCCAGTAACGTGGAGTGCAGAGATAAGCCAAGACAGTACCAGGGCTGGGAAGCAGGGTCAGAGCAGGGTCAGAGCAGGGTCGGAGCAGGGTCAGAGCAGGGTCAGAGCAGGGTCGGCGCAGGGTCGGCGCAGGGTCGGCGCAGGGACAGTCCAGCAAGCAGGGTGAAGACACGCATAGGACCCGGCACCGAAACAGGATGTAGAAATGCAGGAACGACAACGATCTCGCGCCGAGTGTCTAGTCCTGGCTCCACTTATACTCCTCAGCAGGTGGGAGTAATTGCGCTGATGCGCTCCAGGTGCGCACGGGAGGAGCCAGGAACTCCGCCCAGCTCCAGGCTCAAACAGGTGAGGGAGGGGAAAGCACACAGGGAGACAGATAATGCAGGATCATGACAGTAACACACAGGGAGTTGTTTAAGTTGGTCTTTTTTTACTCTTGCATGTTTGAGAAATGCTAAAACTGCTTTTGACATTTGCATTTAAAGAAAACTTAGATGGACCAAGGATTGTTTGAGTAAAAAAAATCATTTGTTTGTATCAAATATTTCCATTTGGTTCTAAATGTGTCATATTTGCTTTTTCTGCATAAAAAGAACTCAACATTAAGGAAAAGTGTTTGTTCCACTTCAAAATAGAGAGTAAAGCTCTGAAAGCTGGAGGCTGGTGTTACTGTTCTGAAGTGTTCCTCATTTTCATCAATATCTTGTGTTTTTATAAATTTAAACTTTTTTAAATGATTATTTTCTGTGTAAACGTGTCACTTTTAAAATGTTCAGATCTGGTTTAAAACTCCTGCTTTACACAAACTGAATCTTGTGAACTGTAAGTCATGTTATAATGCTGTTCCTTTCTCAAAACCATCCCTGGTGTTGTGTTTTGTTTCATTCACATATGTTTCTGAAGAGTTCTTCTGAAGTGTGCAGACGCAGATCTTGCTTGCGCCTGCTGCTTCCTTCTTTACTTTGCTTTTTAATCATTTTAATTATTCCAGTGCTGGAAAATGTGTTTAGTTATGATTTTCATTTAACTAAACCAAGAGTTTTACACCATTTTTACATTTTTTAAATAAAAATTCTGATGAGCCAGCAACATGTCCAGGAGAAGAAACAAAAGGATTTTTTTCTGTGAACACTGTCAGAACTATCAACAAATTAATGAGCCACAAGCAGAAGTATTTGTTTTAGAATCTGAAAGAGGACTTCACCGGACGCTCCCTGTGACCTCCAGTGGTAAGAAGCCCACAGTTACTTTCAGAGAAGAGGCTGAAAAAACGGCTACTTTCTTCTTAAACCTGAGTGATACAGTGTCTTTTCCAAAACTTTGTAAAGACAAGAATGCCAAACCAACGCAACAAGTGACAAGAGACAAAGCTAATATAGTTACATCACCCAAAATACAACTTAAAAACAGATTTTTACCACTGTCACAGACTGATGTTAAAATAAAAACAGAAAATGGATTTTTGTCACAAACCAAGAACAATGAAGTTGACAAAAGATCACAGGCAGACAGGAGATCTGTGCCAAACGTCAGGGTCAGAGACACGCTGCTGTTAGGAGACGGTGCTGTCAGAGATGTGCAACACACCGTTTCTGAGATTACAAAACTCCTGCCAAAAGTTTTGTCAACACACCGAAGAGTTAAGGTAAGGCAAGTTTATTTGTATAGCACAATTTGTACACAAAGTAATTCAAAGTGCTTCACAGAATAAGAGAGACATTAAAATCAGACAAATAAAAACATAAATAATCACAAATAATCATAAAATTAACATTAAAAGAGAAGAGTGCAGAATAAAAACCTTTCAGTCGTATGCACAGATAAACAGAACAGTTTTGAGCCTGGATTTAAACATTGTCAAAGTAGAGGCCTGTCTCACATCTTCAGGAAGAATGTTCAAGGGTTTAGCTGCATGTTTAGTCATGTTAAACAGCTGATTGTGCACGTGGGTGCAGTTGACACCAGAATGGAACAGACTGAAATCTTGAAAAGGGATTTCATTAAATTATTTGAGGAGCTTGATAAAGTGGAGGTTAAGACTTTCATCAGTGGACGTCTTCCTAACATAGACAGAAGGAAGATGAACAAATTTACCCGGCTGCTTCAGCTGAACACATGGCTGTTCAACACATGTGCACCCAGAGGACAGCACTTAGCACTACTTTGAGAACTTTGATCTATTCTGGAAACGAGACGACCTGTTCAACGGGAATGGGCCCCACCTGAGCAGAGGTGGAGTAAGAGTGCTGACGGATATCCTCCTCCACGCTCTGAGGCACCAGCCAGAACATGGTCCTGGGCCAGTGAGAGAAAAGAGGAATGAGAGAAGAATTCCTGCTGCGCCAACCAGAGACTGAGCCAATGTGTCAGCACCACCAGCAGCACCACAACTACAACCACCACCTACTCCAGTGAAGGAGTCACCACCAGCAGCACAACCATCTCCCCCAGCGAAGGATTCAGCAGCACCACCACCTCCCCAAGAGAACAAATCAGCATCACCACCACCTTCCCCAGTGAAGGATTCATCTCCAGCGTCACTTCCCTCAGGGCCCTCGTCACAGGCTTTGAACCCGTCTGTGACAGCCCCACATCACCTCCCCTGCCCACAGACCAGCCCTGGGTCTCCTTTGCTACATCTACTCCCTCTAGGGCAAAGAACGATCAATTTAACAGACAACACCAGGAGTCCTACTTAAAATCTGGGTTTGTCGCTACAGGTTTTTGTCGCTCTGCGTAATATGCGGGAAAAGCAAATGAGGCAATGAAACCCTCAACACTACTTTGGCACATGGAGAATAAGCACCTGGGATTAAAGGATATGCCTTTAGAGTTTTTTGAAAGAAACTGCGGAGCAGAGTAGACATAATCACATAATCAGCGCAGGGCTCCCTCTGATGCAGCGGTGTGGTGGGTTGTATTTTTTATGCACTTAACTTATTTTTGCCATATTTATCTGCCACGCGTAGAAGGCTTGTCCGTGAAAATAAAACCGACATTATTCCGTTACATTATTATTATTATTATACACAGTGTTGTCTTCATTTTAGATGTCAAACTATTTGCGGCTCCCAGTGTTTTATTTTTCGTGGAAAGTGGGTCCAAATGGCTCTTTGCGTGTTAAAGGTTGCCGACCCCTGGACTAGACCAACAATTTTAAGGGTCTTAAAAACCTCCCCAAGCAGGCATTGGTGGTTCAGTGGAAGAATTCTCGCCTGCCACGCGGGAGGCCCGGGTTCGATTCCCGGCCAATGCAGCGCAAGTCATGGTAGTGAATCCATTCTTTGTTGACTTATGTAGAATGTAAATAATTCTGTCAGAAGTGGGATTTGAACCCACGCCTCCAGGGGAGACTGCGACCTGAACGCAGCGCCTTAGACCGCTCGGCCATCCTGACACGGTCCACAGTGACACTTTGTTGTTCCACGGGACAGTGACACAGAAAAACAACATGAATTCATTCAGGATTTGCCAGAAAATGAGGAACGCTTCACGAGTTTGCGTGTCATCCTTGCGCAGGGGCCATGCTAATCTTCTCTGTATCGTTCCAATTTTAGTATATGTGTTAGCGAACTAACACAACTGCAGAGTGTTCCAACAATGTTTAAAAAGCACCTTTGAGGCGCTGCTCCCACACTCACGGTGTATGGAACCTCACATCCTGGACCAAAGAAATCCATGTGTACAGATGACGATACATTGCGTGTGAATATGTCCCACATCTGTGTGTACTGTGTCGAGGTGGCCAAGTGCTTGAGCCCTTGCCGTTGCTCCCCTTCTTACTTATGCAGCGTTGACCGGTCTGGTTTCACATTTAACTTCCTCCTTGCTCTGGCGCTAAGAGCTGAATAGGGTAGCTTCAGCTGAAACTGGAGACAATAGATGTTTACAGTTTCAGTGTAGTTAGCCCCTCCCTTCAGATAGATGTAAGGCATTGGCCATCGGCAATCTGACCAGAACTGAAGAAGCGGCTTGGATGAGCAGCGAAACATCTTCACTCTTACAACGCTTTTTTCAGTTGATAGATTTAAACTTCATCTTTTGCTTTTTCCTAAACTTCAGACCAATTTGTCCATGCAGTTTTCCACGCTTTTGCTCACATAATGTTAGAATCACTTGAGGACTTGTATCCTGGATTGTCACAGTAGAAGTCTGGTGTTTTTCCAACTGCCTCCCATGTGACTGTGGTCTTGTGTCTTGGTTGTGCAGTATACAAAGTTCTCTTTAAAGCTTAACTTAACAACATACCATGCCAGTAGAGACAGCACTTTCCCTATCTTTCCTTTTGCTCATATAATGGACAAGTTGCCTGAACAGGGACTTGAACCCTGGACCCTCAGATTAAAAGTCTGATGCTCTACCGACTGAGCTACCCAGGCCCTTAACATGAGAGATTTAATGAAGAATGGATCAAAAAATACACAAGCTTTTTAGGCTAAAAGGTTGGATAGAATCTGGTACCAAAGTCATGCCTGACACCCATCTGACTATGGTCCTGCACAGTGCAGTGAGGTTTGGGAATAAATCTCATATGGTTCACTGTACCTGTGGAGCTATACCAGAAACTCTTTCCTAAGTTTCAAACTCCACTGAAAATAAATTTGTCCAGGATGTTTTTCACGCAGAATACAGAGATTTTGCCCTCAGATAAAAAGTCTGATACTCTACTGACTGAGCTATCCAGGCTCTCAACAGAAGGGATTTGCATTCCATAGGATGAAAAAAAAATGCACAAGCCTTCAGCTGCACAACTGATTTGGCAATGTCCTAAGCAACTTAGAAACACTGCAGTTCCCTGACCGGGAATCGAACCCGGGCCGCGGCGGTGAGAGCGCCGAATCCTAGCCACTAGACCATCAGGGAGACACTGTTGTTGTGATTTTGGGCGTTACAAAAATAAATGAATTGAAGTGAAATTGAATTGAAGTTTAAGACTAGATTGAAAGCCCACCTTTTCTCCCTGGCATTTAATACTAGCTACACAGGATATCTTGGTGTTTTATTGTACTTTTCCTTTGTATAGTGTGATCTGTATTGAACTGAATTGAAGTAGTCCTTCTGACCAAACGTAGGTCAAACTCTTCAGATGAATGCCCACTGCTCCTGACAGATTTGATACTCAATACTGACTCCAATACTACAATGATAATTAAAAAACACTCTTTCTTTAGACAATAAAATGTAATTTTCAACATTAAATCAT
This sequence comes from Periophthalmus magnuspinnatus, assembly GCF_009829125.3. Lineage (NCBI taxonomy): Eukaryota > Metazoa > Chordata > Actinopteri > Gobiiformes > Gobiidae > Periophthalmus > Periophthalmus magnuspinnatus. The sequence continues at coordinate 30,832,146 of NC_047141.1, read as the reverse complement.
AGTAGTTTCTTTTCTGTTCCCATGTGGCTTTATATCTGTGTCATCCAGTTGGTGGTTCCATCGTGGTCGTAGTGTGTGGTCTTATACTTGTTCTGATACAGCTCAAGATCATTCTAAAGCTTTTCAGGAAAGATTCATTTCTGTCATGTGAATGTGACATTTTTAGATACCTACACAAATGAGTATCTAGTTTCAATACTAGTTTTAGCATCAGTATCTGAGTTTTGATACTATTGACAACCCTAATACGTCATAATTATACAAAAATAGACAAACAAATTTTTATTGTTTTTAATGCTCATCAAAGGTAAAGATGGTCTCTGTGTGTTTACGTCCTCTGCTTCTTGTTGTTGGAAGTCTGAGGCCGGTTAGAACTGTGAGAGGCAGACCTCCTCTGCTGAAGGATCATTCCTATTTTTACAGCCTGAGCGACGTACCGGCCTTTTACACCCTCAGGTAGACGCTCCCACTGTGGAGAACACAAGCACATACATTTGTTAATATCATTTCATGCATTTCTGATCACTCCAAGTTTTGCAGTCAATGAACTTTGAAAGTGGGACTAAACACATAAACTCCGCCCACAACCACAAACAGAAGCTGAGGGTAAAAGGAACAGTGTGATTGGTCAAACAGGAGTGCACACTTCAAACCTCGCTCCTGCAGAGAGGTGTTTGTGATCACACACTCCTGGCATAAGTGTTTAGTTCCACTTTAAAGGCCCCGTACCTGATCATTTTCATGTATTAGAGCAAAATTCATACGGATAAATTGTTTGAGCAGATCTTGAGGTCAAAATAAGTCTGCTGTCTACTTATCTATCTGCATCTAATTATAAAGCATTATATTGTCTGTTAATCAGGAAGTACACAGTACACATGCTAGTTGTTGTAAATGTGATGGCGAAACTGAAAAGCGGGTATAAATTCATCGTGGTGAATAATTAGGATGTTCAGAAAGTATAAGGTAAGTGAGGAATAACTTTGGATTGCTGCAAACAGTTTCAAATGAATTAGTTCTGTTTTTCTTGTTTTTGGACAGTGAAAATCAGGTACAGCGCCTTTAGCATTTGTCTTTAGGTTAAGCCTGATTGTAATAATCTTTCACTCATCACATTAAGTTTTACATAAGGTTCTTCAGCACTTTGAATTATTTTGTATTAGCATGTTAGCATTAGCAAAGGCATTTTATAGGAAGAACATAGAAAAGACTTGTTTCAGACTTACTCTTTTTTGCAGCACAGCGTTCAGGACCATCGTGTTTTTGGTCCGGAGCTCAGTCTTGACCTTCTCCCACTGATGCTTTTTGAAAACAGAAAAGGCTGTGGGGGCCTCAGCAAGAGGTGTGGGGCCCATGGATGCAGGAGCAGGGGCTGTGGGGGCCTCAGCAAGAGGTGTGGGGCCCATGGATGCAGGAGCAGGGGCTGTGGGGGCCTCAGCAAGAGGTGTGGGGCCCATGGATGCAGGAGCAGGGGCTGGACGCTTTGACTCTGTAAGTTTGGCTGTCAAGGGTCTAGAAAACGCAGAGTCCAGCCGGTGGAGAGGAGGGGTGTGAAGTATGGAATCTGTGGGCTCCAACGCAGTATCATGGGCCTCAACCAAAGAGCGAGGCTCCTCAAACATAAAGTCCAGGACCTCAAATCCAGGGGTCTCAAACACAACAGTTGGGTCCACGGACACAGGAGGAGGGTCGATGGACAGAGGAGTGGGGTCCACGGACACAGGAGAAGGGTCGATGGACACAGGAGGGTCCACGGATACAGGATTGGGCAGAGAACAGATGGCCTTAAACATAAAGTCAAGGACGTCAAATCCAGCGTCCACAGACACAGGAGCGGGGTCCATGGACACAGAAGAGAGGGCCGGGCGTTTGGACTCAGGACCCTCATCATCAGAAATTTCACGTTTTCTTTTCCCTCGACAGTGCGGAGACTTGGGAGGAGGGACGTCAAACACAGGAGTAGGGTCCATGGACACAGGAGCGGGGTCCATGGACACAGGAGCGGGGTCCATGGACACAGGAGCTGGGTCCATGGACACAGGAGCGGGGTCCATGGACACAGGAGCGGGGTCCATGGACACAGGAGCGGGGTCCATGGACACAGGGTTGGGTCTCATGGACACAGAAGAGAGGGCAGGGCGTTTGGACTCAGGACCCTCATCATCAGAAATTTTACGTTTTCTCGTCCCTCGACAGTGCGGAGACTTGGGAGGAGGGACGTCAAACACAGGAGTAGGGTCCATGGACACAGGAGTGGGGTCCATGGACACAGGGTTGGGGCTCATGGACACAGGAGTGGGGTCCATGGACACAGGAGCGGGGTCCATGGACACAGAAGAGATGGCCTTAAGCATAGAGTCAAGGACATCAAATCCAGGGTCCACAGACACAGGAGCAGGGTCCATGAACACAGAAGAAAGGGCCAGGCGTTTGGACCCAGGACCCTCATCATCAGAAATTTTACGTTTTCTCGTCCCTCGACAGTGCGGAGACTTGGGAGGAGGGACGTCAAACAATGGAGTAGGGTCCACGCACACAGCAGTAGGTGGAGCAGTAGGTGGACTGTCCTCTGTACGTATGTCCTCCTCCTCATCGCCAGGCGTAGGGATAATACAGGCGTCTTCATCCTCGTTATGGTCTACCCATGGATAAGATAGAGGGTATTTAGTAGCGCAGAAGACGTCAAGCAGGCGGTCTTCTACCACCTCGGGTTCGGCCAGTGGTACCTGAACATAGTCAGGTACAGGGTTTGGTTCTGGAGGACATGGGGACCGGAAATCACGGTCCACCTCAGCTTTGAGAAAGTCCTCGATGTCCAACCAGTGGTCCAGCTCTGTGGTGGACTCAGTATGGCCCATTTCTGGGATGAGTTCATTCTCTCGCGGGGCACTCAGGAGAGACATGATCTCTAACCTCAGGTTGAAGGAGGCCATGTTGGGCTCTTTGAGCGACAGACAGAGGTGAATCTGCAATGGAAACAAATGCATTTTAATACTGTGTTTAAAGTAAAGACGATGTTGATGTGTTTTGTGTTGTTTTAAGGTCAAACTTGTAGTAGTATGCACATGTCGTTCATGATTAAAGTTATAAAAAGTGAATCTAAGCTGTATCTTGTACATAAGACAGTAAAGGGCCTGCAATCAACTACACTTCAAGATGTGTTACTGTTCATTTACATAATTGTCAAATTCTAAATATAACAAAAATCGTTCTAAAATAGAAGAAATAGTAGGTTATTCAAGTTTAAGTTAAGTTAAACCAGGCTACAATTGTAGCTTTAGTTCACATTTTGATCTCAACTTTCTGCAGTAAACACTAGATTACTGTAAACTAAATGAATTTTAATGAAATGTACTGCTATGAAATTCCTAAAACCAGTCTAAAAATGTGCTCACAACACTGTCAACAAAGTTAAAATTGATATGGCAAAGAAATATCTGAGAAATTTGCGTTCACGTCTTTGGTACACTTCAGATCATGGTTAACAGTTTGCACTAAGTCAACGTGTATGTGCATAAACAAATGCAACAATCATATTCACCTGTAGTACTCAAAAATCTGTTTAGGAAGCTGAGGAGTTTTGGAGGAGTTTTGAACTAATGCTGTGTAAAGTCAGGAGCTGACGGGAAAAGGTGCTTTCAGTTCGCTGACTAGTCGAGAAATGAGCCAAGTCTGTGCCGTACAGCCCCTTATAAACTTTTAGGATTCTAGAATCCGATGCTGATGCACATCACCATAGCAACCCCCCCCCCCCCCCCCCCCCCCCGCGAGAAACTACTACTGCTACTACCTGCACATCACCATAGCAACGCTCTGACACAGCTGTGAGGGTGTGTGCAGGTGTGCACCCCCCCCACACACACACACGCCCCCCCCTCCCCCACACGCCCCCCCCCCACCCCCACACACACACATATATATATGTAAAATATAAAATGTGTTTTCCACACTTCACTATAATATTATTGTGGTTGGAGGATGGAATTAAAATGGGAATGCGTAATCTAAAAACATTTTCACAATTTCCATCTTTAATTTTTTTGAGCCTGTCTATTTATATATTCTAAATAAATGTATTTAATACATGATTTGCCTGTTGTTGAATAAATTGCAGTAACCTGAGAGTTGAAAAGAGACGTGACGCTGAAGTTCAACCCAGGACAAGTTTGTTTAGCATCAGTACAAGACCCAGCACCTGCAGACATGGACCCTCAGCACACTGAGATATATATATATATATATATATATATATATATATATATATATATATATATATATATATATATATATATATATATATATATATATATATATATATATATGGTTGAAGGTCACCCCCTGTGTTGCTTTGCCTGGGATGTTTCACAGTATGTTTTTACTGTAGTTTCCCTTCACTGGCCGCCTGGGTGTTTTAGAATTGATTTTAAGATTTTACTTATAACTTTTAAAGCACCAATTTTCATTTACACAGTTTATTAGCAACCAGAGAGTATACAACATGAAAGTACAATAAAAAAGTCCATATTATGTTTCCTGAATCACCACAGGGGCTAACTACATTTAAACTTGTTTAAAACAGCCAAGCAGACATGGTAGATCGAGAGGATGCGCTCGCAGCCATATAAGACGATAAATGAACATGTTAAGTCAGCGCCACCATCAAAGAACTTAGCACCTGCATAACTCCAACCAAAAATGTGCAGCGCCGCCCCTGCCTGTGAGCCCTCGTGCAGCCTCACATCCTCACATCCTCAGGCAGGTCTCTGGAGCTGTTCCAAAGTCAGATTTGAAACAATCTACCTGAAGAGATAAGGCTTGTGCCATCATTATCATGTTTTAAATTACTCTGTAAAACTCACTTATTGCCAGGCCTTTTTTTAAATTGTCCGGTTTTATGTGTGCATCTTTTCTTTGCATTTCTCTGTTTTGCATTTTATTTTTCCTTATTTTTATGTATTGTGTTTTTTTTACTTTGTTGTGAAGCCCTTTGTAACTCTGCTTTTTTGGGATGAGGTGAAGCCATTGACGACTTGGCCGACATCCAAACTAACCCTAACCCTAAACAACATCCATGGATATGACAATGAGTCTTATCACACGCACACAGAGGAAGAAAATAGGCCTGATGAGCAATCCTTAAACAAGGCAATGAAATACAGCGCACTCATGGATGGACTGTAAAAACACTCTTAAAAACTGTATAATGCTGTGGTTAAATCTTTTCTGAATCGCATGGGAGGGATGCGTCTGAGGGGCGTATTATGCATGTTATACCAACACAAACATATAAAATATAATGTTATCCTGTGGTTGCTATTTGTTAAGGTACTGTACTAGACATTATCTAAGCCCCGAGTGTCATGACCCATTTCCCCCTGAATTTTAACTTCAACAGAGGTGGGAATCAACTGTCCTTAAAAAAGCAAGCCAAGCAACATGGATACAAAACATCTGGATGTGTGTTACATTTTTTCAGAACATTTATAAACAATTGAAATCCGTTTTGTCTGTTAAACATCTTATAAACATCTTATTATGAACTTTCAACCCCGACTCCGTTTGTGAACTCTTCTTTTAAAGGTCTCAAAGAACTTTGATTAAAAACAAAAATCTGGCCATCAAATGTTTAAAAAAACATATAACTTATCAATAAATGTGCCTTTACAGTTTTGAGGTCACATAAAAAAAACAAAAAAACAATTCAAACCCTATCAAATAGGTGTTCTTTAGGTACCAGTGGTCGCCCCTATAGGCCTGTTCAGTTACTTCACTGTCCTGCATTCCTGTATAGGCTCGTAAGGGCAACCACTGGTACCTAAAGAAGAGCTTATTCTGCATTAGACCGACTGTACAGGCCACAGAACCTTATAGATTCTCTCTATTTTTTAAGAATTAATACATTCTACTGTTTAGGTTTAAAAGGAATTAGCTTCCCTGAATCTTTCAGAGTTTTGACCTTTTGCTCTACCTCAGCATCTTCAGAAAGAGCCAGTGAACACTGGGCTGTGAACACTGACAGCTTCACAGCTCTACTGTAAGTCTGCATCATTTGTTTGTACTTTTCTGGAGCGCCTATGTACAGTTTGGCAATTGGAGCAGTGATGACAACTGTACTACAGTCCACCCCATATTTTTTGAAGGCCCGAGCCGTGGTGCCACCTCGCTTGAATATCTTCAAAATCTTCTGGTATCTGGCCACCACTTCTCTTGGACCTTGAAGTGTAAATAAGAAAATGGAAAGAATAAAAGATAAAATATTTAAAATAGCAGTGTTCTACACTCAAATCTCCTTTACCCACATTCTAACACCCTAATTATTCACTGGATGAGTTCAAAAACATGTTTCACAATTTTCAGGGCAAAAATAGCGGGGAACCACGTTTATACACTTGTGAAGATGAAGACATCGCATAGCTGTTATTAGAATAATGTGTAATGAGGCCAAATAGATTTTATAGGGTTCAGCAGGTCTATGTTATGGATAGATCATTTAGAGTTCAGTATGTTGGTATGCACAGGGAAAAGAGTCAATACAATTTGCATTTAACCTCAATTTAAAACCATCATGGTCATGTGGATTTGGTTGTTTGGAAGATTGCACAGTGGAGAAATGCCACAAATGCCCAATGTCCAACCCTGCCTTGGCTCAGAAGTGACATGGTTAAATAAAGTAAGTATAAAGTAAAACCTTACCTCTCTGACAATACAATTTCAGTGACAGTGACTCTTCTCTTCTTCATTCTTCTTTTCTTCTTTTGTTCATCAGCTGATGAATTCTCAGTATCATTTTCTGATGATATTGCATTGACACTTTCTGCTTCTGTGTCAGAAGTGTCATTTGCTTCATCAGAAACCTGACTGCAGCCAGTGGAGCTGAAACCTGGGTCAGTTTTCCTGAGAGCTGTAATGTAAACAAATACAAATGAATATTTACCACCATTTTCAGATGACTCTCAGATTGTCAAACCAATTTTAATATTTCACAGGACAACACAAGTGAATATTCTGGAATGATTATGAACATTTTTAAAAATGAAAGGACCTGTTGCCAGTTGTTCTTTTAAGAAGTCATTGTTTCTCATTATGAAGATCTACTTTCATTTCCAACATTTTCAATTCTTTCAATTGTCTTTGGTTTGTTAATGATGCTGTTGGGGCTGACAAACCAAAAACACATAAATAAATTAGTAAAAAGCTAAATTACTCTACATTCAAACACTTTCACAATTTATTTCCAATTCCTGAGTAAATATTGTTTTCTCCAACTTTTCTTAACCCATATGAACTAGTAAGTTTTTTTAAGACAGAAAATCTATTTGGTAAGATATAGATGTAAACCGAGTAAGTTACATCCCCGGTCCCATTGATGACAATAAAATAAATAAAAAATAAATAACAAAACGGAGCAGGACTCTTGGGGCGGGGTAGGAGGGAGAAAGATGAAACACGGGGCTCCCCAAACGCCCGAGGTTTGGAAATTCATAAAATGTCCTCCAAAACACACCCCTCTCACCGGGTTCGGCTCTGGGACAGATTTTGTAGACGTCATCATGTACTTTCTGTGTGGCTCGTTGGTCTAGGGGTATGATTCTCGCTTTGGGTGCGAGAGGTCCCGGGTTCAAATCCCGGACGAGCCCAGACATGTTTTAGTGACAACAGTAAACACAAATGTAACTGTGCGACTTTGAATGAGAATAAATCACTTCTTTCACTCAAAAAAGAGCAGTGTTTGTTTTGGGAGAGTCACAGACAAAGTGCTCCTCTCTGTTGTAAGCTGCATCTGCGTTTAACTCAAACATATAAACCTCCATAATGTGAATATTACAGAAAACATCACTGATAAGAGACTATTACTTTAAGAACAAATATGTCACCATCTAGTGGCCTACATCTGTGAAATGAACCAGGACTGAACCAGGACTAAACCAGAACTGAACTAGGACTAAACCAGGACTAAGCCAGGACTAAACCAGAATTAAACTAGGATTAAAGTAGGAATAAACCAGGACTAAAACAGAACTAAATGAGGACTAAACCAGGACTGAACCAGGACTAAACCAGGACTAAACCAGGACTGAACTAGGACTAAACCAGGACTAAACCAGGACTGAACCAGGACTAAAGCAGGACTAAACCAGGACTAAACCAGGACTAAGCCAGGACTAAACCAGGACTAAACCAGGACTAAACCAGGACTAAACTGGGTCTTAACCGGGACTAAACAAGAACTAAGCCAGGACTAAAACAGGACTAAACCAGAACTAAAGCGGGACTAAAAATAACTAAATTAGGACTAACCCAGGACAAAACCAGAATTAAACCAGGATTAAAGCAGGACCAAACCACAACTAAACCAGGACTAAACCAGGACTAAACCAGGACTAAACCAGGACTAAACCAGGACTAAACCAAAACTAAACGCGGACTAAATCAGGACTAAACTAGGACTCAAACAGGAGGAAATCCATTCGAATAGTACGGACTCAGACTTTCACCACATGTTCATATTGATCTCAGTGAACACGAGAAGAATCAAACTGAGACCTACAAACTTAAAGCTACAGTATGTAACTTTGGAGCCTGTTTTCATGGAATCATATATGTGACATGACACCTCCAGAAAGTTACATATTGTGCCTTTAAAATATCCAAGGTCCAGTCTCTGTCAGGGCAATGATCCATTACATCTGAGTTTTAAAGGGAAATGCTGAACTAGTGCTGTCACGATATTAAAACTTCATTGTGATACTGAGAAATAGACTCAGTACAGATTCTGAAACAGCTCAACATGATTCTAAAACTATCCAGGAAAGGTTCATTTCTGTCCTGTGAATGGGACTATTTTTTAGTATCAATACCTGCTCAAATGAGTATCTGACTTTCGATACTTTTATCTACCCCAATGAGAACACGGACGTCACACAGATTCACAAAATTAGTTCTTTATTGCATTTTGGTTCACACTAAAGTTCAACACTTCTGACATTAGAGAATACAACTGGACACAGGTAACCACGCCCCATCCGCAGGGCATTTTCTGTGTTTTCATAAGAGTGATAGATTTGAGACTTTTTTAAAAGACAAAATCAGTAAAAGGCAACATGCAGAGCAGCAGCAGCAGCAGTAGAACATTCACACAGGAGTCGGATCAGAGGTAGAACAAAACCAGGGCTTCGTTTGAGAGACAATCAGAAGAAAAAACTAACTTAAAGGGCCCATATTTACACTGTTTTCCGATCTATGTTCTAATGTTGTTTTTGCATTTTGTGTAATATAAGACCTTTAAGCTTTAACTGGTGTATGTGCTGCTGGTGAACACTAGAGTGCGCCCTAAATCCAAATATAATGTGTTTTACAATGAAGCAGTTCAAAAAGGTGTTAAAGTTAAACAAAATAAAATAAAATAAAAAGGACTCTGAGCTATAACTATGTAATAATGTACTTTAGATCCACCCCAAGGCCAAATTACACACAAATACAACACAGATGTAATTAGGGTAAAATGAACAAAACATAACCCAGCACTGAACCAGGACTAACCCAGGATTAAGTAAGGACTAAACCAGCTAGGGATACACTAGGACTAAACTAGAACTGAACCAGGACAGAACCAGACAAAGACTAAACCAAAACTAAACCTGGACTAAAATGTGTCATCAAATCATGCATAAACCAGGACTAAACCAGGACTAAACCAGGACTAAACCAGGACTAAACCAGGACTAAGTCAGGACTAAGTCAGGACTAAGTCAGTGCTACGTCAGGGCTAAGCCAGGGCTAAACCAGGACTAAACTAAGACTGACCCAGGACTGAACTCAGGACTAACTAAGAACCAAACCAGGTAACCTTGGGCTAAACCAGGACTAAACCAGGACTGACCCAGGACTAAAGCAGGACTAAACCAGGACTGAACCAGACCAAGACTAAACCAAAACTAAATCAAGTCAAGAATAGGTCTTGGACTAAACCAGAACTAAACCCGGACAAAGGTGCGTCATCAAATCACGCATAAACCAGGACTAAACCAGGACTAAACCAGGACTAAGTCAGGACTAAGTCAGGACTAAGTCAGGACTAAGTCAGGGCTAAGCCAGGACTCAACTAAGACTGACCCAGGACTAACCCAGGACTCAACTAAGACTGACCCAGGACTAACCCAGGACTGAACTCAGGACTAAGAACCAAACCAGCTAACCTTGGGCTAAACCAGGACTAAACCAGGACTGACCCAGGACTAAAGCAGGACTGAACCAGGACTGAACCAGACCAAGACTAAACCAAAACTAAATCAAGTCAAGAATAGGTCTTGGACTAAACCAGAACTAAACCCGGACTAAGGTGCGTCATCAAATCATGCATAAACCAGGACTAAACCAGGACTAAACCAGGACTAAACCAGGACTTAACCAGGACTAAACCAGGACTAAACCAGGACTAAACCAGGTCACTGACTAATGCACTGGATTAGGATGAAACAAAACCAAACCAAGACTAAACCAAGACTAAAGGTGCGTTCACAGTTGGTTTTGGTTTGAGCTCGCTTTAGTCCTGATGAAGCTATGTCCATTTATATAAACAGTTTATGGTCTTATATTTTAAGAACTTAATTAGTCAACCAACCAGGTCTGACCTGGGACTCTCTGAACATAAGAAACCAAACCTGGACCAGCCCAAAACACCATGTATTCTAAAAACACTCACAGGTCAAATGTAAACATGGCTATTCAGTAAAAGCTCTCCAACAGATGGGGGGCGCTAGAGAGCAACTTTAAAGTGCTTTCTAAAAACTACAGGGATGTAACAACAGCCTCCTACCATATTATAACGTAGTTCCCTCATCATAGACATGCCTGAAGAAGTGTTAGATGTCGTCCGTGCACGTCTGAACTAATCAAATCTCTCCCGGGCCCTTTTCAAACCCTCCTTATTGTCAGCTGTGAGATTCTGTGCAAAGCTCCGCCCACAAGTTTCTGTCACCCATGGACATTTTTCATAAATATATAAAAATATGATACAAAACAATACTCTACATCTTGACAAACCTGATGCGATGTGCAGTAGTTTCATTAGCAGGATGCATGCCGATTGTGTTGTGATAGTGCTCTGAAGGGGGTGTAACTTAGCGCAGGGAGCAAAGGGAGGAGGGACTTAGAGCGGAGAATATAGCTTTGATTATGATGACAATACTATGAGACTCGATACTGCGTTATCCTTGGTTATTGTTACATCCCCAGTAAAATACCACAATTAAAAATCGAGTGAATACATTGTTTTATGAAGAAAGAAAAATAAATCTTGCAACCATCTCAAACAAGACGTTAAAATCCTGCCCAAAAGTAACACAAATGTGCAAATAATCAAAGATATGCTCAGCCCTCTCCTCTCCAGGCAGCATGGCACAGACCGTGTTCAGTGGTGGAAAATGTGAAGGCAATTTCAAAATAAAAGCACTTTTGTCACAATTTTAGGCACAATAAAAGTCAAATATTAATTATAAAATACATAAAATACAATATATTTGCCCATATTAAAATGTGATGGGCTACTCCAAATATTGTGTTTATTTTAAGACGTGAAAACGCAGATGGCACTGACATGATTTGATAAAAAGGAGTGGGGTGGGTACAGAAACTGACTGTTGATAGCAGTAACAGTACACACCAGCTTAGAAGTCAATTATCTTCAATTAAAGCCACGATATGTAACTTTTTAGCCAAAAAATAGACTATAGATGCATGTTCTTTTTTCATTTTGGTTGTGTTCATTGCACTGAAAAACATACATCCTTACTGTGAGGCTTGCATCTCTACAAAGCTGATTCGTATTTGGCCTGGACAAGGGCCTCCTAATGCTTGTTTCCATGGAAATGTCGTCTCTTTATAAAAATAATAAAATCATCTTTTGTAGTATGGCATAAAACGTATCTCTCTCCATGGACAATGGTGCTAAGTATGGTTTTGTATGGGTTTCTATGGTATGGATTCATGCTACCTCCAACTTGGGATGGGACGATATACAATAATAACGCTAATCGCGACCAAAAAGGTCCACAATTAAATGTTTGTGGCATTTTTTAATAATCTTGATCATTGCACATGATTATAATCGGCCTTACGACACCAGACTGACTCATGTTTCTGGGTTCAATACAATGTTTAGATGTTAGTTCTGTGTTTGTCCACAAGGGGTCGCTCTGTCATAACAATGACACTTGTTAGCTTCTGTGCCTGTTCTGAATTGGGGATGATTCTTCACCTCAGTCACCATCATGGCTCGTGGGCAGTGGATCTGCATTCGGATGACATCCTCCACTCTAGAAGGTGAAGTCTGATGTGTGGAAGTATTATATTATTATTAGCTTTGAAAAACAAGACCAACAAGATGAGCCACCGAAAAAAAGCAACGGCTCCAAGGACAAACACCAGTTACTTACACGTACATTTACTACACAACCATCCTGCTTTGTTTGACAAACTTGAGCCGAAAATATCCATTGTAGATAAAATAACATGTGAAATAAACTATAGAATGTAGTATTTTAGTTTGGATTTGTATGAATAATGGGTATGTGTTTTTGTCGACTTTCTATCGCTCGGTTGGCACTAGTTAATAGCTAGTATCAACCATTTTGCACAGCTGATGGTTGATGCAGCATGTCCTTCACCAGATCCTTTTTCTGGGGCTTTCTCAGGTTGGTTCATGTGTTTTTTATAGTTAAGAGTTATATAATTGACACATTTATTATTCATTTATTGTTAAACTGCAAATTGTATGGTATTTGATGTTTTAGTGATTTAAAAAAAACAAAAAAAACTAATGCTTGGTTTAATAATTATCGTGATAATATCGTTAATTGCAATTATTTTGGACAAAATAATCACGAGACTAAATTTGAATATCGTCCCGTCCCTACCTCCAAATAATAAGCCTTTACATCTGCCTACTCCTTTTGAGCACTGCTGTGGCGCCGTATCTTAAAATGTACTTTTACTACACAGAGTATTACTAACATGTTCCGGGATGGACTAGATCATCAAATGTATTCAATTTCACTTCACCACTTTTAAAAACCAGTCTGTGCCAAGCAGTAGATCCAAAGAGGGGAGAGAGCAGGAGTGACACAACCAGAGGAACTGTCTCCTCTCATTTAGACCTGTCCTAATGTCCTCCTCAGAAACATGTGTGTCTCCTCCCTCTCACCAGGAGGTTGTGGGTTAGACTCCTGATCTCTCTGAGTGGAGTGTGCACGTTCTCCCTGTGTGACTGTGGCAGAGTGGTTATCCTGTCTCCTCTCCGTTAGAGGCTGTGGGTTCGATCTCTCTGAGGCAGGGGTGGGCGGGGGGCTGGACTCAGAGCACTTTCTGCAGAATGGCGTTGGGCACCTCCAGCGTCTCGTCTCGAACAAGAACAATGTCGTAATGATCCAGGTATTTGTCCAACCGCTCCTCCACCTGCACAGCACAGGTTCATCGTGTTAACCTTTTCAACACAATTAAAGGGTATTTGAGGTGTATTTGAGCTAAATGTGTCCTGCCCCAGTACAGATATATATTGTATAAGCAGCTCTTGAGGTCAAAATAAGTCTGCTGTACTGTCTGCATCTAATTATAGTGTGTTATTGTCCAGTAATCAGTATTTTATTTATTTTATTTATTAGTTTATTTGAATAGGGACAATGCATATTAATCAACATTTCTGTAAATGCGCCAGTATTAGCTATACAGCTAGTTTCCAACTGCAGTCCCTATGGCAAGATGTAAAATGCCACCACACAAAATACAAAATTGTATAAAAAGTTAGTTTGGTAATTAGTAAAATGTTTTAAAAGTTAGTACAGGTAAGTAGGCAATTAGTAAAACACTGTGACAAAGACAGACAAAATCTACAGACATAACACAGAACACATGAGGCAGCAGTAGCAGCACATGGCAGCACAATTTCACATTTGATGATCACAGGCTTGATTCAGAAGTAACAATTTTTTCACCATGATTTTAAAAGTCCTGAGTGACTCCACGCTTCTGATGTGAGGCGGGACAGTGTTCCAAAACTGGACCGCTCGAACTGAGAAAGCAGATGAGCTTTTTCTCAGAGACACGACTAGATTGTTTGAGGCAGCGGCTCTGGTGTTTCTACCACTCTGTGTAAAAAATTTAGAGAGTGGAGGAGGAGCAAGGCCATGAAGGATTTTGAAGACCAAGTTAGCATCCAGTAAGTGTGTGTTAGAAGTGTGTGTTAGTATGCTACTGTTGTTAGCTTAACCGTCACTGGTCTCAGAGTTGTGAAAAGTGCTTATAAGCTCATCGTGGTGAATAATTAGGATGTTCAGAATGCATAAGGTTAAGTGAAGAATAACATTGGACCACTGCAAACTGTTTACTGTTAAAGTTACATAGTGGAGCTTTGACTTGACATCCGAGTCCAGCGTATGTGTTGAATACATGTTTTTCAGCGTATTATTCATCAAGAGAAACACTAGAATAATTCAAAGACGACATAGCCACCAGCCACACCACTTTCATACATAGGCAAGTTGGGTGAAGTTGCTTAAAGATGCAACGACAGAACTCAGTGTGAGGGGGAATCAACCATTGCTCTAAACACTGAAGCACCAAACCAAGTGCACTTTGACCTCACTGTTACCTTGTCGTTGAGGAAGCCGATCTTGAGGATATTCTCGACATTGGGGACTCCATCAGCCATGCTCAGGTCTCCCAGTGAATCTCCCATTAGAATGATATTACAGTTTTCCTTTAACTGTTTAAAATACTCTGTGTTCCTCAAAGCACCATCATGTTTGTTATAGACGTGGATCAGCTCTCCTTTAAAACCTCGGATCACTCCCTGAGCACAAACAAGAGAAGCAAAGCAGACTTTTACAAGACACTGTGTTACTGTGGCAGAGTGGTTAATCCATCTCCTCCGCTCAGTAAGGAGGTTGTGGGTGAGATTCCCCAGTGGTTGGACTCACGTTGTCGTCGAAGTCCATAAAGTTGGAGACCACTTTGACGTTAGGGAGGTAGACTCCGGACTGTCTGAGAATCTCCTCAAGGACGTCTCCCAAACCAGCAGAAAAAATGAACACGGGAACATTGTGCTGATGCAGACGATCGAAGAACTGCTCATATCCGTCTCTGCAAAAACGGGAAAACACTTTGGCATTTAGGGAAAATTCAAATGAAAGACATTATTCACCTTTTATTAATAACCTCCATTGCCTATTCAAAACTGCTCACCTGAGTGCAGCGTCTGAGTCTCGCACAGCCTCGGGCAGTTTGTCCTTCTGTAGCCGCTGCTCCACCAGAAGAGTGTGGGACTTAAAGTACCTACAGACAGAGACAGAAGTAAGGACCTACAGACACAGAGACAGACGTAAGGACCTACAGACACAGAGACAGACGTAAGGACCTACAGACACAGAGACAGACGTAAGGACCTACAGACACAGAGACAGACGTAAGGACCTACAGACACAGAGACAGACGTAAGGAACTACAGACACAGAGACAGACGTAAGGACCTACAGGCACAAATATTCAACCTTTTAAAAACAAGGTCCACTAAAAATAATCGAAGTTTCTGCATTGCATTCACTCCACGCACCCAGCCCTAGCGCGTTGTCACGTTTTTTCCTGATATCGATCGATCTTGCTGATGATTTTACAAAGCAGAGCTGGCCAAGTCCATCAGCTGAGTGAGGGGACACTCACACAATAATCTTCACTTTTACAAGTTTACAAGTTTCGTACTGTAGCCACAGCTGCCCTGCGGCTCACTGACAGAGGTGTGACTGCCTGTCTCCTGTGTGTGTGTGTGTGTGTGGGGCGCCCCCTGGTGGAAGCGTGTGCATACCATTCGACCATAAAGGGATACTTCTCCTCCATGGTGAGCTGGGGGTCGATCTCGATGGGGTAGTACTGGTTCTTCAACTGCACCAACTTCTGTCTGCACTCGTCTGTCACCAGCTTTGAGTAGTCAATAATATCTGCACACACCAAGGTTTAGTCCTGGTTTAGTCCTGGTTTAGTCCTGGTTTAGTCCCGGTTTAGTCCTGGTTTAGTCCTGGTTTAGTCCTGGTCCAGTCCTGGTCCAGTCCTGGTCCAGTCCTGGTCTTGTCCTGCTTCAGTCCTGCTTCAGTCCTGCTTCAGTCCTGGTTCAGTCCTGGTTCAGTCCTGGTTCAGTCCTGGTTCAGTCCTGGTTCAGTCCCGGTTTAGTCCCGGTTTAGTCCCGGTTCAGTCCTGGTTCAGTCCTGGTTCAGTCCTGGTTTAGTCCTGGTTTAGTCCCGGTTTAGTCCCGGTTTAGTCCCGGTTTAGTCCCGGTTCAGTCCCGGTTCAGTCCTGGTTCAGTCCTGGTTCAGTCCTGGTTCAGTCCTGGTTTAGTCCTGGTTTAGTCCCGGTTTAGTCCCGGTTTAGTCCCGGTTTAGTCCCAGTTTAGTCCTGGTTTCTTACTGTGGCAGGTGGGGCAGCGTTTTCCGTTGACTTGGAACTTGGATAACGTCATGTCGAAGTCTGTGATGATCTGAGGAGCACAGAGAAGAAACCAGGAACGTCATAAATCATTTTATTTTAGTTTATTATAGTTTTCTCATTGGGCACATAGAAAGTTAGGAATACAGTGGGATTCTTCTGTCACCGCCGTGTCTTTATGTCCATCTTTAATCTGAAGTCAAATCATCTAAAACTGTTAGTAAATCCTTTTGGATGAAGAAACATGCAAACCTTTTTATTTTATTTTTCTCAAAAGGATGGATTCATATTAAAGATGTTCTATGTTTTATGTGCCCCTCCCCCTGTGTCTCACCTGTAGTTTATAACCCCTCCCCCTGTGTCTCACCTGTAGTTTATAACCCCTCCCCCTGTGTCTCACCTGTAGTTTATTTGCCCCTCCCCGTGTCTCACCTGTAGTTTATTTGCCCCTCCCCCTGTGTCTCACCTGTAGTTTATAACCCCTCCCCCTGTGTCTCACCTGTAGTTTATAACCCCTCCCCCTGCGTCTCACCTGTAGTTTATTAGCCCCTCCTCCTGTGTCTCACCTGTAGTATATGTCCCCTCCCCCTGTGTCTCACCTGTAGTTTATAACCCCTCCCCCTGTGTCTCACCTGTAGTTTATAACCCCTCCCCTTGTGTCTCACCTGTAGTTTATTAGTCCCTCCCCGTGTCTCACCTGTAGTTTATTAGCCCCTCCCCTGTGTCTCACCTGTAGTGTATTAGCCCCTCCCCCCGTGTCTCACCTGTAGTTTATAACCCCTCCCCTTGTGTCTCACCTGTAGTTTATAACCCCTCCCCTTGTGTCTCACCTGTAGTTTATAACCCCTCCCCCTGTGTCTCACCTGTAGTTTATAACCCCTCCCCCTGTGTCTCACCTGTAGTTTATAACCCCTCCCCCTGTGTCTCACCTGTAGTTTATTAGTCCCTCCCCCTGTATCTCACAAGTAGTGTATTAGCCCCTCCCCCTGTATCTCACCTGTAGTTTATAACCCCTCCCCCTGTGTCTCACCTGTAGTTTATTAGTCCCTCCCCCTGTATCTCACAAGTAGTGTATTAGCCCCTCCCCCTGTGTCTCACCTGTAGTTTATAACCCCTCCCCCTGTGTCTCACCTGTAGTTTATTAGCTCCGCCCTTGATGAGGCCACAGATGATCTGCTCCACTCTCTCAGGGTCCTTCATGTGGACTGTGTTCTTCTCAAACTGCGGCATCTGTACAAAAACAGCACAGACGTGGCACTGATCAGAGTTTAGTTCATGTTTCACATTTATTTATCGGGATAATCCTTCGTTTTGTGTGTGTTTGTACTTTAT
This sequence comes from Periophthalmus magnuspinnatus, assembly GCF_009829125.3. Lineage (NCBI taxonomy): Eukaryota > Metazoa > Chordata > Actinopteri > Gobiiformes > Gobiidae > Periophthalmus > Periophthalmus magnuspinnatus. The sequence continues at coordinate 30,814,347 of NC_047141.1, read as the reverse complement.
TTGCCCCACGGTGGGACAGATAAAGAGGAGTAGTTATAGTAAGGACCTCACTTTTCACTTAGTCAATTTAAATAAACGGTTCAAGCGGGGTATTTCACTACTTTGGGGTATTAACTACTAGATCAGTCCCTCCTCCCTTTGCTCTCCGTGCTAAGTGACTCCCCCTTCACAGCGCACATTGCATCCTGCTAATGAAACTACTGCACATCACATCAGGTTTGTCAAGTTGCTGTGTACAGTTATGCATCATGTTTTTTTGTATTTTTATTGAAAACTGTCGTGTGGGAGCATGAGTGACATATTTGTGGGAGGAGCCTTGTACAGAATCTTACAGGTAACCATAAGGAGGGTTCGGATACGGCCCGGGAGAGACTTCTAGATTACTCAAACTATTATTGAGTACTAAAATATATTCCAGTGTATGAGGTACTGTATGGGTCACACCAAAATAATCTTTCTTTTTTGCACTGTGGAACTCCCGCCTACTTTATAAACGCCACTGACAAAGTTCCAGTGCCGTTGGGAGTTTGGTGGGACACGGCAGAGGAGGGAGCATTCCTCTGAGCAGAAGAGCTGTGTTGAAACAGGATCTAAACTCTTACTTAACTCATTTAGAGCCCCCCCCTCCCCTGCACAACACTGTACGACACTGTACAACTGTGCAACAACAACAACACAACAACACAACCTCGAGGGTTACGGAAATCAAGGGTTACGAAAGTTAGCAGACAAAATGATGAAAGGGCCCGTGGTGCAGACTGACAGCCTCTTCTAGGGTCGTCAAAAGTATCAAAAATCAAATACTAATCAAAACTAAAAGTAGTAGCGAGACTAGATACTCATTTGAGCAGGTATCAGTACTAAAAAACTCACATTGACAGAACAGAAATGAACCTTTCCTGAATATCTTTAGACTGATGTTGATTTGTATCTTTCACAAGTATAAGACACACAGACTCATACACACTACTATGAACCTACTGCACACTGAGGGAGTACACACACGTAACACACATGGGAACAGAAGAGAAAGTACTACCATTTAATGTGGAAAATCACAGTATTTTGTCTAAAGAGAGAGTGTAGAGTGGAGAGAAATCCCACTCGTCCTGATTGTTTTTTTGGAAGTTTAAAGCAGTTCTTGGAAAGAGTACCTAGTGTTCCCTCCTTGGCTGTGGCCCGTTTTGGGGTCGGCCCTCCTCCCCCTCCTCCTCCCTCCTCCTCCTCCCTCCTCTCTCCTTCAGTCTGGGTTCATGGGGGGAGCCGTTTGCAGAGTTACATAATCAGGATTTTAGCACCTCGTAAAGACACAGATCCTGCCCCAGCGTGATGCCAAAACTCAAATAAGAATCTGCAAATTATTATGTTAACTTTAGGATCCACGCACACTTAGAATAGTTTTGTAAAGAAACTAAACTGCTCCACTGTGTCGTGATTGAAATGTCAAACCCGATTTTGATACTAAGGAATAGACTCGATACCGATTCCGATTCCACGATGATAATAAAAAGACAATAGAATGTGATTTTCAACATTAAATTCAGGAAAGGTTCATTTCTGTCCTGTGAATGTGACTTTTTTAGTATCGATACCTGCGAACAAGGAGTTTTCTAGTTTCGCTACTGGCTTTAGTATCAATTAGCATCTGATTTTCGATACTTTTGACAACCCTACGCTTTATGATCCAGGCAGGAATGGGAACGATCCTCATTTTTCCTTTTGGGACCTACACAAAATTCCAATAGAGTCATGTTTTCATCTGCACGGGTGTATCTGCAGTTGGGTCGTCAAAAGTATCAAAAATCAGATACTAATCAATACCAAAACTATTATTGAAACTAGATACGTGATTTTCCCAGTATCGATACCCGCTCAGACGAGTAACTGTATAAAATTTGAGCGTTCCTGAACAGTTTTAGTTTAATTTGAGCTTTATCAAAACAAACATAAGATAAAGAAAATGACATCCTCTTACTAAAAAAGAGCAGGTTTTATATTCATAGAGGTATTGTAAATCTTTATCAAGGCAAAGCAAAAAAATCAGGAAAAATAAATGATGAATCTTTACTTTTATTTTATTTTAGTTGTATATATTACTTTCTTATCACATAGAAACTAAACTATGCAATTATAGAGCAATTTTTATGTATAACTTTCTGGAGGTGGCACGATTCCACGCAAATACAAAGATAAAACCATACTTCGGAACATTCCCCATGGAGATAGACATAGTTGTAGGTCATACTGTGGAATATTATAGCCAAAAGAACAACATTTCCATGGAAACCAGCAGCAGGCCCTCCCCTAGGCCAAATGAGAGTTAGGTTTGTGGAGATGCGAGCCTGCTCACAGTGAGAACATATGTTTTTCAATGTTTTTAACAATAACAACAACAAAAGATGCTTTATTTTTCGTCTATTTCTAGTCTAAAATGTTACGTACTGTGGCTTTAAAGTGTTCCTTAGGTTACCCTTCATATTCTGCTGGCGTGAAATTATGTGCATTTTTCTAACCCATCAGATCATTTAGCTTGAATTAAATACATATAAAATAACTGCATAAAAAAACAGACATAACAACAAAAATATAGAATGTGACAGAATTTTGATATTGTTTTTTAAGCCACAGAGAGCAGCCTGAAAAGTCCTAAAGATGGCCGCCTGTTCTGAGCCTTACCTCGCCTGTTGTTTTCGCGTCGAGCAGCAAAGTGGGGAAAAGATTGTTTGTGCGAGCGAGGCTTTTATAGCAGCGCTGACACGGAGGGGAGGGGCTAAAGGCAGGGGGGAGGGGCTACGGCTGAAAGAGAGGGGAGGGGCTGAGAGAGGGAGAGATAGGGAGGGCGAGAAAGAGAGGGGTTTAGACAGAAAAGAGGGAGAGAAAAAGAGAGGGTGCGAGAGGAGATTCGGGGAGGGAAGGACAGAGGGGAAGAGGATGAGGGTGGGAGAGAGATGGGGAATGGGGTTGTAGAAAGAGAGGGGAGATACGAAAAGAGGGAAAGGGAGAGCAGGGTGAATAGAGAAAAAGAAGATAGAGGGAGGAAAGAAGGAGAGGGGGGGTTGTAGGGAGAAAGGGAAAGAGAGAAGGGGTGAAGAGAGAGAGATATAGTGAGGGAGAGAAAGAGAGGGAGAGCGAGATGAGGTGTAGAGAGAGGGACAGAGAAGAGGGGGACAGACAGAAAGAGAGAGGGAGAGGTGGTATAGAGAGACAGAAAGAGAAAAAGAGGGACAGACAGAAAGAGAGAAAAGGAGAGGAGGGTGAATAGAAAAAGAAGAAGATAGAGAGAGGAAAGAAAGAGAGAGAGGGGGCTTGTAGGGAGAAAGGGAAAGGGAGACGGGGTAAAGAGAGAGAGATATATAGGGAGAAAGAGAAAGAGAGGGAGAGCGAGATGAGGTGTAGAGAGAGGGACAGAGAAGAGGGGGACAGACAGAAAGAGAAAGAGGGAGTATAGAGAGAGAGAAAAAGAAAAAAGAGAGAAGGAAGGAGAGGGTAGAAGGAGGACGAGAGGGGGGGAGGAGGGTGTGTATGTAGCTCAAAATAAGCATCATAACAGATCAGCTGAGCGGCGTCAACACGGGTCAAAATAACCAGGCCACAGCGCTGTAAAAAGTCAAACACAAATACACACGACACGAAGGAGCTCATTGGTCACTCATCATTTTGAACAAAATCACATTTCCCTCCCATCAGATGAACAGTTTACTGCTTCTCATCGATTCTACAGAAATCCTCCATGTTTTTCAGTCCTGTGATATTTTCTGTCCTTTCTTTTTTCCTCGTAAGCAGCCATTTTTGTTTTGATATACACTGACCGAACAAGTCTCTGATTGGCTAAACCACCTGTCAATCACGCCCATGTGAACTCTGGGAGATTCAACAATGATTAGACTCACATCTTCAGAAAGTATCGAAAAAGTGTGGATTCTGGATTCCAGGCAAACTAAAGCGCTAGTCGGAGTGACCTCGCAGTAAGAAGTCGCCTGATTTGTCTGTTATTAATGTTCATATTTGAATTTGCAGACATAAAATAACGAGATAAAACACCAGCATCTGCAGTTGGAGCCATGTCGATGTGTAAACAGTCTGTGAGTTTGCTCCATAAGCTGCTCCTCTGTGCCCTTTGACCTCACCAAGAGAAACATGCATTCTTAAATCAATTAGCGCCTGTACGGTCAGCTGTTACGATCGCTACGGCTGACTCTGCATTTTCATCATCCTCCCCTCCCGCGCTAGCAAACACGCCGGCTAAAAACACGCTAGCACCAGGATCGGCAAAGGTCAAGGTTCGACAATAGTAAATAGGAAGCGCTAAACAGCTCATAAACACATAAAAAAACAGTTAGATTCTAAACATGGACAAGATTAATGACAATATGAATGGACATAATTTTCTTTAGACTTATTCTGTATAAAAACAGCTAACCTCGTAGAGTAGATCTGTACAAACATGTTCTGAAATATGATTCTTGTGTTTGTTTGTCAGTTTCGATTTCAGTCTTTTTGTCAAATCTTCTGGGTGTGTTTAAAATGTGAAGCAGTTTCACGAGCTACAGGTACCAAACCAGTTTAGTTCCACGTTTATTTAGGTTTATTTACAAGGAATTAGGGCACAATAGTGAAATAAAAACCCCAGGATCATCATATGCACAGTAGAACTACCCGCCATGAGACTTTGAGCGACGGGAGCGAGCGAAGCGGCCGCGAAGGAGGCAAGGGAATAATAAATAAATGACAAATTATAATGTTTGTGCTTCCAGGAGCTTCTGAACCAAAAAACCTGTGGCTCATTCACAACAGTGTGGCTCGTTCAGTCGGCTCACACGCTCGTTCATGTCGTACCACGTGACGTTTTTTAGGACAACAGACGGATTTCGAGCTGACAAAAACTTTACGATCTAAAAATAGGTAAAAATCGCCACAAAATTTGACCTTTGTGAAAATTGTAGTTGCCCTGTCAGCTGAACATGAGCAGTTTGTGATTACGCTGCTCTTTATGAGATTTTGTCGTTGTAGTACCAGTGAGTGGCCACTAATCCAACTTGAGACAGCTCTGAGCAGTCCAGTTATTTGGAACGTGGCAGCTAGCAGGTTAGCTATGTCCATTTCCATCATCTCCATCTCCGTCTTTCCCACCAAAAATCCCTCCTTTCACAATTATCGCAGTGTTGTTAAAACTCATCATGACCTATGCATTTTTCAGGGGTCTGGATGCCGTTTTGATTACGCTCTCGTCCCTCGCCTCAAGCCTAAATAAAAACAATTGAGTCCATAAGAGCTTACCTGCAGTAGCGCCCCCTGTGGTGAATTTGAATGCTACATATACTTATATAAAGGTTTTGAGAGAGTTGTATTCGGTCTGACTGAGGAAGCACATTCCTGAGTCTGAAACTAGGCCAAAGAGCTCCAGTTACACAGAACCACAGTGACCAGTGGCTCACTTTAGACCAGTACACACAGTACACACAGTGATACTCATATTTTTACTGCAGTAGCCTTTTCTGCCAGAGCTAATACTACTCCCCCTTTTGCATTGACTACGTGTTTCATTGATTACAAATGTAGAGAGAGGTGACTGTGCGAGGCTCCACCGGGGCAGCGAGACAATCACAACTGAAATCGCAATTTGAATGAACACAATCAGTGAATCGTAACGGCTGCCATTTTTGAAGTACCATCACTTCCTCCCCAAACGCAATCTCCCGTGTTATTGTGCGTACAGAGAGACTAAAGACATTTTAGTAGAATTTAGTGTGCAAAGAAAAATCTATAAACTAGGATGGTGTTGAATTTGATGTCGTTAAAATCTCAGATGGAGCAGGGGCCTACGTAACTCTATGGGAGATTCACTGTTTTTAAAGAAATCTCCAAACATATGAGCCACAAATGTTGAACCTTCTCATTATTAGTTTGGGATTGGCTCCACAAACTCATCATATTAATCTTATGGCTTAAAGTCCTTTGAACGTCTAATCCTGCAGTGTAGATGTGTCCAAACATGTTCTGAAATGTGATTCTTTTATTTGTTTGTCATGTGAACTTTGAACAGAATGCTGTTATGAAAATCTCAAATCTAATCGTAACGTCAAAGCGTGTCAGAAAAAAACGCTACTGATATTTGACATTTAGCTGATATTTTCTGATAAAATGATTTACCATAATGCCCCATATTTAACAAATGCCCTAAAGCCTCGGCTCCTTCGTGGTCCGTGCAGTGGTCAGTTGGTCAGTCGTGAGTCACAGAGATATAAACAGTTAGACACACTCTGAGCGTCGGGTTGCAGAAAAAGTTCAAAGGGCGACTTTAATGAACATGTTGATAACGTTTGGTGCGGCACGGTTCTGTGGGGTCAGAGGTCGGGCAGGAGGGCACAAAATGGCTGCCTTCCTGACCCCTGTGCACAGTTACAGTTCTAACAGGTGACAAATAAACAAGCAACAAAACTGCAGTACTGTCACAGAATAATAATGTAAAAGACTCCAAACAATACTCATGTAATGTAATGAAAGAGAGTAACCCATCACTACTACTACTACTACTACTACTACTACACCTACTACATCTATGAAAACTACACTTACAATTACAACTTCTACTACAACAATTACTACCACTACTGCGCCTACTACTTCTATTATAACCAAAACTACTATTACTACTACAACAACTACTACTACACCTACTATTACAACTACTGCTGTTACTCCTACTATACATGCAACTACTATTACGACTAATACACATACCACTTCTATTAGAACTACACCGACTATTACTACAACTCCTATTACTACTACAACTTCACCTACTACTACAATTACTATTACAACTACTACAACCATTTTTACACCTACTGTTACTACTACTACTACTATTACTATCACTACTGCACCTAATACTTCTATTACTACTAATACACCTACCACTTCTATTACAACTGCACGGACTATTACTACAACTCTTGTTACTACTACTACTACTACTACTACTACAACTCTTGTTACTACTACTACTACTACTACAACTCTTGTTACTACTACTACTACAACTCTTGTTACTACTACTACTACAACTCTTGTTACTACTACTACTACTACTACAACTCTTGTTACTACTACTACTACTACTACTACAACTCTTGTTACTACTACTACTACTACGACAACTCTTGTTACTACTACTACTACTACGACAACTCTTGTTACTACTACTACTACTACGACAACTCTTGTTACTACTACTACTACTACGACAACTCTTGTTACTACTACTACTACTACGACAACTCTTGTTACTACTACTACTACTACGACAACTCTTGTTACTACTACTACTACTACGACTCTTGTTACTACTACGACTCTTGTTACTACGACGACTCTTGTTACTACGACGACTCTTGTTACTACGACGACTCTTGTTACTACGACGACTCTTGTTACTACGACGACTCTTGTTACTACGACGACTCTTGTTACTACGACGACTCTTGTTACGACGACGACTCTTGTTACTACGACGACTCTTGTTACTACGACGACTCTTGTTACGACGACGACTCTTGTTACGACGACGACTCTTGTTACGACGACGACGACGACGACGACGACGACGACGACGACTACGACGACTACGACGACTACGACGACTACGACGACTACGACGACTACGACTACGACTACGACTACGACTACGACTACTACTACTACTACTACTACATCTACAGCTACTACTACACCTACTATTACTTCTACTACTACTGCTATTACTTTTACTACTATAAACTGCTATAACTACTACAAATACTAATACTACAACTACTTACACATCTACTACTACGTCTGCTACTAGGCCTACTATAACTAGCTCAACTCTTAAAGTAAAAGGCCTCCTCCTCTTCCTGGGGTCACTGCTCTGCAGCAGCCGGTCTGACTGATAACAGCAGTGACTCTGCCCTGTTCACTCTGGCTCTACTCATTTGTCTGGAGTAGAGTGTAACATGTGACACCTCTACAGTTTAGGAAAGTATTTATAAAGTGAATCTGCTCCTGAAAATACCACCGGAATTCTGTAGTGGAAACATTCAACACTCTGATGACCTCTAGTGGACACATCGTGGTAATACATGAAACAAAGTGTGATTATCCTATAGACTTGGTTTAGTCCTGGTTTAGTCCTGGTTTAGTCCTGGTTTAGTCCTACTGTAAACCTGGTTTAGTCCTACTGTAAACCTGGTTTAGTCCTACTGTAAACCTGGTTTAGTCCTACTGTAAACCTGGTTTAGTCCTGGTTTAGACATGGTTTATACCTGATCTTTTTAGATCTGGTTCATCCTGCTTCTGTCATGGTTTAGTCCTGGTGTAGTCCTGGTGTAGTCCTGGTGTAGTCCCGGTTCAGTCCTGGTTCAGTCCTGGTTCAGTCCTGGTTCAGTCCTGGTTCAGTCCTGGTTCAGTCCTGGTTCAGTCTTGGTTCAGTCTTGGTTCAGTCTTGGTTCAGTCTTGGTTCAGTCTTGGTTCAGTCTTGGTTTAGACCTGGTTTAGTTCTGATTTAGTCCTAGTTTAGTCCAGTAGCTTGGTCCTAGTTATACAGAGTGTACAGCCTAGAATAGAAAATCACAGGAGAAAAACAGTTTTAGTGTGTATCAACAAAGACTTGTTTAAACCTGTAATAAAGTAAAGTGACCACATTCTTATCTGATAGAAACATCAAAGGCGACGCAAATTATTTAATTAACCACAACAAAATGATTCAAATGGCTTCATAAGCAAGAAGTCAATAAGCTAGTGTTGTCACGATACAAAAATTTCAAACTCAATTTCGATAATAAAGAATTACTCTGAATCAAAGACCACGATGATAACAAAAAACTCTCTTTCTTTAGACTATATAATGTGATGGTACTTTCTTTTCTATTCCCATGTGTGTTATATGTGTGTAATCCCTCAGTGTCTAGTAGGTTCATAGTGGTCCATGGGTGTAAACTAGTCTATTTTCTATATATTTACTATATAATTGATGTTGCCATAGTAGCATAAAGCAAAACCCTGGTTCTAGGCGTTTACTTTAAAACACACAACATACAGATATGAGCTCGTCCCTCCTCCTTAGAACAACATGCCAGAGGTGGAGCAGAATACCTCACAAATGAATCACCATGTGTGTCTGTGACCTCTGACCTTATTCTATACTGAAGATAGATCAGGAGTCTAACCCACAACCTCCTTACTAGATCACAGGACTCTTGATTTTATGCCAGATGCCCTTCCTGTTACTACTCTCTGCAAATACCCAGGACAGAACTGTTATGAACTATTATCATCAGATATTATCATTGTGGTATCGGATTAGTATCGAGTATCGAGTCTATTGCTCAGTATTGGAATGAGCTTGAAATTTTAGTATTTAAACTACATCAAAAAGCAAAATATTTTTGTCAATTCTTCTGGATGTGTTTAAAATGTGAACTTTGAACAGAATCCCACGATTAAAACATAAATCTCAAATCGAGTCCCAGTGTTTGACAGAAAAATCTGAACTAGATTTTTTTTCCCAAAATTGTTCAGACCTACAACATTTACAACATTTACAACATTTACAACACGGTTTAATCTGGAACTAAGGCAGAACAAAAAGACCATTCTGGGACAGAAACACAGAGACTAAACCAGGGCTTGGACCATGGACACAGAGGATGGGGGACAGGTCTGGGGATAGGACAGAGGAGAGGCCAGGGGACAGGACATGGGACAGGACAGGGGAGAGGCCAGAGGACAGGGGGCAGGATAAGGGAGAGGCCAGGGAACAGGACAGGGGACAGGGCAGGGGGGAAGACAGGGGACAGGACAACAAGGGACAGGGAACAGGACAGGAGACAAGAACAGGGGACAGACCAGGGAACAGACCAGGGGACAGGACAGGGGGCAGAACAGAGAACAGGACAGGGGACAGGACATGGGACAGGACAGGGGACAGGGCAGGGGACAGGACAGGGGACAGGACAGGGGACAGGGCAGGGGACAGGACAGGGGACAGGACAGGGGACAGGGCATGGGACAGGACAGGGGATAGGCAGGAGGCAGGACAGGGGACAGGCCGGGGCACAGGACAAGGTGGGGGACAAGCCGGGGACAGGACAGAGGGCAGTACAGGCTACAGGCCAGGGGACAGGCCAGGGGACAGGCCAGGAGACAGGCCAGGCTACAGGACAGGGACAGGACAGTTACAAGCGACAGGAAGGGGGACAGGAAGGGGGGCAGGACAGGGTATATGCCGAAGGACAGGTAAGACAGTGGACAGAGGGCAGAGTCATGAGATGGATTTAACCTCTCACTCGTCGTTTGTGAAAAGGACAAAACAAAGTGTGACCTCTACAGCTGCAGTTTGAAACACCAGCCACCGCAGAGCAGCACTTCCTGTGAGGATTTCACAATAAAAGCACAAAGATACACTTAAACACTGTAGACCGTTTTTGCCTTATTACATCAACTTATAACTCATCATTGATACAGTGCCTGACCCCAGGAGAGTCTAAACTATGGCCCGGGAGATAAATGCAGCTCAATAAACAATAATATGGTTTATCGTGATAAAAAGGGTCAACAATAATCGTTCACGGGACATTTGATATAATTGTGAGAATCGCCAAGAAAGACAATCACCATTTTGTCTTCAGAATGTGCAGAAAGCTACTTATCCATAATGTTCTCTTCTAGCTCTGTGTTTTTGTCACTTATAACAAAGTCCAGCGCTATAGTGACGTGCTGATGTTGTTTAAATATGGAAACTGTTCATAACATTAAAATTATACATATCCAGAACATTTTTAAACTGACAGGAACTAATAATTATCGTGATATAATCGTTAATCGCAATTATTTTGGGAATCGTGACGCCAAATTTCAATATTGTCCAATGTCCACTGGAAGTTGACCGATATGAGATTGTTTAGAATCCAGAGGAAACATTAGATAATGTTTTGGGGGTGATATGCAGGACAGATTTGGATTATTTTCCCTGGATTATGCGATTTAAATGTTTTACAAACTCAGCCACAGCCATTTTGTTTTTACCACGCACCTTTAAGAGCGCTGTGTAGTCATGTGTGTGTTCTTTAGGCAGCAGGTCGCCCAAAACAATCCCTCGGCCTGTGCTGTAGCTTCAAGGCCAACAGCCGATATGATAAAAGGGCAAATATCGGCCTGAAATATCGGTCTATCTCTTCCTCGAACCTCTTGCTGAACTGGCCCGAACGATCATAAGTAAACCCTTTGTGCGGCAAATGTAAGTAAAGTTCTATAAACTCAAAGATAAAGTGTTGCTAGGCCTGTCACAATCACACATTTGGAAGTGCAATATGCTGCTTAAGTCAAACTTGATGAGAAACGATAATATTGAAACGAATTTATTCCAAACAGCCCTAAATACAACCTTAAAGCAGGATTATCTAAACAGACATTATTGTTAAAAATTATGAGCTGCAATAAAAGTACTTAGTTTGCATCTGTAATGAGTTATGACTGTACTTTTATTTATTTTTGTCATGTATTGAACAATAAGTTGATATATTGATTATTGTGACAGGCCAAAACACTGCACTGGGAAACAGAAATAAATTAAAAGCTACAAGCCTTAAAGGTGCATCGATACTGTATGTGGGCCCCTGCTTTGAGTATGTGTAAATATGCGGCCCCTCGACACCCCTGCTAGGCTGTAATGACAAGAACTTTACTAAAATCTTGAATGTTTGGTGTCAGAATAAGTCAAACTGAAAAACTTTGACATTCAACTAATGTTCCTATTGATTGGGCCATTTGCAGTGATGGAAGAACACTTTGAAAATCTATTTAGTTAGAGAAAACTGAACACCTGCAGTAAAATGTATTTATAAAGTATTCTGATACATGGTCTAATCAGCATACTGTGTTCTGAATACTCTGAATACTTTTACATTGAGTTGTATTTAAATTATAGTGTAAAGATGTAATACAGGATTAAAAACAGCTTTATATTTGTTTCACTGTTTGTTCTGCATTTCCATCACTCTGTGGAGAAGGAAAAATCTCACATGTTCTAACCAGACGAGCAGTTTTATAGTTTGAAGACTAAATTGTGTGACCAAATGCTGAAATGTGCCTTTGATTTTATATAATGATGATGATGATGAAGTGCAGGTTCATTCTTCCAGACTTCCCCAGGACTCCAAAACACATGTAATTATAATCACTTCACATTATGGGTATTGTGAATAAATTAGAATTGTTAAACTATTCTGTTGTTGCCAAAGAGGTTGACTTTCTGAAACTCTTGTCCTTCTTTTTGTCCGTGCTTTTATTCTGCCCACTTCCGGGTCTGTGCGTACGTAATGACGCAGTGGTTCGTTTTCACTCACCATCTCGATGATACGCGTCTTCTTTCCCGCTCGCTTCTTTTTGGCCACGATGTACTGCGCCAGGACCACTCCTCCGAACAGCGCGCACACACTGGCACTGGCCGCGGCCCCTACCTTCACCACGGCCGCTCGGTCCATGCTGTAGCGGGCCGTGGAGCTCCGGAGCTGCTCTGTGCTCCTCTGTCCGCCGGGCAGGTCCACAGCGGCGGCACTTCCGGTTCAGTGACGCAGGAGGGGCCGCGCCGGAGCGTCGTTACGCACAGACACTTATCTTTGGGTCAGGATTGGACACTTTTTCCATTATCAAAGCGTGCACACTCAGGGTTAGAGTAAACAGTAATTAATAGCCGTTTAAATGTGTTTTTCCACTTCTGATTTGGTGGTAAAAACTGTTATAAAAGACACTATGTAGGCAAAATTAAGTTATAATAAAGTTATAAATAAACCCCTATGTTGAGCTCAACCACTGTGAGAATAACTAAAATATAATGTTGCGTGCAAAATGACTAAAGTGTCAGTTGCTGTTTATAGAGTGCTTGGCAATCTCTGTGTGGATTTTATTATGCATTATTATCATGGCACATATTTGAGGAGCTGTGTATTTGTTCAGGGTGTGTAGAGTTCCTTAATGACCAGGATCATTACAACATCAGTTCTTCATACAAATACTTATCACCTGTCTGATGTACGTTAAATAATAGCCGCTTTGCTGGTTGAATGATGGTTAAAAACAATACTACGCAGTTCAGTACTTTATTGTATCTATTATACCTGCGGGACAAGTATTACCACATGACATCACAAAGTGGAACAGAGTGTTTTCTGTTTGAGAGTTTGTGTGTTAAACATGTGAATGAAACAAAACAACTCCAGGTCTGTTTTGATGAGGAAACAACATTATCCTAACAGTGTAATATGGCCCTTTAAGTAAGAGACTGCAGAGGAAGTGAATGATTTATAGAGTTTAATTTAAATGTTTAAATAATATACAAAAGGATTGAATGAGTGGGTACTTGTAGCTAGTTTGCATGTATGTAGCAGACAGAAACCAGATAAGATGAATTTGAAATAATCTAGACATAATATATAAACAAATCCAAAACTTAATAATACAGTGAATGGCAGAGTTGTAGTGAGCTCCTATCAGCCACATGGGGGCGTTGTGTTTTGGGGCGTCACTCCACTGGTTTGATTCCTTTGGCTTCCTCCAGCGTTCGGAGCGTCTCGTCCCACTGAGTGAACTGTTTTGACAGCAGAAACATCTGAAAAGCACAAAATCAATCACATAAAATCAGCTATTGATACTTGCAGCTGACGTCATGAACATTCATTTGGGGAGTGAGGCTAAATGGAGGCTTTGCTCTGTCTGAAGCTGTTTTAAACTTTAATCTGAGCGTTGTTTTAACACAACCTCACTGGAAAGAACTGAACTACCTGTTTATTGAAAATCTAAATATTTAAGCAGGATCATGAACGCTCGAATTGATCAACTTTTTTAGCCTGTGTTTACTAATGTTTGCATTGTGTCGTCAAGTCAACTCATGAGCCATAGACATACATATAGAAGCCCCCCAACGTGATGTCATTGCTGTGAGCACCGCCGTCGTCACTGCGGTCGTATTATGTTGCATGGGGCTGATCGTAACAGTAAATAAGTTGTATATGGTCTACAGAGCCGTTCTCCGTAGAATCAGTTCAGTCTTCATGTGACCAACACGTTAACACTAAACATTTTACAGAAATCAACACGACTTTATATCAGATTTCAGCTTTTCCCAAATTCTCTATTGGAACAAATGGGATTCCCAATTAACCAGAAGTGCAACCACAATGAAAGTGCGGTTTAGGGGCCCAAATGAGGGCAATAAAATCTACATTGTATTTGTTTTAAAGGCGCGCTATGTAACTTTTCTGGTATAAGGGCACTACCTGCTTGTCTCCATGGCGATCTTACTGCTTTGCCTAGAACAGTGTTTCTCAAACTGTGGTACGTGTATCACTGGTGGTAAACGAGGTCCTTTACAGTTTTAATATCTTTAGAGTCAAATGTACCCACTTTTTGGCCTTCCTTTGGGTAGTTTCTTGGTTATAGGTGCTATAGCAATGATCTCCACGGAGACAAGCAGGTGACAGTGATGTTATATAGTGCATCTTTAATCACTAAATTAATTATTTTTTACTCAATTGGTGGCAGTTGCTCCAGAAAACTTACCCTCTAGTTCAACCCAAGTATCAACCTTGTAACTCAAAGATGAATATACTAAGTTACTACACAATAGTACATGAATTAAATATCCATTCCTGCTTAAACCCCTTCATGGTAAAAATACAGTCTGTCAGATGTTTGAACACAAAAACACAAAGTCAGTACCATTTTGTTGTATTCGTCAAAGAGTTTCTTGACCTCCATGGCCTGAGCATCACTTTGGTCCTGTCCATAAAGCACACTCAGTTAAAATGGTTCCTAAACATCGACTTTATTCAAACATGGATGTTAAGAGGCACCTGTTGTTTAATGTGGAGCTGGGACAGACGCTGAAGCTTTGCGGCGTGCTCTGGAACGTCTGCAAACAAGAAAGTACTTATGGTCAGCTGTGGGCGATATGGCAAAAATATGATGATTTTCTTGATGCCAGATCGCAGTTCGTTCACTATCCATGTACGCTTTTGTATTTTTATATTGCCTTTAAGAACTAAAAATAAAGTCATTTGCATCTTCTGAACACGTGCGTTATTGAAAACTCATTGCTGGTAACAGTGATGTTTTAGCAACCAGCAAGCTAACAAAATAATCCATTGTTATTTTCTGCAGTTTAAAAGGAATACCATCATATATGTGCATGAGGGCTGCCAGGTTTCAAAAGAGCTCTGACCAAACCTTATATTTTTAACCCCCATAACACTGTTATGAATTAAATAAAACTGAAGATGTGTTTTCAATGGGAACCACGCTCAAAAAAGTGAAATCAGCTTTATAAATCTTTCTTGAACTAGATAATAACAATAATAATAATCTGTAAAAAATACTAATATTAAGTGGAAGATACCTCTGATGTAGGTACTGTCCAGCAGGGGCTGGAGAGAGTTCACCTGCTCCAGTAACGCTGCCTGGGATGTCAAAAACTCCTCCTCTGGGAAACAACAAAGAAAATAAACAAAACGTTGTTCTACAACAAGTGTTCCTCAAACTGTGGTCTGTAAGCTCCTTTAGGTGGTACAGCTCTTCAGTTTTTGGCTTTGTCTCATTCGGAGCTCATTTTAGCTACCGTTCCGCCCTCCTTTGAATCATTTCTTGTTTAGAGCTAGTGAAACTTATGTTTCAGGAGGTCTAAAAACTCCACTTTTAGACCTGGTTTAGTCCTAGATTAGACCTAGAATAGTCCTTTTATAGACCTGGTTTAGTTCTGGTGGTACTTGGAAAGCCAAATCTTTTCTTTGGTGGTACTTGGTGTGAAAAGTTTAAGAGCCACTAGTCTAAACTGATTACTTTAGTTTGAACTAGTTGTCTATCCTTTCACTGCTTGATCAATTATTTTTAATGCTTATCACTATATAACTATATAAACTATAAACTATATAAATAAAATAATATGTATAATATGTTCAAATCTGTTCAGAGTTTGGGTCTGACCTGCGAGGATAAACTCCAGCTTCATGGTGTCTGGGAGCGAGATGTGATCCGTGAACTGAGGGTCCAGGTACTTCACCAGGTCCTCAACTGGAAACAACACACACAAATAATAAATGTATAATGTTAAATAAGCTACAGATTTACAAACTCTAGGGAGGCACATTCTGTAATTTCTTTAATCTATTGATACTTTGCAGCCGATGTCATCAACATTCTCTGGGGTGTGATGCTAAGTGTAAGCACTGCTCTGTCTGAAGCTCTGTCAAGTTACAATTTAATCTGAGCTTTATTTTAACACAATCTGATCGGAAAGAACTGACTTGGTTTGAACTACAATAGGTGAGCGGATTTGTGCTGTTATACAAGTCCCTCTCAAATAACATTAGTCAACGTTAAGTAGCATTAACCAACAGTTTTTCAGTTAGTTACTCTCACCTCAGTAGGACCATGAACGCTTGTATTGACCACAGATTCCTGAAAATGTCTTGTTTTTGACAGTGTTTAACATTCTGCCATAGGAGTACATCTAGAACACCTCGAGAGTGATGTCCCTGCAAAGTATCAGTTGATTGCTTTCTTATGAAGCAATGTTAACCGCCGGCTTGGCATTGTAAATTACATTTCACATTTTATAATACATGAAATATTATAAAAACTGGCTTCATTAACTTAAAAACAAACAGGACTGTATAATTTAATTTTATGTTTCTTAATTTGATGTTCTCTGTTCTGGTTTTCGTCTGTAAAGTATATGCACATTGATAGCTCTCTACTTAAATCATGAGTTTGTTGCATTCTCCTGTAAAGAACAGGGTGTAATTTTTTGGACTCACTCTTTTTATGCAGGATCTTGACTCGCTCCCGTTTGTTGGCAGTAGATCCCAGAGCAGTTTGGATCCTGGAGATGGACTCTGCACACTGAGGATACAAAGAGGAGACGAGCCTCAGGTCAGACAGAGGAAACATTTAAGAGCATCACGTGAGCTCAGGCTTCGATTTTTATCACCACATTGAACAACCCCTTGGGCATTATATAACCCAAATAAATCCAGCATTTACAGTGTGCCAGTTCCAAATATTCTCAAATTCAGTTTGTTTGCTTAAATTTATGAACTTTTCACACAATATCATCTATTGATTATAGTTTTCATCTTTCCTCAAAGTCAACATTTTTCTGGAGGGCAAATTTCCAACTATGGAGAATAGAGAGCTCCTTGTTTAATCAAGGAGTGGTTGTATTGTGTGTGATGCTCTTTTGATACGAGTTTGAGACTTGGAATAGTTTGGAAGATGGACAATTTGGCTCCAAAATTAATAGAAAAACAAAACAAAAACAGTCAAATGTCAGTCAAAATTCCAGTTAACTGAAGTTATAATTCAGTAACAATTCATTTACAACCTGTCTGCCTGTAAGGTCTAAAATAGGGTGACCATATTTTCAAAATTAGAAACTGGGACACACCCGTGTTGGTGTGGTTAAGCATTAATAAAATAGTGAAAATCACTTGTAATTGTTAATTGTTACTAAAAATAAAAATACGGACACCTGGGACATTTTTGTATAAAACTGGGACAAATCAATGGTTTTGGATACATCTACTGGGACACGGGAAAAAGAGCCCAGAACTGGAACTGTCCCGGGTAAATAGGGACGTCTGATCACCCTAGACTAGAAGAGAAGACTTTACCAACCTTACACATGGTTTGAGAGCAAATACAGAAATTGCACAATCAAGTGGTGCGCAATAATTGTATGGCTTTCCTAAAAGTTTAATTATTTTCTCTCCATGGGTTTCAGAATGATGAAAAGTTAGGACCGTAGACACCACAATTAACATTTCAAAGCTAAATATTAGATCTTCAGAATGGTCAATCGTCCTTAAAATGGCACGATATAACAGGAATCGAAATCCATGAATATAGGTTTATTTTACACATTATCCTAAAGGGCGTTGACAGCGTTAGCATCACTGTGCTAACATCGGCTAACCCATCACTCTCCGTCATTTGAAAACTCATTATAAACCCACCTTCACCGGTTTACCACTTTTACTCTTCCTGTCGCCGTACACGCGACTCTCCAGAGCCTGCAGCCGCGTGTCTAGATCGTTCGTGTCCATTTTCTACGATTTTTCACCGCAAAATGAAAAAACAAAACAAGCTAAAGAGCAGCGGCTGCATACGTCATCCAGAAGCGACGGCGCGTTCTGATGGCGACACACGTGACACCAGGGAATTCGCCCATCTTTCAGGAAGCTAAGAGCAACACAACGAGGAAAGTGCGTATTTTCGGCTTTTATTTCAAGTTATAGCCTCAGAATTTACAGTATTCAAAAGGAAAGATCCAGGGACAGCAGATTTGACTCATATTTGTGTATCGCGTGGATTGTTTTGGACAGAAAAGTCGGCTCAGTTAGCCTGCGAGCTAACGTCAGATTTGGCTGCGCATTTTGACAGGTGACAGTCTGCTTCCGTGAATGTTTTGCTCTAACATGGGTTTTGTATTATTTCTATATAAAATAGAAAGTAATTTTTTAAATTGTGCATGATATTGTTGACTGTTGAGGATGGTATTGCGGGCAAAAACAGCAACTGAGAACATATTTAGGGGTTTTGAAAAGAGATCGTTACACTATTGGATGGATGTTATTAAGTTTGAACTGCTCTGTCCTCATTGAAAAGTAGCCTGTCAATTGTAGAAAGGTCACAAAAACAATTCCTACTAAAAGTTTTGCTTTATCAGTCAAAATAGTGCAGGACTCCAGGAGCACAAACATTTGAAAAAAGACTGTAATCTGACCTGGAAAACGAATACAAGAATCCCATTGCCTGGCCAGCCCAAATCCAGCTGTTAGAGTCTAAGCGCTGGTATTGTCTAAGCCTTAGACAATACTAATTTGACAGAATGAAGGATGGACTCACTGCTCAGACAAAGAATTCAATGCATTTCTAAACTTGCTTGTAGAGGTCCTGTCACAATAACACATTTTGAAACACTACAGAGATGTATAACGATTAATGATAATATTGAAACATTTTTTTGCCACTGACACTAAAACAATAATGCAAGATAATCGCGTCTCATTAAGGCCTTTTAATGAGCTGCAGCCCAAAAATAACAGAATGAAGCAATAATTAGGCATAGAAATCACTTATTCTTATTCTTATTCTTATTCTTATTCTTATTCCTAGTTTGTGAACTGTGTTCACAGACTATGGCAATAAAAGTCTTCTGATTCTGATTCTGATTCTGATTATTCTATTCTCTACAGCTCAAATATTATGTTATTACACCTAAAAGAACACAAATATCACTTTCAATATTGAGCCCCAAAAAATATTTTTTCCAGCTTTTATATATCGAATGATAAGTCGATATAGTAATTATCAGGCCTAGCCTAAAGTTAACTACAGTGTTGGATATGTAGTTCCTTTATGTGTCATATATTTATCTGGAAAAAATCTAATTTAAACTGAAGAGAGTTCTGCCCTAGATTAAAAAAGCAGCAAGTTCAACACAAAACCCGGTACTCCTTTTCTATAATAATTAATTGCACTCTTTGACAGCAGCAGTCTACCAGGTGTCAGATCTGGTTTGGAGACCTGGTTCTGTATGTGCCGCTGGGAGCAGGAGCTGAGGCTGAACCATGGCAGATGACAAAGATGTTCTGAGGGATGTTTGGTATGGACGAATCCCCGCCTGCTTCACACTGCACCAGGACGAGGTCACGGAGAGGGAGGCCGAGCCGTACTATGTGAGTGCTGATCATAGGGGTCTGGAGTTAAATATGAAATAATGTCTTGTAGTCAGTGGTGGAAAAAACATGAAAAAATGAAAAAATCTACTCAAGTAAAAGTATTTAAGTACCTCTTCTCCCTCAGCAAACCAGTTACATGACGGCCTGTCATGATAATTACTTTAAAATCAAAACTCAGCCCTTAAGTGTTGCATTCAGCTGTTAATGTATTGCATCTCATGCATGTTTTTACTGGTTTTGTACATTTACTATATATATATATATATATATATATATATATATATATATATATATATATATATATATATATATATATATATATATATATATATATATATATATATATATATATATATGAGAGAGAGAGAGAGACAGACAGGGTGAGAGAGAGAGAGAGAGAGAGAGAGAGAGACCAAAGGCATACATTAGTTTCATTGTTTATCATCTATTCATCTGTATCTATCTATATTTTTCTTCAGTAATATATCACACTTCAAAATTTGTTATTGTGACAGGCCTAGTTACATGATGATGATCACTTGGTTTCGGTTTAACGTTCCGAATGTGACTTTTCTAAAGCGCAGCTGATTTTCCTCTCAGTTGTAAGGAAAACCAGACAGAGATGCTGTTATATTTTTATGTACTTTGCCTAGAGCAACTTTAACCTTGTCTATGAAGGCTCTTACAGAAAGGATGTGAGGAGTGGAAGTAGAACTTATAACTTAAATTATAAAAATATTCTAAATACTACCATAAGGGTTGATTTGTAGACTCCAGACTGGTGCCACCCTATTGCAAGCTGTGGTGAAACATAGTTTAACATAGGGTACTCTTGCTAAAACTTTTACAGACATTAGATCATTAATTGATATATCCTGTCAGAGATCGTATTGAAGACGGGAAACTTTGATCAAACAAGTACCGTAATCTCAGCTATTTTACATGAACAAATGTAACGTTTCAGGCTTTAGTCTGTTAGTGTGAGATTAAGAGAGATTAAGAACACTTCTGACCTTGTTGCTTTTTGTGGAAGTAACACCAACTTCTTAGCTCTGGGTACAAATCATTTTGGTGCACTAGATGTTGTTTGATGAAAAATGCATATTACAGACTTTGTGAGGGGCCCCTCCCTGCCCTGGGCCCTGGGTAAACAGTACCTTTTACCCCCCAGTCCAATGCCCCTGCTGCTTTTATCATAATGTGGAGCTATATGATGTGTTATTTTTTTCTGTATACATTTCTTTTGTTTTTTAGCTGCTGTTGCCCCGAGTGAGTTACCTGACGCTGGTCACAGACAAAGTGAAGAAGCATTTCCTTAAAGTGATGAGAGCCGAGGACGTGGAGGAGATGTGGTTTGAGTACGAGGGAACCCCACTAAAATGGTCAGACTCACTAAAATACTTAAAAATTATGTTTACAAATCTTTAAAACTGCTGTTACCAGGTTCCACCACATGGTGTAAGTGTTAGGCTGTTGTCCATGATTAAACTGATCCTAGTTTATGATTTTATAGTGGAGATATTCACTTATAAAAGCTCATGCACATCAAATCATCTAATATTTTCACTACTTCAAAATAAAAAAAACAAAACAAAGAGAAATCCTCCAAGATCTGAGATGGGTCCCACTGCTCCTTCAGAAACACTGAAGGATGGGTCAAATGCAGAGGATGCATTTTTCCACCGGAAAAATAAAGACCTTCAGTATATAAACCAACCAAATGTACAATTATTATAGCTGAGAATCAAACAAACATTTGTAGTGTTGTCGTCAAAGATAAAGTATAGGAATTAATAGTACTAAAAGGCTTTGAAATAAGTAACATTAAAAAGAATCAGTGAAGAGCAAATCCTCTTCATGATGTTTTGTTGTGTTTTCTGTCCAAAGGCATTACCCAATCGGAGTCCTGTTCGACCTCCACGGCTCCAACAGCATCCTGCCCTGGAGCATCACTGTGCACTTTAAGGTATCGGTCTTTTCTTGTATATTCTCTTTATTCAAACATTAACCGAAACTTCAGTTGTATTTTGTTTAATGTAAAGGATTTTCTTCTACTGGGAGGATGGAGGAATTTATTTTTCTAGTATGAATTATTGAGAAATGGCCATGAATCTACAGAATTATCAGAAATATTTTACTGTGAATGCATGTATGTGCAGGACATGTGAGCTCGCCTACCTGCCAGATGTACTGTGTTTAAAACTCATGAACATTACTAACAAATGATAATATGTTCAGTTTAACATTACAACATACATTTAAAACTGGATTATGATCATTCTATATTCAGCCTTAATGAATATATATTGTCGCATTTCAGAATTTCCCGGAGCGCGACCTGCTGCATTGCCTCTCGAACTCTGTGATCGAAGCTCATTTTATGTCGAGTATCAAAGAAGCCGACGCCCTGAAACACAAGAGTCAAGTGGTGAATGACATGCAGAAGAAGGACCACAAACAGCTGTGGATGGGCCTGCAGAACGGTACTGAGCCGGGGCTGGGCCGGGACTGGGCTGGGACTAGGCCAGTACTAAAAGGGGACTAAAAGGAGAATAAAAAGGGGACTAAAACCAGCACTCGGCCAGGGCTAAAATGGAACTAAAACAGGACTAAACTGTTAATGAAAAAGGATGGGTTATTCAAAAGTGAAATAGTTAATTTGATATAACACAGATCATATTCCAGATTGATCTATAATAATATTCAGATTTAATTCAAAAACACAGATTTACAATAAGTTAATATTTAATAGTGATTTAATTGATATATTCTTACTTAAAATCAGAAAACAAGTAATTTTCTTTCAATTGTAGCACCAGATATTTTCTCCCATAGATGGCGCTGGTCCTCTGTGATCCAAATAGGTTTTTCGAAAGATAAACATCCTGATTTGAAGAAGGCTGTGCTATGAGGCAGTGGTTGCGGTTACAGGCACACTCTGAATCTGATATTATTGGACTTTCTCAGTTCTATTAATTAATCATCTGAGTTCCCCTGATCATGCCCTCTCTGTTTCCTCACATCACACTTTGTGGTTTACATGTGATTTAACTCATCTTAAGGTCCAGATTTTTGGTGTGCTTGTGAACATGGCTAATGTTAAACATGTTGTCAGCTAGACGAACAATGTGAGTTTTAACAAAAATGAAAGATTTGATGTGGCAGCGTCAAAGCAAAGGAGTGAAAACTGGATCTACTGCCTGGACATGTTTCATCTGTGATTCGTAGCTGCATCCACAACTAGGCCTGTCACCATAAAAAATGTTGATGTGTGATATATTGCTACATAAGCATAAAACGATAACCAACCGTATCAGCACTATTCTATAGCACTGACACAGTGACCTTAAAGAAGATAATCCCTGATCATTTATCAGTGCATCATATTGTTAAAAACGCAGAGCTACAATACACAAAGGGCAGAATGAAATGCTAGCACCTAGGGGAGTGCAAAAATATCAAAATATCAATATATAGTATAGTTTAATGTAATGATACAGTATCGATTGTGGGCTACTGCATCTTTTTTTTTTTTTTTTTATCAAATTATTCTGTCACAGCACTATTGTGTGGCTTGTTTAGAGGAAAGAAACTTTATGCAGAACATTTGAGATTTGATTCACTGTTTAGATTTTTAAAACGGGTGTATTTCATATTAGCTTTGCACAGGTAGTGGCTTAACAAAAACGTTTAGTAATACAGTTGTGATTTAGTAGATATGTTGTGATCCTTCAGAGCAGTTAAACTGCACATGTCTCTGTGTACAAATGTGGAGCTTGTATAAGCTGTGGATGAATAATAGTGCCCAATGAAAAAGTCTGATGTGTTCTAGTTCATCACATGCACTAAACAAAACAGTTATGTTCATTCATCTTCAGTAAACAGAAGGTAAATGCACCATTAATGTTTATTTTTTGTGAAAATGGGGCTGATCATTAAGGGTCACAAAAGCCTTTTCGTATTGTATCAAATCGAAAAAGTACTGTATCGAGAAATCTATCGTATTGTAACCTATGTATCGAAGTATGTATCGTATCGGTATAATCCTAATGATACCCAACCTTACTAGTACCTGGCATCTATAATCAGACAAATAAGTCACTTATTTGATCCTCTACAGATCAAATCTCATGGTACTACAAAATAAAATAATATTTCACAGCAACAGAGGAAAATGTATTGAGCCCCCCAAAAATATTGTTCCATCTTTTCATATATTAGGCCTATTGACGACATTAATCTTTCAACCCTAGTATGCACTAGTGCAACACTGGAGTATTGCAGTAGTGGAGTAGTGATGTAGTGCAGTACTTGAGTGGTGCAGGTGGGATCAGAAATAGCAGTGAACAGTTGTTGCCTTTCTCCAAGTGTTTATGGAGCTTAGATCAATCAGTGGTTTTGCACTGTGTGGGTTCAGAGCAGCTGTCAGAGAGGGCAAAGGTGAACGATGCAGCAAATGAGATTCTAGTGCACAAGATTATTCATAATAATACATTTGTAATCATGTAATCATACTGTGCAGCTGATGTCACCAACATTCTATTCCAAACTAATAATGAGAAGATTGAATGTTTGTGGATCAGAAGTTTTGAGCAGAATTTCTTGCAGAACCTTCTCTTTACTAGTTTGGGATTGGCTCCACAAACTTGTCATATTAATCTTGTGTCTCAAAGTCCTTTCAATATGACACAAACACATCTTTGGGGTTGAATAATGGCTCCACTTTCTGAGGCTGCTACGATAAAATGATTTGACTTTTGTTTATTTACACTGACAGAGAAGACGCTGAACTTTGTGTCAGTGTTTGTTTCATGTGGAAAGGTCCAGTAATGGCAGAGGTATGAACCATAATCCAGGTCAACACATCCGTAATCTAACAGTTAAACAGAGAACTCCACCTGAGGATTCTAACCTTTCAGAGTCTGAGCAGCTCAGGTTAAACTAGAGGTATTCTCGAGTATGCAGGATTCTTCATCTATATTAGCGCTCTGTGGAGTTGTTAATGTGTTTGGAGCAGGTCATATTTAACATAGTGAACTCTGAAGTGAGAGATTCCTCAACTCTCTAAATTAAACTTGAAATGAAAGCAGCAGTTAACACTGTTCACTGCAACACATGTTTGAGCCAGGCAAGACAGGTTTATTTGTATAGCACAACGTGTACACCAAGTAATTCAAAGTGCTTTACTGAATAAGGAAGAAGAAATCACAATACAGCAAATCAAAACATAAATAATCACAAATAATCAACATAAAATGAACATTAAAAGAAAAGAGTGCAGTATAAAAACCTTTCAGTCATATGCACAGCTAAACACTGTTTTGAGCCTGGATTTAAACATTGTCAAAGTAGAGGCCTGTCTCACATCTTCAGGAGGAATGTCCCAGGTTTTAGCTGCAGAAAACTGAAACACTGATTCCTCATGTTTAGTCCTGACTCTGGCACCAGCAGGAGCGAGTGTGAGATGGTTCATGTGGTTCTAGCACATTAAGGCGTACAGTTCTCTTCTAGTCTATATTTAGTGCAAGATACATATTTATTATGTTGTTTACATTAAGCTTCTGTGTTTTCAGATAAGTTTGATCAGTTCTGGGCAATAAACAGGAAGTTGATGGAGTATTCCACAGAAGACGGAGGCTTCAGATACATCCCCTTCAGGATATACCAGGTATGACAGATGTCCACCAATAATAATACTACTACTGCCACAAAGTACTACAACTTTTACGACTATTTTACCTCCTCCCAGTGGGGGATGAAGTACTCAATTGTGTTATTTAGGGGAAAAAGATACAGTAGCAAAATAAATACTTGTGTAAAAGAACTGAAGTACTGTTTAAAACTATACTAAAAAGACAGAATTTAAGAAGTATTACAGCTTTATCTTCTTCTTTATCTATATATTTATATTTTGTATGTCCAGTAGAGGGAGCCATAGTCTGTCTAATGGTGTGTTCACTGCACTAGACAAATGGGTTATCTCCTAGAAGTGGTGTTGTCACATACTAAAATTTCAAACTCTATTTAGATATTCAGGAATCTTCCTTTAGCCAATATACTCTCATTTTCCACTTTGAATGGTAGTACTTTCTTTTCTATTCACATGTGCCTTATATGTGTGTAATCCCTCAGTGTGCAGTAGGTTCATAGTGGTCCATGGGTGTATACTAGTCTGTGTCTTATACTTGTGAAAGATACAGCTCAAGATCATTCTAAACATATTCAGGAAAGGTTCATTTCTGTTCTGTCAATGGGACTTTTTTAGTATCAAAACCTGCTCAAGTGAGTATCTAGTGTTGACTCTAGTTGTGTTGATTCTTATCTGATTTCTGATACTTTTGACAACCCTACAGAACACATATTGCTTGTATGAATGATTCGAGCTGAGTGAGTGACTGCATTCTCTGCTGAAGCCTCTGACTCACTGTTGACATAGATATGATAATCCAGGTTTAAGTGTTTCCATTGAGATTAATGTGATGAGTCTGATTTGTGGTCTGTGTATCTGTCTGTGTTGTAACGACTGAACCGGGACTAAAGCAGTACTAAAGCTGAACTGAACCAGGTCCGAATCAGAACTAAGCCAGGACTGAACCACGTCTGAATCAGGACTGACCCAGGTCCGAACCAGGACTGAGCGAGGCCCTCTGCTGTGACTGTGTGATTTATGGTCTGCATTTCCGCCTGTTATAACGGCTCTTTACCTACAGTGGTGTTGTATACATTGTGTAATCAGGGCTTTTTCTGACATTTTCACCTCCATTTGAGCTGGATCTGCTCCAAATCAGACCTGTCTCAACACAAACCCAAAAGTCAGACAGAGATTTGTCATCGAGTCAGGAGATTAAAGATGTATTATGTAACTTCTCTTTCTTCCATTAACTCTGTGTCATTAGCTCAAGTACAAATACATTTTATCTTGTAGTAGGTTTCACCCCCCCCCCCCCCCCCCCCCCCCTCCCATATTGTTTGTTTTATTATAAAACAAATCAAAATGGCCTTCACAGACTTTCAATAATTGGCACAAAAAACGGCCTAAAAATATTGTATTTCTTTAAAGTCATGGTTTTAGTGGCAGAGGACTGGCCTCTCCATTCAAAAGACACAAGCTGATCACCGAAAAAGAGGAGAGGAATTAATATCACATTTTAGTTTGATGCTCAGAGTATAGATTATATTCTCTTTTACTCTTTCATTTTTTATATTTGATTACAAGTAAATTTGTGATTTTGATGAAAAATACTATAGTTCTAATACTAGTCAGTAGTAATAATTTAGTGCAGCTTTATGATGCAGTATATCTGTGGTGCCTTAGACCTGGTTTTGTCCTGGTTTTGTCCTGGGTTACACCTGGTTTAGTCCCGTTTCTTTTCTTTTTTTTTAAACCTTTATTTAACCAGGAAAGTCCCATTGAGATTACTAATCTCTTTTTCAAGGCAGTCCTGGCCAAGACAGCAGCGCAGTTACAGTTACATCACACACACACACACATTTCAACACAAAAAGGATTCTTAAAAGCAATTACAAATCATAGACTTCATTTCCAAACCTTTCAACATAGATTTAAACTGAACTATTGAAGTCAGTTCTTGTCATTTCAAGGCTTTTTGTAAATTATTCCATGTTGAAGGTGCAGAATATTGAAATGCCACATTACCAGTCTCTGTGCGACACTTGGGACAGAAAGAAGCTGCAGTTTTGTGATGGCAGAGCATAATGTCCATCTGTTTTATGTTGAATATACATACATAGATATGGAGGGAGCAGACCCATAATCCCTTTATAAATGAGCATGTACCAGTGACTTGGCCTGCGAGTGTCCAGTGCTGCCCAACAACACGTGTGTACAGTTCACAGTGGTGTGTCCGAGGCTTACAGTTTGTGATAAATCGCAGAGAGGCATGATGGTAAACGGAGTCCAGCAATTTTAGTGCTTGTGTTGGGGTATTCATATAAATAATCTCTATAATCTAGAATCAGTAAAAACGTTGCTGCAACAAGTCTCTTCTTTGCATTAAAAGAGAAACATAACTTGTTCCTAAAATAAAAGCCAATTGTTAGTCTTAGCTTTTTAATCAGTTGTTCAATCTGTGTTTTAAAAGAAAGACTATCATCACTGAAAATACCTAAGTATTTAAATGATTTAACTGCTTCTATTTTTGTCCCTTGAAGAGTAACAACAGAAGGAATGTTCTGGGAATTACTCTTTGTCTTTGTGAATAGCATTAGTTTGGTCTTGTCTGCATTTAAAGAGAGGTCTTTATTCCTGGTTTAGTCCTGGTTTAGTCCTGGTTTAGTCCTGGTTTAGTCCTGGTTTAGTCCTGGTTTAGTCCTTGCTTTGTCCCCTTTTTTGTCTTGGTTTTCACTCTCATTCTTCACCTTTAGGTCATAAACTACAGAGTTGGCAGCAGCAGGTGGGATATTTCCTTGTTTGTCGACTTATGTGACTTAAATACATGTTTTCATCTTTTGCACTAATTACACCATTTTAAAGCAGTCATTTAGTTGCAATAAATCTTCAGCCCCATTTCGATTACACCTGCATCTTCCGGAAGCAAGCACCTTTGATGCGTCTAGACGTGTAGCTCCTATTTTTAGCCCGAGTCAAAGCCAAAACAATGCCTCACCTGTACACGTCTACCTGTGTTACTCACCACTTCACCTTTATTGATTCAAACTTGGCTATTACGCTATACTCCTCCTTCAGACATGTCCCGAGCTGCTGTCCATTTGAGTCAGGTGAAATTCCCTGTTTTTTAGTAGATATTCCCACCTGGAAAACATTAGCTGGGACAGATCCAGACAGCAGAGGAGATACGGACAACTTTGAGTCAGATTTTGGGAACGACCATTGATTATTTTCGGTAAACAGCGCGTGGGATTTTGATTTGATTTATTGCCATCATCAAAGGACTTCCATGTATTGCAAATCTTGTTATGAAATCGTGAGCAGATCTGGACACGGTTAAAATTCTGATTAAAACGAAGGTTGGACAATACTTCGGTGATAGTATTGGGTGTTTTGCCGTAATTTTTCAAATACTGTTACGAGAAAATGATACGGTATTTTCCAAGCTGACCAAATCTGTGTGGCCATGAATCATTCCCAGTTTGTTCTTATTACATTAGAATTTGTATTTGTAATGGGCCACCGTGCTTTTTAATCTAAGAATTGAAGATTATAGGCCCTGTACTTGATTTTTACCGTCTTAAAATGTAAAAAAACAGAACTGGTTTATTTCAAAGGGTTTGCAGTGGTTACTATTCACTTTAACTTATTCAGAGCGTCCTTCTGCAATGAGTTTAGAAACGCTTTTCAAAACTTTTAGAGACAGAAGTTTTATTGTCACAGCAAAGCCAACTACAACTAGCATGCTAATGTTTTCTAATTAGATTCAGACAGTGCACAGCAGACTTATTTTGACCTCAAGAGCTGCTTATCCAATGTATCTGTGCAGCCAGGACAAGTTTTTACTTAAATACATGGAAAAACTTGGGTGTAGGCGCTTTAATCTAAGAACTTGAAGCTTAAAATCACATGTCCATGGGTCTCAGAATGATGAGAATCTAAGACCGTTTCCATAGCGATTAGTGACATTAGCGACAATTTAAAACAGAATATTAAATCTTTTGAATGAGAAAAGTCAAATGTTGCATGTAACCAGATTAAATACTGATTATTATTATTATTCTTGCCAGTTAATGTATGTTTACTTTTGTTAACATTAACTACCAACTAGAATAACACGGCAGCAGGTGGTGTTTTCAGCACAATATTGGCATTAATATCAACAAATATCAGTTATTATTGATACTTTGCAGCTGATGTCATACCTTCCTTGGGTGTGTGATGCTAGCTGTAGGCTCTGCTCTGACTGAAGCTCTTTTAGACTTTAATCTGAGCTTTATTTGAACACAATCTGACCATAAAGAGCTGACTTATCCGAACTCCAACAGGTGATGTGCTGTCAAACAACTCCCTCTCACATAACATTACAGTCACAAGCGTCCTGTTTAAACCCATTTAGTCTGTTTTGCTAATGAGTGCATTGTGTCACCATGGTAACCTGCTGAAATCTTGCGCCCTCTGCTGGTGTTTCATATATATACACAGGGACAAGGCCACAAAATGAACTTGTTTTCCAAATGTATAGAACAGGGATGTCCAAACTATGGCCCAGGGGTCACATTTAGCCCTCAGAACATTTTTATTGGCCCATTTACTCATAGGCATAGGTTATTTTGACAGGAAATATAAGTAATTCCACCACTATACCCTCCATAACATCACACCGCATTATTTTCACATCTAAAATGAATGTTCAAAGCCTCATTGAAGGTAGGCAGCTCCGTCAAAACTATGTAAAATGCACCGATCTGAGTGATACACGGCGTAGATGATTCAAATATGTTTTATGTGGCAGTGCATAGAGTTTGCACATCCTTGACATAAAGCTTTTTTTGTATGTTTTATGTTTTATGTTTTAGACCAAGCACATCATTTGAATATTGCAAAAGGTTCAGAAAATATATTGAGATCAATTTTAGTTCACAGTGCTTATTTTAAACCCTCCTGTAGCTGTGACATTTGAGAGAAATATGAACTTTGAACTAATCCAGAACATGTTTGTAGAGGTTTAAACTACAGGATTAGCAGCTTTTACACAAAAAAAAGACCCCATGGACACACGGAGAGGGCATCTGACACATGGGGACATCTCAGAACATGTTTGTAGAGGTCTAAACTACAATATTAGCATTTTTTTTACACAGAAGACCCCATAGAGACACAGAGACATTGAAAACCATTGAAATTCCAATTGAGTTAAGCCTTGCAGCCCTAAATGATGCACTTTGTTGTTTCGCCACAACATTTGAAGCTCTCTCATGGACAAGTCATTACATTTTTGTCCTAGACCAAGACAAGACAACACTCGTAAATCCTCTTTGTTTTTACTTTCACATGTTTGGCGCTTATATAACTTAAAACAAAGGACATTCCGCTTTCAGACAATAAACTCTTTTTTTTTTCTGTGAAGTGGTAGAATGCAATGTTATTTGAGAGAGCAGACATGCAGTTGTAGCATCTGTCAAACCACATAAACCCAAACCCAGTCACGCCTCAGTAGAAAGTTTGCATTGTCGTTTATTAGAGCAGAAAATCAAAGTCAGTGTTCATGTCTTATATTTTATGTGAAATGTGAGAAAGACAAATTCTTGGCAAATTAGAAGTTTGTTGTGGTTTTTTAGAAAGAAAAGTATTGAAAATGGCTGCGAGGAACCTAAAACTGTTTTTTTGTTTTTTTTGTTTTGCAATATTTTTGTTGCCTGGGATGCAGAATACACACTTCTTCAGTACTAAACGATTATGTCAGTCTCCTCCAGTTCAGATGGACAGGCGGATTAGCCAGTCAGGGACATGCATGGTCTGTCCGTATCAAAACAAATATGGCAGATTTCTGCAGAATCATCTGAAAAGAAGGAAATTTGATTTTGTTCAAAATGATAGGGATGTAATGAGCTCCTTCGTTTCACATGTGGCACTGAAAAAAAACAAAAAAAAAACAAAACCAAATGTGATTGGACGATGTTGTGGTTCTGGCTCGAGACACGACGGAGGGAGTGTGGACCAGACTGACATCCCTCTGTGTAAAAAATGCAGACAGATCAGTCTGGATCATAGGTAAATATTTGTGTAACTTGTCGAGACAAATTAGATCAGATTAATTTGAAAGGAATTTGAGCAAGGTTAAGTTAAGGTACACTTTAAAGGTGGGTTGATATGTGGTTTTTTTTTCATAGCCGATATGTAGGGCCAATTTTGATTATAATTATTAATATCAGCCTGTTATATGTGGGCCAACTGATATATCTGCACTTTATGGAGTGTGCATGTCCTCCCCATGTTACTGTGGCAGAGTGATTATCCTGTCTGCTCCCTCTCTCCAGGAGGTTGTGGGATAGACTCCTGATCTCTGAGTGGAGTGTGCATGTCCTCTCTGTGTGACTGTGGCAGAGTGGTTATCCTTTAGCGTGTGGATGCGATGAGTGAGTTTGGGGTTAGACTTTTTCCCATTTGCTGTGAATGTGACTCTTTGAAGAAAACAGCTGCTTTCAATGTGACCGTGTTAGGAAATGTTTCGCCAGATGTTAAAAATGTTTGTCTGGAAGTCAAGTCTCAATGGAGTTGTTTTTGTGTTGTCTATGACATCTGTCTTGGACATGGGTCTTTTAGTTGGTTCAATTCTGGATTAATATTAAAGTGAAGCTACAGCTTGTATCTCAAATGAATTTCTGTTGTCCCTTAAACTAGTCCAAGAAATATGGGCTTATTAACCCCTGTCATTCCTAACCCCTGTTTCCAGCTACATAAAATATTATAAGCGTATAAAGTGAAAATGTGAAAAGGGATGAGCAAAATGATCGATTTTACAATAATCTTTAACACAATATCTCCATCGCAGGATGTAACGCTCATGTTTTTTTATTTGATACATTTTTATGTTCCTCTAAAATGTCATTACATTTTTTGTCCAATTTGAACCTTGTTTTGGTCTTGGTTCAGTCTCTTTTAACAGTGGTGTTCAAACTATGGCCTGGGGTCCAAATGCGGCCCTCAGGTTGTCCGTCAAACCTTCTGCTGAACTGTCCCAATTGATGGTAGTCTTTAATTTTTACAGCAAATGTAAATAATGTATCCACTATAACATGAATACCATCCCACTGCAATGTGATATAAACTCAAGTGAATGTTTCAAGTCTTAATAGTTGTATGTCGGCTCTGTAAAACGCAGCTGTCTGAACAATCCACTGTCCACCAGTCTATGGCCCTGCACTCCCAATATGTTTAAAGATGTGCCTTCTCTGAAAATAGGTTGGACACCACTGCCTTAGAACATACAAACAACAGAAACCTGTATTGTTGCGTCCCTGGTAAACATGCAGATGAGGGTCTGGTTTGACTTGAGCAGATCCCATCCCATTAGCCTCCTGTGCGATACTTGACCCTGAGAGCGTGAGTGAAACCGAGGCGTCAAAACGAGAGTCGGACACCGGAGCCGCTCTCAAAATGGCCGCCGCGAAAAGGAAACCACGGCGACGAGGCTCAGGTGACACAGAGCAGGTAACCCGACAGGTAACCCGACAGGTAGACAACAGGACAGGCGCCGCGCAGCCAGAGAGAGGTGTGAAGAAGCGGCTTCAGTTACCCCCAAGCCCTGAGTCACGGAGGAAGAGAGAGTGGCTAAGTGACAGCTCTCAAATGCATTTTTAAAGAGATCCATCTATAATTCAGTATGGCCAACACGCACTGAAGAGACAATAGAGAGATGTGAAGGGGGGGACTAAACCTGGGACTAAACCTGCTCTAAAGTTTAAAGCAACACTTTCTGGAGTTGGCACGTCACCTGTATGATTCCATCGAAGTAAAAAATTAAAACCATACTTTGAAACATTCTCCATGGAGATTGATGGTTTTTCATGCCATACTGGAAAAGTATAGCCATTAGCCAAAAAAAAACAAAAAAAACATTTTTATGGAAACAAGCTGGAGTAGGCCCTCTTCCAGGCTAAATAAGAGTCAGGTTTGTGGAGGTGCAAGCCCGCTCACAGTAAGGACGAATGGTTTTCAGTGCAATATACACGACCAAAGGGAAAAAGTTACATTTTTGTCTCTTTTGTGGCTAAAAATTTACACACTGGGGCTTTAAGGTTGTCAAAAACAGTAAACATAGTAAAATGTAGACACCAGCCCATTTGAGAATTTGGCTGTTTTGACTTGAAAAACATTAGATCAGGTCACTCCATATATATATATTTCCCAACAATCAACACAAATCCCACTAAACTCGTATAACTTGCTATCAGGCTCACCTCTCTCCACAGATGTATTATAAACAGTTTCTTTTGTTTTTCATTTGGGTGCGTCATTAGTATGAACAGTACTTTCCATTGCCTTAAGTCTCAGGCCTGTGCTTCATAGAGTCCCATTATGTCCCCTCTCTCTTTAAGTGCAGGAAACCCAGCAGCTGTCGTGTTTTCGCAGAAATCTAATCTTTAGGTGAAAACTTCTCCGTGTTGAATATTTAACACTGAAGAGGTGAGCGATCCTCCGTGACTCCTCGTCAGGACGACACTTTCTATTGAAAAGCTCTGACACTGAAGCCTTGGAAGAGGAGAGAGAGAGCGGAGGAACTCAAGCCTAATCGCACCACGCTGCTTCAATCGCGCTAATGAAGCTAAAACTATAGAGCGGAGCTGCACGTACCAGGCAGAGAAAGCCTTTTCCACTGTAAGCTAACACGCTAACCTGCTTTACGATCCTTCACACCTTTAGAGACAGAATTAAAGTCTAAATTATTCAAAGCTTTGGACCGGTATTAGATGAAGCAATTATAACTCAATATGTCACTGATACAACTCCTGTTTGACAATCCGCAGAGGGACTGTTAACCCGGGAAGTGTTTTTGGTGCAGTGGCAGAGTGGTTAACCTCGTATGAAGGTCCCAGATATATGGACTGATATGCATCTTGTCAGCCAACAATATCCAAAATCTGTTGTGGCAATTAGTCACTATCAGTTTATCAAATTTAAAAAATCTAAACTGAATCACAAACGGTTTTTTTTGCAATTTGATGCTGATGTTTCCTCCAGTCTCCTCTTTATCTTTGTTGCTCTTCTATTTCCATTTTTGCTTATGAGTCTGTTTAAAAAAAAACAAAAAACAGACTGATTCACTGAGGACAAACTGGGAATTAAAAAAAATAATGATGATGATGATGATAACGCTCGACTGGCAAAAAAGAGAGACTGCCAATCCGCGCCAATCTCCCACCACCAACACTCACACTCCACATTCATACAAGGCAGTGTGGGTGAAGTGTCTTGCCTAAGGGTTTAACAACAGTTTTGCCACTCCTGCTCCACTGTGGCACCTGTTTTTTTTCCAGTGGTCTCCCATGTGAGTACTAACCAGGCCCAGCTCTGCTCAGCCTCTGAGATCAGATGAGGTCAGGCTTTGATCAGGAGGTTTGGCCTTGAGGAATGGTCCAGCTTAGAACTAAATATTTGTGCCAGAAATTGATGATTTTTTGTTCAATACTGGACTGACATGATCGAATAAAAAAGCACATATATCGTTGATTCAGAGTGTGGGGTTTGCAACTCCTGTTTGACTCCACACAGTTTTTACTTTTATATATATTTAATGTTACAAAAATTGCACTGATTTAGCATTTTTCTAGTTTTAGTCGATTTTTGGGTCTTGGCTGCAGTTTTACTATTGTTGTTTTGTCTGTTTTTTTCCCTACATGCAAAACAGGGAATGCTCCAGCTAGGTACTCCTGACCAAGATCTAGCCCCTCTCTCACTGTGGTCTTATTAAAATGAAGAACACACATTTCATTTCCTTGGAACAACAGTGAAAAGTGTGCAGATAAATGATAAATATTTGAGTTGATTTACTGGGGCAGGAAAGGGAGAGAAAGCTGGAGACAGTCCAGGGGTAAATTAAAACCTGCTTGAGGTGTGAACTTAACACCTGAAGCAGAGACATCACACGAGTCTCAGCTCAAATTGTGTCCGAGGGAAGAACAAAAACACATTTTATTTACCAAATCTGCTTCAAAGATTAACCATATAATTAAAGAGGGTATTACACTTCTATGGGGTATTAACTGCTAACACACATTTGCATCGTCATGTTACCTTTTATGATATATTTGCCTAAAACAATGTAATAAGGTGTAGTTTTGAGTAGGTATAGTTTCTGAGTCTCCCCTCCTTTTGCTCCCTGTGCTAAGTATCTCCCCTTTCAGAGCGCTATCACAACACGATCAGTGTGCATCCCGCTGAAACTACTGCACATCACATCAGGATTGTCAAGTTGCTGTGTAGAGTTTTACAGTCTACAGGTTTTTGCATATTTATGGTGATGTAGGCGTGGGTTTGAATAGGACCCAGGAGAGATCACTAGATTACTCAGACATGCATGGATGACATCTAAAACCTCTTCAGGCATGTTTTTGACAACTATGCTAATGTGCACTTTGATTTGAAATATCTGTACTGCTCAAAATACATGGGGAAAATGTAAAATTATTATTACTATTATTATTTTTACAGCTTTGTTCCGGTGTTTCACTCATTCATCTTTTTAAATATTGTGTCTAGACTTGTCACGTCACGCAAGAATAAAATGCTTGTGAAATCAGGGTTGTCAAAAGTACTGAAAATTTTATGCGAATCGATACTAAATGTAGTATCGAAACTAGATACTCATTTGAGCAGGTATCAGTATTAAAAAAAGTGCACGAAAGACACAGGGATTACACACACATAAGACACATGGGAATAGAAAAAAAGTACTATAAGTTAATGATGAAAATATATATTGTCTGAAGAATGAGTGTTTTTATCATCATGTTATCGGAATCAGTATTGAGTCTTTTCCTTAGAGCTGAAAAACAAAACAAAAAACCCTCTGTTCCCGCTCATGCTCAGTACAATCTGGTGGGGTTTTCCGGGCCTCGTTTCTCTCTCTGTTGTTCAGCCCTGCGGCGTTCTGTTGTAATGGCTGTAACATTACAACTCATTTAGACTTGAGAGGAAGCGCTGACTCATGATTTACCTGAACCACGCTCTGTCATTTTCACTTTTCACACGACAGACTGCCCCGGGGCACGTGGAGCGGCCAGAGGAAGTCATCAACACAACCAGATCTGCAGCATAAACAAAAGACACGACACACAAGGACCGGTTTAAATCTACTTCTGTCGTTACTGTCTGAATGCCATTTTTAAAGCGACACTATGCAGCTTTCCTGGTGGAGTGTCTGCTACCTACCTGTCTCCATGAACATGTCATAATTTTGCCTGGGATGTTTCACAGTACGGCTTTAATCTTTCTAATCTCGGTTTAGTTGCTGAAAAATAATAACTTGAATAGTAAAAATGTGTGTTGTTTGGGTATTTTTTAGCAATAAAAACAAAATGAAATAAAGATGGAACTACAGAACATTCTTGGCAAAGCAATGATATTTCAAGATGTGCAGGTGGCCCACCAGAAAAGTTACATAGTGCAACTTTACATCTATAGCTCAAGGGCTACTCATTATGGACTGAACTGCAAACCTCCCCGTCAGAGGTCAAATGGCTCTAAAAACAGAGCACTGCCACTTGGTTTAAATTGTATTTTTAAGTGTCAGGAATTACAAAATTGTCCTCACAGATTCTGCTACAGCTCAGTGTTTCTTGTTTTGTTTTTTCAGACGACAGGTGAGCGGCCGTTCATCCAGAAGCTGTTCCGCCCTTTGTCTGCAGAGGGCGCTGTCCACACTCTGGGAGACCTGCTCAGAGAAATGTACCCAGCAGCTGTGCCCCAAGAAGGTACTCTCCTGCTCTCTTTCACTCTCCCCTCTCCCTCACTCCTCTCTCTCTTATCTTACTCCCTCCCTCACTCCGCTTTCTCCTCTTACTCCTTCTCTCTCCCTCACTGCTCTTTTTCTCTTCTCTTACTCCCTCTCTTTCCTGCACTATTCTTTCCCTCGTTCTCTCCTCTTACTCCCTCTCTCTTCACTCCTTTTTCTTTCCTCTTACTTCTCCTCTCTATCACTCCTCTTTCTCCTCTTACTCCCTCTCTCTTCACTCCTTTTTCTCTCCTCTTACTTCTCCTCTCTATTTCTCCTCTTACTCCTTCTCTCTCCCTCACTCCTCTCTTTCTCTCCTCTTACTCTCTCTTTCCCTCACTCATTTCTTTCTCCTCTTATTCCCCCTCTCTCCCTCCCTCATCTCTCTTTCTCTTCTCTTACTCCCTCTCCCTCCCTCACTATTCTCTCTCTCTTTCTCTCTATCTTACTCCCTCTCTCTTCCTCACTATTCTCTCTCTTTCTCTCCTCTTACTCCCTCTCTCTTCCTCACTATTCTCTCTCTTTCTCTCCTCTTACTCCCTCTCTCCCTCACTCATTTCTCTCTCCTCTTACTCCCTCTCTCTCCCTCACTATTCTCTCTCTTTCTCTCCTCTTACTCCCTCTCTCTTCCTCACTATTCTCTCTCTTTCTCTCCTCTTACTCCCTCTCTCTTCCTCACTATCCTCTCTCTTTCTCTCCTCTTACTCCCTCTCTCTTCCTCACTCCTCTCTCTTTCTCTTACTCCCTCTCTCCCTCACTCATTTCTCTCTCCTCTTACTCCCTCTTCCTCACTCCTCTCTCCTCTTACTCCCTCTCTCCCCCTCACTCCTTTGTTTCTCTCCTTGCTCTCCCTCTCTCCCTCCTTTCTCACTCTCCCTCACTCCTCTTTTTCTCTTCTCTTACTCACTCTCTCTGTCACTATTCTCTCTCTCTTTCTCTCCTCTTACTCCCTCTCTCTCCCTCACTCCTCTCTCTCCTCTTATTCCCTCTCTCTCCTTTTACTCCCTCTCTCTCCCTCACTCCTTTCTCTCTCTCCCTCACTCCTCTTTTGCTCTTCTCTTACTCCCTCTCTTTCCTGCACTATTCTTTCCCTCTTTCTCTCCTCTTACTCCCTCTCTTCACTCCTTCTCTCTCCCTCACTCCTCTCTTTCTCTCCTCTTACTCCCTCTTTCCCTCACTCATTTCTCTCTCCTCTTATTCCCTCTCTCTCCCTCCCTCATCTCTCTTTCTCTTCTCTTACTCCCTCTCCCTCCCTCACTATTCTCTCTCTCTTTCTCTCCTCTTACTCCCTCTCTCTTTCTCTTACTCCCTCTCTCCCTCACTATTCTCTCTCTCTTTCTCTCCTCTTACTCCCTCTCCCTCCCTCACTCCTCTCTCTTCTCTCTCTCCTCCCTCATCTCTCTGTCTCACTCCCTCTCCTCTCCCTCTGTCCTCTCTCTCTCTTCTCTTTGTTCTCTCTCCTCCCTCTCCTCTTCCTCCCTGAGTCTCAGTTTTGTCTTTTAGCTGTGTGTGATTCTCATAGAGCTGTGTAACTTGATCTAGGATTATTCTGTTGTTCTGTCATTGTGTCCTTTGGCAAGACACTTCACTCGCATTGCCCAGTGTGCACGTGGTGGTGGGAGGGGCAGATGGCACAGACTGGCAGACTCACTTCCTTCAGTCTGTCCCAGGGCAGCTGTGACTACAATAATAACTTACCACCAAGTGTAAAGCATTATTATTTTTATTATTTTTTAATTTATTATTATTACTATTATTATTATTATTATTATTATTATTATTATTATTATTATTATTATTATTATTATTATTATTAAAATCAAATAAAACATTTTCTGATAACAAACATCTAAAACATTTTTTATTTTTTTTTTATTATTATTATTTTTTTTAATATAACTGACTAAAATCCGCTCTACTGATTTTGCTGCTCAGTTTGCGTGTGATTTTTGGACCACACCCGTTTCCACCTGCGCAGAGCCTTCAGTGCGTTTGTGACGTTTGAAGCCTAATCTCCGGCGGGGCCTTTAGAGCGCGGACGTCCCCGTGTCCCTGATCCACCGGGATAACCTCCCTGTGTCTCCCTGTCTCCGTCTCACCACATGAGACACGGAGACACAACCCAGAGACACAACACGGCATTTGAACTGTCGCGTCCTCCTAACCCCCCTGTCTCCTGCTTTAACAGCACCCACCCTCTCCTCCTCCTCCTCCTCCTCCTCTTCTTCTTCTCCTTCTTCTCCAGAGCCAGTCCAAACACGGGGCGTAATCCGAGTGATCAGCAGCGCAGTGACAAAAGAGCAACTTTCACTCTGATCTGAGAGAAAAGAAAAGATTTGACTTTAAACTAACCACAGACGACACCTGAGCTTCAAAGGGACGAGACTTTGGTCCAAATGTGGAGGAGAGGAGTGGGTGGTGCTGTTGTCACGATACTAACAAAAAAACAACTCAAACTCTAAATCCATACTAAGAAATAGACCTGATACTCAATATGATGATAGGAAACACTTTTAGATAAAACTCTTTAGAGGATACAATGAGATTTTCAACGTCAAGTCGTAGTAACATCAAAAATCAGACGTTAATCGTTACTAAAACTGTATCCAACCCATGGACCACTATGAACAAATATAAAACACATGGGAATAGATAAGAAAGTACTACCATTTAATGTTAAAATCACATTCTATTGTTTAAAGAAAGAGTGTTTTGTATTATTATCGTGGAGTATCGAAGTGAATGAAAGGCAGGACTCTCTGTTGTCCCTCTTGTTGTTTCTTCTGAAGTGCTCCCCTCATAGATGTTTGCAGATGTTTGCAGACGTTAGCTGCAGGTAGCGTGCTGCTGTGGGCCCTCTGTCTCTATCTCTCTGTCTCTTTTGTGTTGTTATCTACTTCCTGTCTCCTGTTTAGACTTGACTCTCTCCTCTGTTTCCTCTGAAGTTTGGCTCCTCCTCCTCCTCAGACCTTCTGTTAAATTTACTTTCAGAATGAGGTGAACAGAAACAGACCCCAGTCACGATAATTACTACATGGACTTTTTCGTTCAATATACGCTAGACGAACATTATTTTTCATTTGATGTAGTATTAGTCTATAGAATGAACTAACTACTGTAGTGTTTCATTAGACTATTTATATATCTCTGGCCACATTATGTTTAAAGTCATATTACACTTTTTGTTTTTCTGATCTGTTCTAATGTCGTTTCCATCACAAACAGACCTGGAGTCGTGTTTTGTTTCATTCACACATGTTTAACGCACAAACCCTGCATACTTAGGCTGAGTTCTTCTCTCAAAACACACTGAAAACACTCCGTTCCACCTTGTGATGTCATCATGTGGCGATACAGGAAGTGCTCCACTGTGTTTTTTTAACTCGATACACCTTCACTAGAATCATTTGGATCATTTCAGCTCCTGCAACTGACAATCTCTACTGAGTAAAAGGTAAAAGGAGCTGTTAAAAACTACCACTTTATGACATCACGAGGTGGAACGTTGCATTTTGAGCTTTGGAGATGTTACAGACTAATAATAAAGTGTTACTCAAACATGTGAATGAAACAAAACATAACTCCAGGTCTGTTTTTGAGGAGGTAACAGGATTATAACGCAGCTTAAACCTCACAAGAGTTAAATTTGTGTAATATACGACCTTTAAAAAATCTTTAATAACTTCCATTTAATACATTTTTTCTCCATTTCTCCAAACCACACATTTTTCCTGACAGGCCTGGCTGTTGACCTCTGCATTAAAAAAACACCACAGCTGATCACTGACCACCTCACAGGGCTGGATCTCGTTGGAAATGTGACTAATCGCACATCCCCGGGGTTATGTATTTCTAAATAAGAACGCGTCTGGTGCAGTTTGCGTGAGAGTGAGCGACTCGGCGTCCGGTCGGCTCGGGTTTTTGTCCACGTAATTTCAAGAGAACGGTTTGAGCTCCACCCGACACCTGCTGCACTTTCAACCTACAGCCTCCTCCTCCTTCTCCTCTGCCGATACGAGCGCTCTATAGGCTGTTCTGAGTGGGTTCTGGTACACGGTCTACTGCCAGTCATTCAGATACATAAGGCCTGCACCTATATTTACAAAAATCTATCTCATCTTATCTTAGTATCTTAATAATGACATGTATTCAGAATGTATTAGTAATCTGCTAAAATGTCAAAAAAAGTGCAGTAAATGTCTTTGTTGCGGTTCAAGTATTGCACAAAACTTGAAGGAACCAAAAAGTAAACTACAAAAATGCACATATATGTCACTTTACACACTCGTTTGGGGGATTGGACTTGACCTTTTACTGCTTTCTAAACTTTATATACACACTAAACACATCAAATATATGTAAGTAAGGTATATGGAATCATATTAGCGAAGAAAAAACGAAATATTTGTTATATTTTATATTCGAATCCTCAGAGTATCTTCCCTTTGCTTTGTCGACAGCGCTGTATTTACCCGACTACACCACAATATCTGGGAGGGCATCTGACACAACACATCTGCAGATTAACTAGACACATTTGACCCGCCCCCATCTCAGTCTAACACAAAGATACAGGAGGACGGGAGGGCATCTGACACACAGGGGTATAGATAAGCACTGATCAAAGCAAAGGGTAAAGGATGTTTTTTCAAATCTAAAACATATTTGGAGTAATTTTAGGTTTATTTTCTGTGTTCTGCGTGTGTCCTTCATAGTTCTGATGCTTCAGTGAGAGTTTTGAGTGGAGTTTGAATTGTTGTGTTGTGAGAGCAGTAACCGTCTGATATTAGTAAGCACACGGAGGGGTCAAAAGTTGAGGTCTGGGTTCGTCTTGAGTCGATTCATAAAGAAACTGGAGTCAGTTAAAATCACAG
Organism: Periophthalmus magnuspinnatus; assembly: GCF_009829125.3. NCBI lineage: Eukaryota > Metazoa > Chordata > Actinopteri > Gobiiformes > Gobiidae > Periophthalmus > Periophthalmus magnuspinnatus. The sequence goes on along the minus strand of NC_047141.1, from coordinate 30,772,296 downwards.
ACAACAACTAATACGACGTGTGTGTGTGTTCCACGATCTCCTGATATGACAAGGCCCTTTAACACACTCCAACAGCACAAGGGCACTTTGAATACGGCTCTTTCATATAATTAAAGGGCCCGTATCACGCCGTTTTCTGATCTACGTTATAATGTCGTTTCCTCGTCACAAACAGACCTGGAGTTGTGTTTTTGTTTCATTCACACCATGTTTAACACACAAACCCAGCAGATTTAGGCTGAGTTCTTCTCTCAAACAGGAAACACTCTGTTCCACCTTGTGATGTCATCATGTGGTGATACAGGAAGTGCTCCACTGTGTGTTTAAACTCCACAAAATTTCACTAGAATCATTTCATTTCACTAGATTATTTCAAACCTGGAATTGTCAATCTACTACTGAACTAAAGGTAAAAGGAGCTGTTAATTTGAAAAAAAAAACTATCACTTCATGACATCACAAGGTGGAACAGAGCGTTTTGAGCTTTGGAGATGTAACAGACTAATAATAAAGTGTGTGAATGAAACAAAACACAACTCCAGGTCTGTTTTTGAGGAAGCAACAGCCTTAATAGAGTCAGTTCCACATAATATAGAACCTTTAAGTCAAATGTGTCTCGCCTCAGTACAGATTTACCGAAAAAGTGGCACCAAAAATCAAAATGAGACCGCCGTGTGCCGTCTGCGTCTAACTATGAGGCATTTTTAACTGTGAACTAGGAAGTAATGCCCGGTTACCACGGTAGTTGTTATTATAGCATCACCGTGACGACAAAACTGCACCCCCGTCGCTGAAAGTTGCGAAAAAAGCTCTTATAAACTCATCCTGGTGAATACTTAGGACGTTCAGAATGCATAAGATCAGTGAGGCAAACCGTTTAAAATGAACTAGTTTTGTTTTTCATGTTCAAAAATCAGGTACAGCACCTGCACGTCCTGTTTTTCTAGTGAATTCATTTGGTTGAGCCGTACGAATTTAACCACAACATAGTCAAAATAAAAATACATCTTGACCTTTGAGTTATTTTTGCATATTCGGTGTAAGAGCTCGCGTGTGGTCTCAGGGCGGCGGCGGCAGTCCATGTGAAAGTGTGATTGTCAGAGCGGAAGTCAACCTCGGAGACAAAGAAAAACTGTCACTTTTAGACTGGAACAGAACAATACGAGCCTCTCTCTGTGGTCTGTCTCATTCTCTAGGATTTTAGATAAACATCTGACACGCGGCGGTATAGATGGGAGGAGGGAAGGGCATCTGACACACAGGGATACAGGAGGATGGGAGGGCCACACAGGAGCACTCTCTCCGCTGCGTGTATATTAGATGTGGGTTTGTACTTCCTGTGCGTCCTCTGAAGTGGCTGCTCTGTGGCTTTTGAATCGAGCTGTGTGCAAACCACCCGACAGTACATGTTACCTCTGTTTTTTACACATGTGAAACAGGCAGAAAAAAAAAAAACATAACGCTGAAACTGATCCAGAAGAGGAGAAACGTTATGATGAATATTTGGATCTGATTGGTCGAAGCGCCACGACAGCGGTCAGGGTCTGGTCTGGGTTTCTGTGAAAAGTCATGGAAGTGTAATAAGATCAGGAAGAAGAACCAAAGATTGCGTCGTGTTTTTGGGTTGTGTGGGGGCTAGGATTAATTTTACGAAGTGCTTTGAGAATAAAAATGTTGCGAAACTCCAGAAGGATCTCGACAAAACCACACTTCAGAGTCGGGTCAGGAGGATTTCCGTGACAGTGGTCGTTTTAACCCTCTGGTGCACAGCGGTCACTGCAGTGGACAGCTACTAAAACATGACTTTCTCTTTAATGCATTGGTTTATGTGGTGGAGCTGCATATCAGCCTGTAGAGTGCTCTCTGCTGCCACACTCCATTGAGGTCAATCCAGTGGTCAGTCGGTGTAACTGCAAGTAAATTTCCTTGTTTTTTTTTTTTTAATTGGTTTTCTTATTCAGGCCTAAACATTGCATCTAAACAGTATTGAAATTTCCCAAAAATTGTTGAAATGTTTTTCAAAGCATAAAAAGAAACATGTGTTTGTATATTTACAATAGAACACAAGTTAATTCATTTTTACAGGCAGCTCACAATGTTGTTTCATGTCCTGAGAAGAATTAAAACACTTCAGAATCTTGACCAAGGCTTTCATAATTCATGCATCAGAGGGTTAAACAAGACTGAAATATGAACTGATAAACTAATACAAGAACCTACGTTACCTAAAACAGCCTGGCTCTGGATTGGCTCTTTGGTTGCTATGATACTTAATTCGATATTGATTTATTGCGCAGCCTGTGAACGTCATTTGTAAACCAGTATTGTTAAAATACGCCGTCAGGTAACAACATAATGACATTGTTCTGTCTCTGTTGCAGGAGAAGAGAAGCGCCTCCTGGTGGTGATCCATGGTATCGAGCCTCTGCTGGAGACTCCCGTGCAGTGGCTCAGCGAACACCTGAGTCACCCGGACAACTTCCTGCACATCTGCGTCGTGCCCACCCCCTCAGACTGAAGACACGCCCACTCCGACGAGACACGCCCCCGTAGACTGTACATATAAATGGACATATGTAGCCCACTTGTCTCCGCGTTGCAAATAGGAAGCGAGCGTGGGCGTGCTTCCGGCTCCATCGACTCTGGCTCCAGTTCACTTTCTATTGACAAACTGTGGCCCCTCTCTCTGTAACTCCTGCTGTCAGACTCGTTATTTTGATCTTAAAATATTAACCCGCCGTACGTGATCCTGGGGTTTTTATTTTTTCCGTGAATTAAGATACGAACATCAATAACAGACCAATCAGGTGCCATCCTTCCCCAAGGTCGCTCCCTGTAACATTAGCAACAGGTTTGATTGACAGTGTTGCTAAGCGCAGGGCGAAGGGGGGTTACATTCAACATCCTGGCTCCTTATTGGCTCTTTGGTTGCTATGATACGTGCGCTTGAATTTCCAAATGTGGAACCGAACGCCGCATCACAGTCAATCCACTTCTATAAACAATCTATGCATTACAGACACGCCCACTGACGCCAAGACTCCGCCCCTTCAGACTAAAGGCGCGCCCACTTAACGCTCTGGTTACTTCCTGTGTTTTCAGAGGCCACACCCACTTCATGAATCCAACGGAGCCCTAAAGTGAAAGTAAAATCCATATACATTTTTCATCGTGACTATAAACTCTCAAACATTTAAGTTGGATGCCCTTCCTTTCTCAACCACTGAGCATCATGGGGGTGAAGTGTTTCGCCAAGGGACACGACAAAAGTATGTGCTCAGGTGGGAATAGAACCAGTGACCTTCTGGACCTCTGTTGAGCGCTGAACCCACTGCACCACACAGCCACTGAACTCTCAATTTCATGGGTGAAAATCCATTTTACCAAGTTTTTTGAAGTTGTAATTTGATATTATAGTCAAACGTTTTTTTGTCTTTGGGAAAATATTTGGGAATTTTTGGGACAGAACCAGAAGCGGGCGGATGTGATTATTAACCCAAGAACCAAGGGGACATTTGACCCAGAGAAATGGACTCAATGGATCAGGAAACGGCAGAATGACAAAGGAGCATGATTCTACTTTCAAGTCTGACACTGACTGTTTTTGAGTGGAGGGGGGTCTGAAGAACAATGTTTTGACCCAGAACGAGAGCAAATTCTGGGGCAAACTCGTGCTGAAGCTGCCTTAGTGGAGAGACTTTAAAGGGCCCATATTACACTGTTTGCTGATCTGTGTTCTAATGTTGTTTCCTCATCACAAACACACCTGGAGTTGTGTTTTGTTTCATTCACACCTTTAACATTTAAACTCTGCACATTTAGGCTAAGTTAAGTTCTTCTCTCAAACTGAAAACACTCTGTTCCACCTTGTGATGTCATCAGGTGCTAATACAGGAAGTCCTCCGTTGTGTTTATAAACTCCATACACCTTCATTTCTAGAATCATTTGGATGTTTTCAGTCGTGGAATCGTCAATTTCTACTGAACTAAATGTTAAAGGAGCTATTAACTTAAAATATCGCTTCATGACATCACAAGGTGGAGCAGAGCATTTTGAGCTTTGGCGATGTTACAGACTAATAATAAAGTGTGTACTCATGTGTGAATGAAACAAAACACAACTCCAGGTCTGTTTTTGAGGAGGTAACGACATATATCACGGCTTAAAGCTCACAAAAGTCCATTTTGTGTAAAGTAGGACCTTTAAGCATCCAAAACTCGATGAGAGTTCTGATGAGGATATGCGACGGCCAAATGCAGCCAATGGTTTTCATACATTTTCCGGTTTAAAGAATCATTAAAGGCACACCATGTAATTTTTCTGATGAAGTGTCTGTCACCACCTGGGATTAGGGCTCAGATTAATCGCGTTCAAATCGAAATCACACTTTGAATGGACGCAATTATCAAATCGTAAAGGCTGCAGTTTCTGAATTTTCCTGTCTAATTCTGCATATAAACATCTAACCCTGTAGTTTCGATTTGTACAAACATGTTCTGCAATGTCCCAGTGTGTCAGATGCCCTCCCCGTGTCTCCATGGAGTGTTATTCTGCATATAAACGTCTAATCGTGTAAATTTCATCTGTACAAAAAACGTTCTGAAATGTGACTCTTGGATTAGTTCAGCCAAATCGTTGATAATTGAATAAATGCAAGATGGAGATTTTTAATGCTTAACTTTGGAACATTCCAGGGAAAGCAACAACATCTCCACGGAGACGAACAGCTGGCAGGCTCTACATCAGAAAAGTTACATAGTGCACCTTCCCTTCAACTTACTTACTAAATATATATTTCTTTGACTAAAATATATTAAAATAATGATTCAACTTAAAGGGCCCGTACCTGGTTAGAAGCCATTTTATTATTTGAGAATCAGGAAGTGTGCGTTAGCATGCTAGTTGATGTTAGCTTGACTCCACTCTAGCCTGTGAGAGTTGTGAAAAGTGCTTATAAACACATCCTGGTGAATAATTACAACGCTCTGAATGCGTAAGATAAGTGAGGAGTAACTTTGGACCACTGCAGACGCTTTAAAATGAGCTAGTTGCGTTTTTCACATTTTAAGACGGTAAAAATCAGGTACGGCGCCGTTAACCTTGGCTAAAATGTCGGGTATGTCTTTGAAGGACTCGTTAAGTTTGAACAAAATGAGCTGACAGTTACACGTGCTGCTTGTTCCTTGTCGTCGGCTATGAATTTTGACAGAATTCTTACCCATAATGAGAGTGATATTGGTTTTGTTTATGAAATAACATCATTATAAAACAGAGTGTCAATCATTTTAATAATTAATTAAAAAAAAACTTGAAAACATCCTGTCAACTTTTTTTTTCCTTCAAGCTAAAAATGTTATGTAAACCTATTTTAGCTCTTACATAATGCTAATTTGAGGTTGCGGGTTGAATTCCATCCGCTCATATCAATGTGACTGTGGCAGAGTGGTTATCCTGTCTCCTCCCTCTCACCAGGAGGTTGAGGGTTAGACTGCTGATCTCTCTGACTGCAGCGCGCATGTTCTCCCTGTGTCGCTGTGGCAGAGTGGTTAGCCTGTGTCTCTTTAGGCGAGCGGATAGTCGACATACCTGGGAGGCGTTGGAGCGTCGCGTCGTGGTTGGAGTTGTTTTGTCGCGTCACTTTTGGCCCGCGTTTGGGTCTGCGGCGCCTCGTCTGGTTTGCATTAGTGAATTTAAATTCTGGGCACAACAGATGGTGCTTTTTACAGACAAAAAACATGGGGCACCACCTCCAAATGAGACTGAATCAAGGGGAATGTGGGTGAAGAGGGTTTTCAAAGTCGGTCTATATATCAGAAATGCATTTGACCCATTCTTCAGTGTCTCTAAGTCATGGGTGTCAAACACATTTTCACCAAGGGCCACATCAGCAAAATGGCTGCTGTCAAAGGGCCAGAAGTAAAATAAATGTAGCTAGTTTTTTGACTTGTTAATTAACTGTTTCTGTATTTATTACTTATTCAAGTTACAAATATTGCATGTGTGTTTGCAAAGATTTAAAAGTATGTCTGTGTATCTGCATATCTCCTGCTAAAACGACATTTTAAGACCATCATACCTTTTAATTTACCCTGTCGAGGGCCACATAAAATGATGTGGAGGGCCACATTTTGCCCGCGGGCCTTGAGTTTGACACATGTGCTCTAAGTTAATCCTGTCAGGAGCAAGGGGGACCCATCTCTAAACCTTGAATCATTTTTAGTCAGGACCTTAGCTGGAGGATTTGACCTAGGTTTTAGGTTTTGGGGAGAAACTGGGGAAACCAGAGTGGCATAGTGGTTTGAACTCTCGCCTAACAAAGGTTCTAGGTTCAACTCCTGGACCTTTCTGTGTGGAGTCTGCATGTGTCTGGATAGTAAGGCTAACTCAGGATCTGGAGATGTTCTTGACAGGTTTAACCCAGCGACACCGAAGGATGAGTCAAATGCAGGTTTAACCCAGATACGCTGAATGATGGGTCAAAGTCACGCAACATATAAACTCCACACAGAAAGCAGCACCTGAGAATAAACCCCAGGACTGTCCTTCTTTGGTATAGGCCTGTCGTGGTAACACATTTTGAAGTGTGATATAGAGCAGAAGTAAATATATTGAAAAATGTGTACTGTATTTTTAAAAATCCATGAGCTACAAACAGTAGAATGAAACACTTTAGATGTTAATTTGAATCTATAATGAGCCATAGAAGTTATCAATTCAACTTTCTATAGCGTAAATCTGATTATATCGGCAAAAAATAACCAAAAAAATCTTGTTCCACGTGTCACGTATTGAACGATGAGTCGATATAGTGATTATCATGGCAGGCAGGTTACATCAGTCAGCCCCTGGGCAGCTATAACTACAGAGGTAAAGCCTAATGCGGGACTCTTTATTACACGGAGCGAATTAGCCCCAGACATCATGTAACACAACCATAATTACAGATAGGTGCTGCTTCGGGCTGGATGTGTCGGGTCGTGTTGTGTCAGGTCTGTGCGGTGAAAGTGCTCCTCTGCCGTGAGTCCCGCGAGTATCCGGCGCTGGTGTGAACGGGGCTTAAACGCAGTCAGCTCTGGCTCTGATGTGGCTCTGATGTGGCTCTGATGTGGCTCTGATGTGGCTCTGATGTGGCTCTGATGTGGCTCTGATGTGGCTCTGATGTGGTCGTATGCAGACTGTATGCAGACTGTATGAGGGCTGCTCCGTGGCCGTGATGGAGTGAATGAAGTCTAATTACAGAGAGAACCCCCTACCCCCCCCGCAGCGCCGTCTGAGCCCACTCATGGTGCCTCATCTCTGGGTAAACACAACCAGGCCTCTGCCCCTCTCCAGAACATCCATCTGAGCTCAGAGGAACCGCTCTCAGGATGGAGCACTGGGTTAAAGTTCACGTGACTTACAATCTTGTCTAGTCTTTTCTGGGTTTGTGATTTATAATTTGACTTCCTGGTTGGACACAGGAGCAGAGGTATTCCATAGCTGTTACCTAGCAACCATGATGTAAACAAGGGCCAAAACTTGTCTAAATTACACAATACAATTTTTAGTTATCTGCACTTTACTTACTATTGAATTGGGTACTTTTTACTTTTACTTCACTATATTTGAGAGCAGTATCTGTACTTTCTACTCCACTACATTTTTGAACAGGACTGAAAAGTAAAAGTACTTTTCATATGATTTGAGGGGTTATTTTGACTAAACTTTTCGAGTTCAATCTTCGGCTTTGAGCAAACAAAAATAAATACACAAAATTCATGAGAAAAATTCAGAAATGTATTCATATTTTTACTGTTGACCAAAATCTGTATAATTTTGAATCTGTATCACTACATTTACACTTTAACAAATTAACAACACTTTTACTTTTTAGTCTTAAAGTACATTTTTCAGGTGATATTTCAGGTGATTCGAAGTTGTGTTTTGTTTCATTCACACATGTTTAACACACAAACCAAACAAACACTCTGTTCCACCTTGTGATGTCATCATGTGGCGATACAGGAAGTGCTCCACTGTGTTTTTAAACTCCACACACCTTCACTAGAATCACTTGGATTAATCATCATTTGGATTTCAGCTCTGGAATCGCCCATCTCTGCTGGACTAACGGTAAAAGGAGCTGTTCACTTCAAAAACTACCCATTCATGACATCACGAGGTGGAACAGAGCATTTTGAGGTTTGGAGATGTAGACAGACTAATAATAAAGTGTGACTCAAACATGCGTGAATGAAACAAAACACAACTCCAGGTCTGTTTTTGATGACGTAATGGCATTATAACACGGGATAAAGCTCACGAGAGTCAGTTTAGTGTAATAATGGACCTTTAAATAGAGTTAAACTGTGAACTATAGATGACAAACGGCCAGTATCTCATTAGTTTATTTCGTATTATTTATTGTTTTGGTTTCATACTGTCCTGCCTTGCCTTCAGACTATTACCTTTATAAAACTCACCCATCCAAGAGGCATCCAGAACAGACGCCAGAAGCTCCTCTACTGCTTTGTTCCACGTGGAGGAGCAGCGTCTCTACTCTGAGCTCCTCCCCACAGAAAGAGTCTGCACCTCCCCTCCACTGGCAGCAATGACCTTTTGTAAGACCTGAAATCAAAGAGGACTCATTCCTCATACACGCAGGCCCATTACGACAACGCATTTTAACGTTCAGTATATCGCTGAAGAAAATATAGACGATAAACGATAAACTTGAAACTAATTTATGCCACTGACACAACCTCCTTGTATAGAGTTAATACAATACTCCTGCTCTTCTCCAGCGAACTACAGCTCACCTCAACCACACCTCTGATTACCCAGAAGCCCTGTTTGTGCAAGCCTGTGTTGTTAACGCCGTCTGTCTCCGCTCTCTTGACCCGTCCCTCCCACCGGCCTGAAGACCTCACCATCGACAGAGCCCCATCCTGAGTCCCTCCCCAGGCCCCACATCTCTCCATATCATAAATAAATATCCGTTTCATATGCTATTGTTGTGGTGTCTTTGCTAGTGGAAGGTTTGGACAGGCCTTTTCAGGTTTGATCTTCGTTTATTTGTTAGAAGCCGAAGTTAAATCTGTCAAGTTGATAAAAAAGTTGTAGGAGTGAAGACGTTTTGCTGTTCATCCAAGTCACTTCTTCAGTTCTGGTAAGATTGCTGCTGGACACTGAATTATATCTGTCTGAAGGGAGAAGCGAACAGTTTCAGCCTTAACACACCTACATTCAGCCGTATTTCCATGATTATTCACACTGTAGAATCTCGCTGAAGCATCATGATATGAACGACACATGTGGATGTCGCAAACAAACGTAAACTCCAAATGAATAAGTCCAAATATGTTTTAGGTTTTTAAAAATATCCTTTACCCGTCGCTTTGATCACTGCTCACCCCTGAGGCTCAGGTGTGAAGTGAAAACCATATCAGGGACTTCATCGTGAAGCTCATTGAGAAGGACAAGGGTTTACAGTGTGTCAGATGCCCTCCCATCCTCCTATCTACAGTGGGGTAAAAAAAAAGTATTTAGTCAGCCACCCATTGTACAAGTTCTCCCAATTAAAAAGATGAGAGAGGCCTGTAATTTTCATCATAGATTCACTTCAACTATGAGAGACAGAATGACAAAAAAATAAATAAAAAAAAAATCCAGAAAATCACACTGTCTGATTTTTAAAATGTTTATTTGCAAATTATGGTGGAAAATAAGGATTTGGTCAATAACAAAAGTTCATCTCAATAATGTTATATACCCTTTGTTGGCAATGACAGAGGTCAAACATTTTCTGTAAATCTCCACAAGGTTTTCACTGTTGCTGTTTGGCCCATTCCTCCTGCAGATCTCCTCTAGAGCAGTGATGCTTTGGGGCTGTCGCTGGGCACGGACTTTCAACTCCCTCCAAAGATTTTCTATGGGGTTGAGATTTGGAGACAGGCTAGGCCACTCCGGGACCTTGAAACCGCGTTTAATCTTCAATGCCCTTGCTGATCGAATGAGGTTTTCACTCAAAATCTCATTATATACGGCTCCATTCATTCTTTCCTTTACACGGGTCAGTCATCCTGGTCGTTTTGGAGAAAAGCAGACCCAAAGCATGATGTTTCCACCCTCATGCTTCACAGTGGTGTTCTTTGTAACTCAGCATTCTTCCTCCTCCAAACACGACAAGTTGAGCTTTTACCAAAAAGTTATATTTTGGTTTCATCTGACCATGTGACATTCTCCCAGTCCTCTTCTGGATCATCCAAATGCTCTGTAGCAAACTTCAGACGGGCCTGAACATGTCCTGGCTTAAGCAGGGGACACGTCTGGCACTGCAGGATTTGAGTCCCTGGTGGCGTAGTGTGTTACTGATGGTCGCCTTTGTTAACCTTTGGTCCCAGCTCTGTGCAGGTCATTCACTAGGTCCCCCCGTCACTGTTCTTGTGATCATTTTGACACCGCGGGATGAGATCTTGCGTGGAGCCCCAGATCAAGGGAGATTATCAGTGGTCTAGTTTGTCTGGTGTAGGTCTATAGTTTTGTTTCTGGCTTTGGTCTTGGCCATAGTGGAGTTTGCGTCTGACTGTTTGAGGTTGTGGGCAGGTGACTTTTATACTAATGAGTTCAAACAGGTGTCATTAATACAGGCAACGAGTGGAGGACAGAGGAGAAAAGCAGAGGAGGAGGATTTTTAAGTGGGAGAACTGTACAAATGGTGGCTGGATAAATACTTTTTTGCCCCACTGTATATCCCTGTGTGTCAGATGCCCTCCCGTCCTCCTGTATCTTTGTGTTAGACTGAGATGGGGGCGGGTCAAATGTGTCTAGTTAATCTGCAGATGTTGTGTTGTGTCAGATGCCCTCCCAGATGTTGTGGTGTGGTTGGATAAATACAGAGCTGTCGACAAAGCAAAGGGAAGATACTCTGAGGATTTGAATATAAGATATATTTAAAAAAAGTTTTTATCTTCACTACATAATTCCATATATATTGTTTCATATATTTGATGTGTTCTGTGTATATTTAAAATGTAGAAACTTGTCAAAATAAATAAAAATATGACTTTTTCTTTAAGACACAAGACCAGTCAAAGATTTCGACTGGTCTTGTGTCTTAAAGATAAATCCAGACCCTTGAACTCCCTGCATCACACCACACATCTGCGTGTTAATATCATACATTCGTGCTGCTCCATCTGTGTTAAATACGATTGGCCTATAGCACGCTGTGATGTCATCTCAAACCCACCAATCGTCTACATTCTTTAAGTGTGAAATGAAATTCCAAAGCTATAGAGTCCAAACTTAGTCAGACACATGTAGACTACAGAAAAGCCATTAGAGAGCCACATGTTTCAGATCAGAGCGCTGATTAAAAGCAGAACTACTTCCTGTGTCGTCCTGTAAGCCCCGCCCCCTCAGCGTGTGTCATACGTCTGAGTCTGTGTGAACTGAGGTCTGTGCATTACATTAGACCAAACATTACATTACACACAGACCGAACGCACAACCCTGAGTCAGACCAGCTCAGCTCCTACTACTACTACTACTACTACTACTACTACTACTACTACTACTATTACTACAACTCCCCTCTTTCCCATGTATTTGAGTAAAATGTGTCTTGCCCCAGTACAGATAAGTATAGTAATATAAGTATAAGTATATCTGCGTAATCCAGGTCTGATTCATCGCAAAAGACAAAGTTTAAATCTGTCAACTGGACAAAGCCTCTTCGATTTGTCCAGTTGACAGATTTAAACTTCGTCTTTTGCTAATTCAAGTATAATATTTTTAATATTAAAGCGTCCTGAGATCGTTTTGAGCAGTTTGTATCATCAGCTTTATAAATGAATTTGATTTGACTGATTGATGGTTCGCTTTACTGTCACGGCAAAACTCCGCTCTGGCCCCTGAAAGTTGTGAAATGTGCTTATAAACTCATCATGGTGAATACTTAGGATGATCTGAATGCATAGAGTAAGAGAGGAATAACTTGGATGATGTAACAGTGTGGTTGCCAGATCCTAAACCTGCAGATAAAGATTCATACAGTGTGTCTCATTGTCGGTTTATGGACAGGCCTCACTGAGCTACACGAGCACTGGGATCCATTTTGAGTCCATTGCTATTTTCCCTGTGTATTAATGCTCTTCCTCGAGTATCCAAATGTGTCTATTCAGATGTACAAGTCACATATGCCAAAAACAGTTAAACCATCACAGTCCATGATTCACAAAACAATTGGCTTAATCAGAGCTGCTTAAAACTCAATAAAAGGGTTGCTATGTTCTTCACTGCAAATAATGAGGCAGATGTTTTTGTTGCCGGTGACACGATACAAATATCTTACATATGGACTCAAACCTGTCGTTTAAATCACAAAGTACAAAAGTCAGATTCAACATGGCGGATTTCCGGTTCATCAGATCCACACACGGACTGTATAAAGAAGTGGACTGAGTGAGAGTGTGAAGCTCATCGAGGCGAGCAGGGACGAATCTGGAGCAAGTTCCATATTTGGTATTCTGATCAGAATTCATAGCAGCCAAAGAGCCAATCAGGAGCGAGGCTGTTGAAGGTAACGCCTCTTCTCGCCCACACCGCTGATTTCAGATAACCACAGGTGCAGCTCGCAGACTGTGCAGATCCAGTCCAGAAAAGAGCCTTCAGTCAGAGCCTTTTGTGTCCGAGTGTCCCAGGAGTAGAACAGTCTCCAGACACATCAGAGAGCTGGCGTCTTACTGTCTTTGCAAAACACATCTCAAAACATGGTTCACAGCAAATCAGATCTGTGGACGTGAACCTGCGGAGTCTGCCTCATCTGCTCCTCACTGTCTGCCCTGTGTCTGCTCTGTGTCTGCTCACTGTCTGCTCACTGTCTGCTCTGTGTCTGCTCTGTGTCTGCTCACTGTCTGCCCTGTGTCTGCTCACTGTCTGCTCTGTGTCTGCTCACTGTCTGCTCTGTGTCTGCTCTGTGTCTGCTCACTGTCTGCCCTGTGTCTGCTCACTGTCTGCTCTGTGTCTGCTCACTGTCTGCTCTGTGTCTGCTCACTGTCTGCTCTGCGTCTGCTCACTGTCTGCTCTGCGTCTGCTCACTGTCTGCTCTGCGTCTGCTCACTGTCTGCTCTGCGTCTGCTCACTGTCTGCTCACTGTCTGCTCTGTGTCTGCTCACTGTCTGCTCTGTGTCTGCTCATTGTCTGCTCACTGTCTGCTATGTGTCTGCTCACTGTCTGCCCTGTGTCTGCTCACTGTCTGCTCTGTGTCTGCTCACTGTCTGCCCTGTGTCTACTCACTGTCTGCCCTGTGTCTGCTCACTGTCTGCTCTGTGTCTGCTCACTGTCTGCTCTGCGTCTGCTCACTGTCTGCCCTGTGTCTGCTCTGTGTCTGCTCATTGTCTGCTCACTGTCTGCTCTGTGTCTGCTCACTGTCTGCTCTGTGTCTGCTCACTGTCTGCTCTGTGTCTGCTCACTGTCTGTCCACTGTCTGCTCACTGTCTGCTCTGTGTCTGCTCATTGTCTGCTCACTGTCTGCTATGTGTCTGCTCACTGTCTGCCCTGTGTCTGCTCACTGTCTGCTCTGTGTCTACTCACTGTCTGCCCTGTGTCTACTCACTGTCTGCCCTGTGTCTGCTCACTGTCTTCTCTGTGTCTGCTCTGTGTCTGCTCACTGTCTGCTCTGTGTCTGCTCACTGTCTGCTCTGTGTCTGCTCACTGTCTGCTCTGTGTCTGCTCACTGTCTGCTCTGTGTCTGCTCACTGTCTGCCCTGTGTCTACTCACTGTCTGCCCTGTGTCTACTCACTGTCTGCCCTGTGTCTGCTCACTGTCTGCCCTGTGTCTACTCACTGTCTGCTCTGTGTCTGCTCACTGTCTGCTCTGTGTCTGCTCATTGTCTGCTTTGTGTCTGCTCACTGTCTGATCAGAGGACGAGCGCTCTACAAACCGAGCCACTGTTACCTCTAGTTCTTTTAATAGTTACGCAATTTGAGCTTATGTGTGACTGTGGTACTGCTGCTGTACGCGATTGTGTAACTGCAGTTCAGATCAGAGAGACACATTTTAGGTTTAAAACAACTGGATTTCAACTTTGAATCCGGCAATTCAAGTGAAACAGTCATGTGAGACTCATTCTGCGTTCATCTTGACCCAAAACTCTAAATTATAAATAAATAGAACGTCTAATGTTTCTGTCATTAAGAATAAATCAACATTATAATAGTTTATTTTGTATCCGCGTCATGTTTACGGAATCTGACGTGACGGACGTTTTTTCAGCTCAATGACGCTGTTTTCTGATCTCGGTTCCAATGTTTCCTCATCACAAACAGACCCGGAGTTGAGTTTTGTTTCATTCACATGTTTAACGCACAAACCTGCATTTTTAGGCTGAGCTCTTCTGTCAGACTGAAAACACTCTGTTCCACCTTGTGATGTCATCATGTGGTAATACAGGAAGTGCTCCAGTGTGTTTTTAAAGTCACACACACCTTCACTAGAATAATTCGGATTATTTCAGACTTTGGAATTGCCGATCTCTACTGAACAAAAGGTAAAAGGAGCTGTAAACTCCCACTTGATGACATCACGAGGTGGAACAGAGCATTTTGAGCTTTGGAGATGTAACAGACTAATAATAAAATGTTATTCAAACGTGTGTAAATGAAACAAAACACAACTCCAGGTCTGTTTTTGAGGAGATAACAGCATTAGAACATGACTTAAAGCTCAGAAGAGTCCATTTTGTGCAATATAGAACCTTTAAGAGTGTCTTCTTTTCTTCTCTCCCTCTTCCTCTCACTGCACGGCCATCTTGTCCCCCTCCTCTTCCCCGCTTCCCCCCGGTGCTGCGATGATGTCATGAGTTTTACGGAGGTTACTCAAGCGGCTGTCGACGTGGGGTCCGTCTGACACACGGCGTTTATGGGATTTCCCGTTGAACCTGAAGTGGCCTCGTCTGCCGCGCCGAGCCGCACTGAGCGCGTGCAGAAGAATCCGCCTCGGGGGAAAATGTTTATGTGTTTACTAACCCGTCACGGACCACTTTGGGTCTGTACGAGATTTATAATGTTTTTAATGTGCCAAGACACTCAGCTCATAGCCACGGTTTACAAACACAAGGCGATGATTTCACTCGTCTTACAGTAAAAGGCTTGTACCTGATCTGTATTTGAGCAAAATGTGTCTTTCCCCAGGACAGACATTTAGTACAAGCAGCTCTCCGGGTCAAAAAAGTCCACTGTGTGCTGTCCAGACTGTATATATAAATGGACATCGCTAACCTGCTAGCCGTCGCGTTCCAAATAAACACGATGGCCGCGCTTCTGTCTCCTCTGACGATTGGAAAACGTTTGTATCGTAACGTGGAAAACTAGTTCTGTTTTCCACGTTACGATACAGAAGTGAGTGCTGGAGGTCGATGTGATGGAGAGTGACTGAGGAGGCTGGTGTTCTGCTGCTGCGGTGGAATTCGGGCACAAATGAACAGCCATACACGTGTCTAGCATTCACTCTTAATTAGGGCTGTTCTGATACCGATACTGGTGTCGGCAAAAGGTCCGATACCGCACATTTTTCAGGTATCGGGGAGTGCTCATGCCAAATACCAATAACACCACGACAACAGCGCTAACACGGCAACAGCGCTAACACGACAACAGTGCTAACATAACAACAGAGCTAACATGACAACAGAGCTAACAAGACAACAGTGCTAACATGACAACAGTGCTAACATAACAACAGAGCTAACATGACAACAGAGCTAACAAGACAACAGTGCTAACACGGCAACAGAGCTAACAAGACAACAGTGCTAACATGACAACAGAGCTAACATGACAACAGAGCTAACACGACAACAGCGCTAACAAGACAACAGCGCTAACACGACAACAGAGCTAACACGACAACAGCGCTAACACGGCAACAGAGCTAACACGACAACAGTGCTAACATGACAACAGAGCTAACATGACAACAGAGCTAACACGACAACAGAGCTAACACGACAACAGAGCTAACACGGCAACAGCGCTAACACGGCAACAGCGCTAACACGGCAACAGCGCTAACACGGCAACAGAGCTAACACGACAACAGCGCTAACACGACAACAGCGCTAACACGGCAACAGAGCTAACAAGACAACAGTGCTAACATGACAACAGCGCTAACACGGCAACAGCGCTAACACGGCAACAGCGCTAACACGGCAACAGGGCTAACATCACAACAGAGCTAACATGACAACAGAGCTAACACATCTGACTCTGACACTTTACTCTCACAGTCTTATTTATTCTGTAGATGTTCTTCAGAGACAGTATCGGTATCAGTACTAGCAGGTGCACTAAGACTAAGTATCATATCAAAACCGTATCAGCACAATGCTGCTCTTAACGTTGGCTAAAATAAGCTTCTAAAATGTCCAGATTTTCGTGCTTGTGGCTACATACGCGTGCGGCGTGTCCTAGGCCGAAGGTGAAATACTGTTCCTCTTAAACATGAGAAGTCCTCCAGATGTTTGGGAAAAGCCTGAGTCACTTATGGGAACAGAAGTCACTGGAGATGATTCTCAAAACACAATAATACCAACGTTTTGGAGCAGTTTTATAGGAACATAAATCAGACCTCAAAGAAGAACAAATGCAAGATTCTCTCGATAAAACAAATGGACCTGGATGAAACCAAAACACAGATGGAGGGAGCCGTCTACAGTCGTCACAGTGAACTTTTAAAAGTCTGTAGCTGATTTTTACTGTTTTAAAAAGTAATATTTGGAAAAGTAGTTTATTTGAAACAGTCGGCTATTTCTCACATTGTCATTATTCACAACGATGAGTTTATAAGCACTTTTCACAACTCTCAGAGAGGAGTTGGGTTATGGTAATGCTAACAACACTAGCATGCTAAAAACACACTTTCTGATTCTCTGACAGTAAGACCCAACTCGAAAGAGAGAGAGAGAGAGAGAGAGAGAGAGAGAAAACTCACTGAGAAAGAGAGAGAAAGACCCAACTCACTGAGAAAGAGAGAGAGAGAAAACTCACTGAGAAAGAGAGAGAGAGAAAACTCACTGAGAAAGAGAGAGAGAAAGACCCAACTCACTGAGAAAGAGAGAGAGATAAAACTCACTGAGAAAGAGAGAGAGAAAGACCCAACTCACTGAGAAAGAGAGAGAGAAAGACCCAACTCACTGAGAAAGAGAGAGAGAAAACTCACTGAGAAAGAGAGAGAGAAAGACCCAACTCACTGAGAAAGAGAGAGAGAAAACTCACTGAGAAAGAGAGAGAGAAAGACCCAACTCACTGAGAAAGAGAGAGAGAAAGACCCAACTCACTCAGAAAGAGAGAAAGAAAGAGTCAGAGAGAGATAGAAAGAGAGAGAACACAATACACTTGGAAAAAGAGAAAGAGAGAGAGAAAAACACCCAGCTCACTCAGAAATAGAGAACGAGAGAGACCCAAACTCACTCAGGAATGCTAAAAACTAGCATGCTAAAAGCGCACTTCCAATAAAACTCTTGATAATTAGATGCAGGAAGCGTCAACGACACGTTTATGGTTCATATCTCTGTAGACGCTCATCCACAAGAAACAAAAACATGACAAAGAGAAAACATCTCCATGGAAACAAGCAGGTACACTGCACCGGAAAAGTTACACAACAAACATAAACAAACATAAACAAACATAAACAAACATATCGCTGCGTCCGCTCTGATGGAAAGTAGAGTTTTTCCTGTGACGCTGTAGAAGTTGTTTATCGTTGTGAGTTTGTGGGCGATGTTTACAAATTATTCAGTCCCAACGAACTCCAGTGAATCAGACTCCAAGTTTACAGACGCTCGCCTCCAAGTCTGAGACGAGAGACGCTACAAGAGCTCGAAGGTCAAAGGGCATCCATGTACAGCTAAACAGAGAGAGAGAAAGAGGGAAGAGAGGAGAGAGACTAGAAGAGAGAGAGGGGTCAGAGGGCATCCATGTACAGCTAAACAGAGAGAGAAAGAGAGGAGAGAGAAGGAGAGAGACTAGAAGAGAGAGGGGTCAGTGGACGCTGATTTACTAAACAAAGAGAAGAGGGAAAGGAGAGAGAAGGAGAGAGGGAGCAGAGAGAGAGAGAGGGAGAACAGAGGGGAGTATCTGTGTCAGCGCTCTCAGGACGCTCCTTTAGACTCATAACTACATCAGATTTATTAATATAGTGAACAAACAAACAGGAAACAAGAGTCACAGCTCCGAAAGAGAGAAACCCAACTCAGAAAGAGAGAAAGAAAGAGAGCCAGCTCACTCAGAAAGAGAGAAAAAATAGAGAGGGAGCTGACTTACTCAGAAAGAGAGAAAGAAAGAGAGCCAACTCATGCAGAAAGACAGAGAGAGAAAGCCCCAACTCAGTCAGAAAGAGAGAAAGAGAACCAACTCATGCAGAAAGAGAGAGAGAGAGCCCCAACTCAGTCAGAAAGAGAGAAAGAACGAGACGGAGAGAGAGCCCCAACTCATGCAGAACGAGAGAGAGAGCCCCAACTCAGTCAGAAAGAGAGAAAGAATGAGACAGAGAGAGAGCCCCAACTCAGTCAGAAAGAGAGAAAGAACGAGACAGAGAGAGAGCCCCAACTCATGCAGAAAGAGAGAGAGAGCCCCAACTCATGCAGAAAGAGAGAAAGAATGAGACAGAGAGAGAGCCCCAACTCATGCTGAAAGAGAAAGAGAGAGCCCCAACTCAGTCAGAATGAGAGAAAGAACGAGACGGAGAGAGAGCCCCAACTCATGCAGAAAGAGAGAAAGAATGAGACAGAGAGAGAGCCCCAACTCATGCAGAAAGAGAAAGAGAGAGCCCCAACTCAGTCAGAAAGAGAGAAAGAACGAGACAGAGAGAGAGCCCCAACTCAGTCAGAAAGAGAGAAAGAACGAGACAGAGAGAGCCCCAACTCAGTCAGAAAGAGAGAAAGAACGAGACAGAGAGAGAGCCCCAACTCATGCAGAAAGAGAGAAAGAACGAGACAGAGAGAGAGCCCCAACTCATGCAGAAAGAGAGAAAGAACGAGACAGAGAGAGAGCCCCAACTCATGCAGAAAGAGAGAGAGAGAGCCCCAACTCAGTCAGAAAGAAAGAAAGAGAACCAACTCATGCAGAAAGAGAGAGAGAGCCCCAACTCAGTCAGAAAGAGAGAAAGAACGAGACGGAGAGAGAGCCCCAACTCATGCAGAACGAGAGAGAGAGCCCCAACTCAGTCAGAAAGAGAGAAAGAATGAGACAGAGAGAGAGCCCCAACTCAGTCAGAAAGAGAGAGAGAGAGCCCCAACTCATGCTGAAAGAGAAAGAGAGAGCCCCAACTCAGTCAGAAAGAGAGAAAGAACAAGACGGAGAGAGAGCCCCAACTCAGTCAGAAAGAGAGAGAGAGCCCCAACTCAGTCAGAAAGAGAGAAAGAACGAGACAGAGAGAGAGCCGCAACTCATGCAGAAAGAGAGAACAAAATACAAAGACTCAACTCACACAGAACAAGAGAAATAAAAGAGAGCGAGAGACTGAAGGGGCTTCTTCAGAGAGAGTCATGAACATAAGGCTTTTACTGCGAGTCGGGAGAAGGTCATTTTACTTTTTCTGTTCAAAATCCTATGAATATGAAACAAACCTGATACTGTAACTGTGTCCTGATGTTACTCAGAGAACAGAGAGTCAGGATCAGGAGGGAAGAGCCAAACAGTCTTATATCAGGGCAGTCTGAGGGGGAAAACAACCCTCAGGACAAAAGTGCCCTTCCTCCTCTGTGACCTGCAGCCTGAACAGTGCAGCCGACAGCCGGATGAATTGTGGGAGCGTGGATTTGAGGGGTTCTGGAGGATCTCGGTGCTTCTCCTTATGATGTGTCGCTCACAGAAGGAGGACAGAGATCAGGGAGTCCGATGGTTTTGGACGAGATACAAAATTGTGATACAAAACAATGCACTACGACTTCACAAACCTGGTGTGATGTGCAGTAGTTTCATTAGCTAAATTACATATAACCCTGGCCCTAGTTAAGACACATTCCGTAGACTGAGCTCCATATCGTCCGGTCACATTCCTGTAGCCGTGGGTGAGCTGTGGTTTAATATTCTGTCGTGAATCTTTATGTCCCTCTGAGGCCTCCATCTCAGGTCAAACCCGACAGGAAGTGACCCGCCGGACAGGAAGTGGTCGTGCGGCGCTCAGATCTGCGTTTGCTTGGCGCGGACAGGAGACATGTTTAGGACCTCAGGAAACGTGGAAGTCACCGACGAGAACGTGCACCAAAGTTCATCTGAGTTTAATGGCCGCCACTAATAATTCACCGGAGACGTCACGGTTAGGATGAAGTGTCTTGCCCAAGAGCACAACAGCAGTGTGTCGTATTGAACCGTCATCCTTCAGGTTAGTAATGTGTAATGTTTGTGGGGTTTTTGTGTTTTTTTGTTTTTTTTACGTCAATCAGCTGCTGTTTTGGGCAGATTGAATCACTTTTTATGTCAGATGCCCTGCCAGATGCCCAGATGCCCTTACTGGCTCTTAAAAGTTGGCGGTTCCTGTGTCTACGGGAATTTCTGTGTGTGGAGTTTGCACGTTCTCCCTGTGCCTTAGAGTTTTCATTCGGTTTTCCTCATAAGACATGGATAAGACACTCTCACTGAACAACTAC
Organism: Periophthalmus magnuspinnatus; assembly: GCF_009829125.3. Taxonomy (NCBI): domain Eukaryota; kingdom Metazoa; phylum Chordata; class Actinopteri; order Gobiiformes; family Gobiidae; genus Periophthalmus; species Periophthalmus magnuspinnatus. The sequence continues at coordinate 30,751,659 of NC_047141.1, read as the reverse complement.
ATGTATCTCTGTGGTAGAACCTTCAGCGGTTACCATGGCGACATGACGCGGACATTAGCAATAACTACCAAAAACGTTTGAAGAGTGTCTGAAAACTCAAGAAAAAATACAAAACTGATTTAAAGAACACATTTTCAGTCACATTGAGAGTGGCTAACTCAAAAACCGTCGGCTAATGCTAGCTAGCTTGTTACTGTAATGTTATTTGAGAGGGAAATCCGCTCATCTGTTGTAGTTCCAGCTAAGTTCTTTATTGTCAGATTAAATTAAAATAAAGTTCAAATTAAATCCTAACTTGACTAGGAGCCTCTGACAGAGCAGTGCCTCCAGTTAGCATCACACCCACAGGGATAACATTAGCTGCAAAGTATCAACTGTTATTAGGGGAAATTACTCTAAATAAAAGAAGAAATAACTGAATGAAAAACACAGAGCCGTTGTTTTCGATTAGATCATGAAACATTTATATCATAATTTACATTTTGACATTTTTGCACATAAATTAAAACACGTTTGTAAACCAGAGTGTAAACAGGAAGTAAAAGCTCGAGACAGCTTTGGTCGAACACATGGACAGGTTTGACTTTAAGACACTCCTAATGCTTCAGTGTCGCAATAAAATATGAATAAAATAAAATAAAGTCGTCAAAAGGAGAAGGGGCGGAGCCAGTGCATTCAGGAAATCAACAACAAAAAACAAGATGGCTGACAATGAAGACTATTCACAAACATTTACAAGAGAAACAAGTTAAATTCACTTCATCCTTTTTTTCCTTCGTCCCTTTTTGGTTTAAATAATCATTTTCCAGCTCCCATTTCCTGCCCAAATTATATTAAATATTTTGAGTTATTATTATTATTTTTTTTCTGATTGGTGGAAGATTGAAAATGGAAGACGTCGTGAATGAAGTAGCGCTGTCACGATACCAACATTTCAAAAGTTGATTTCGATATTAAGGAACAGTATCACTCTTTCGATACTTTTGACGACCCTAGAATAAGTTAGCCGTAAACAAAGATTAGCGATTAGCCTAGCATAAGGGCAGAATATGGGAGCTGGCGTGTCACTTTGGTTGCTAGCGTCAGTGTTCTCAAACAGAATGACAAATGTGCTACACGTTGCTAAACCTTCCCCCGCTTCATTCTTCTTCAAGTAGCAAAAATAAAAAAAAAACACAAAATAAATATTATATCACAATCATTCGAACATTCACTCTGAGGTAACGTGGTAAAAATGCCCTTATTCTGAACGAAAGGCAGAGACGGATTGACCAATGTAAAAGCTATGCCGTGTATGTGCCGGTTTAGGTGAAAGTTAAGTTACATAAATATAAAAAAGCCCTGATAAGGTTGTGTTTTGAAACTGTTTAAGATCTTTGGAAGAGAATCATCAATAAATTAAGAAGGATAAACAAAAACATACATTACAATATTAACATTACATTACAATAACATTAGACCTGGGTACATGATTGTCTCTGTCATAAGGACAGTGTAGTAGTCGCGGGTCGCTTTCAGTTCGCCCTGAGAAGAAGGAAGTCCCTGATTTTGAGGAAAAGTGGAGTGGTTTTTAAGTCTTTTTTAAAAGTTTATTTACAAGTTGCTCCGGGCAACGCAGTCCTGGTTTAGATCCACTGAGACGGTCCAGTTTCCCGCATCCTGGTCTTAAAGCTGTGAGTTCATTTGCATATTTCAATTGTTCAAGGTCCTATATTACGCAAAATTGACTCTTGTGAGCGTCAAGCCAAGTTATAATGTTGTTATCTCCTCAAAAACACACCTGAAGTTGTGTTTTTGTTTCATTCACACATGTTTGAGTCACACTTTATTATTAGTCTGGCTACATCTCCAAACCTCAAAATGCTCTGTTCCACCTTGTGATGTCATGAAGTGGTAGTCTTCAGTTCGCATCTACCTTTTATCTTTTATGTTTCGTTCAGCAGAGATTGGCAGTTCCAGGGCTGAAATCAACTAAATGATGCTAGTGAAGGTGTGTGGAGTTTAAAAACATAGTGCTTCCTGTATTGCCATATGACATCACAAGGTGGAACAGAGTGTTGTCCTGTTTCAGAGAAGAACTTAAACATGTGCGAAAGAAACAAAACACAATTCTAGGTCTGTTTGTGATGAGGAAACATTAGAACATAGATCAGAAAACATCAGAATACGGGCCCTTTAAACATTTGAGATCATTTCTTTGGTGGAAAAAATAAAGCTATGTCATATATGGCTTTTTCCATGTTATAATTCCACCCCAGTAATGCAATTTCAAATCCAAATTTAAATTCAAATATAATAAAGAAAAATGTAAAAATTGGACATCAATAAATAGCTTCAAATTTTGTGATTTTTTTAATGACTATAATCTTGGGAGTATTATCAATAATGTATTTTTTATAATTAATTGTGTTGGTATTTTAGTGTATTTATCGTACATACAGCAATGCTTTAAACATTTTTTTTTCAAAATATATTGCTAACTAAATCAAATCATATTAATTAATAAAACATTATGAATTTTTGTGATTTTTTTGGTCAATAATTTCATGTTTTTTGTAATATATGACATTTTTTCCAACCAATTTTTCCTGCATTTACTGGGGTGAGAATCCCTATGAGCGTGTGGTTTGTACAGTCCTCCATTTTAAGCGCCTTTTCGAGTCTCTTTCTCTGTTTCTTTTTTCTTTCAGGCCTCTGCTTCCTGTTTGACCGTTACCGGGAGCGACGGGCTGCTGTGGCGCATTTTGATGACGGACGTTTCATTGGGCGAATCGTACGCCGTGAACCCGCCCCCGTGGTACTTAAGCTCCGCCTCTCTCCACTGCAGCCCCAGGACCTGCTTCTCCAACATGGCCTCCAGCTCGGCTCCTCCCTGCAGAGTGTCTAGCCTCTCCGCGTGCTCGCTCAGGTCGAAGCGCTCGATCTCCTCGTTGGCGCGGTGCAGCTGTTCCATGGCCAGGCGAGAGGGGGCGCTAGCGGCCATGCAGTAGCCTTTGAGGTGGAGACGCAGGCTGCACAGGTGGATGTAGTTGCGATGACACTGAGGGCACTTGTGGGGGCGCTCTCGGGAGTGCAGTCTCTTGTGGAGTTTGAGGTGGACAAACTGTGTGAATTTGGCGGGGCAGAGTTTACAGTGGTACGGCTTCTCTCCCGAGTGCAGACGCAAGTGAGTCTTTAGATTACTGGTGCTGCTGAAGCGCTTGTGACAAACCTGAAGAGCACAAAAACATTCACATATGTTAGATTTTTCTTTTTTTCATATATACAAAATAAAAAAAATGAAAAACTAATTTATCCATGGTTTAGTCTCGCTGTAGACCTGGTTTAGTCTCACTGTAGACCTGGTTTAGTCTTGTTATAGACCTGGTTTAGTCTCGCTGTAGACCTGGTTTAGTCTTGTTATAGACCTGGTTTAGTCTCGTTGTAGACCTGGTTTAGTCTCGTTTTAGACCTGGTTTAGTCTCGTTGTAGACCTGGTTTAGTCTCGTTTTAGACCTGGTTTAGTCTCGTTTTAGACCTGGTTTAGACTCGCTGTAGACCTGGTTTAGTCTCGTTTTAGACCTGGTTTAGTCTCGTTATAGACCTGGTTTAGTCTCGTTGTAGACCTGGTTTAGCCCTACGTTAGGCCTGTTCGGGTTTAGACCTGGTGATAATTGGAAAACCAAACATAATCTTAGGTGATCGTTGGTGTGAGTCTGGCATTGAGCAAATCTATCCGGCATTTAGCCAAATACTGGGGCTAACATCACCTGCTTGTATTCATGGAGATAGGTGTGTTTAATGTCATACTGTGGAACATTCTGAATGACACGACTGTGGTGAATAGGGCTTAAGATTGTGCCTATAATAATAATACACGATAACAATCCCATTCTTACCTGGCATTCGTGCGGCTTCTCCCCCGTGTGGACCAGGTAGTGTTTCTGCAGATGGGCCAGCTGTGTGAAGCCTTTGCTACACGTCTGACACTTGAACGGCCTTTCCCCGCTGTGCACCCGGAGATGGACCTGAGAAGAGACAAAACATTTAAATCAGTGTTTTTATTCCAGCTTTTTTTTTCATACTAAATCTCCAAAATCCACAAATGTTTTCCCTATAACTCTGAGGACCGCGAGACTTGTCGAATAGAACTGAAAGCGGATTATTAAATTCATGTGTCGTGTTTTGGGTTGGCTCGGTTTGTCCGTTTTTGGCACACCTTAGGAGAGCGGTAATTACAGCGTTGCCTCCTGTACAAAGGCTGGTATGATAATTAGCTCGTAAATCAGAGAGAGGCGACGGCACTGTCTCCTTTCAATATGTCCGACGCACGTGAACCTGCAGTTTAATAACACAGAGGACACGTACGAGAAATGTGTCTGTTTTGAACTGGTTTATGGCTAATATCTCTGGAATTACAGAGCCTAACCACATGAAACATAGTTCAAAGTTCAACACCTTCATTTTACCCGGTTAATCCTAGTTTGATCCCAGTTTAGTTGTGATGTAGATCTGGTTTGGTCCTCTTCCAATCCTGGTTTAGTCCTGGTTTAGTCCTGGTTTAGTCCTGGTTTAGTCCTAGTTTAGTCCTGGTTTGATCCCAGTTCAGTTGTGATCTAGATTTGGTCTTCTTTTGGTCCAGGTTTAGTCCTAGTCTGACCTCAGTTTAGTTGTAATATAGATCTCGTTTGGTCCTCTTCTAGTCCTAGTTTAGTCCTGGTTTAGTCCTGGTTTAGTCCTGGTTTAGTCCTGGTTTAGTCCTGGTTTAGTTCTGGTTTAGTCCTAGTCTGACCCTAGTTCAGTTTTGTGGTAGATCTTGTTAGGTCCTCTTCTAGTCCTAGTTTAGTCCTGGTTTAGTTCCAGATTTAGTGATTATATTTCCCCTCATACAAAAATGGCTGTAACATAGACAGTAAAGAGTATAAAAACTGCACTATGGAACTTTTCCAAAAGAGAATCAGTCATCTGCTTGTTTCTGAGGTGATGTTATTGCAGGTGACGCCATCAGAACAAGTTACAGGCCAGATCTGTGGAGCAGAGACCCCACTCACAGCTGTAATGTTTGCTTTGGGGCAATAAAAGTGCCTGTAATTGAAAACAACGCACATGTACCAGTACATTTTTCAACATTTGTGGATTTTGTATTTGAAGATTTCACCCAAAGAAAACAGTTGCTACCCACAGATTAGCATTATGGAGCAAGGATCTATCTAATAATCCATTTCCAGCGTGTCGGAGCCTCACCTTGAGATTGGAGAGCTGGCCGAAGGTTTTGCTGCAGACGTTGCATTCATATTTGATTTTGCCGTTTTGTTTCTTGAGCGGATACGGCAGCGCTTTGTACCCGGCCGACCCCGCGCTACGTTTAGCTTTACTCAAGTTCATGGCTTCATCCGAGTCCGTGCTGCTACCGCCCGGGCTAGCTAGCATCGCCGACGTGGGCTTGGTGGCCACGCGCTCGCTGGGAGGTGACGTTCCCGCCATCGGGGAGCCACTGGAGGGCGCCATGTGGTAGGGCAGGTGAGAGCTAGCTTTGTCTTTTAGTGACGTAGCGGCGGAGAAGGCGCTGGGAGCTGGGAGCAGATAGTCTCTGTGTGTGGGCAGGGAGGATGGGTGGAGGGGCTCTGGGAGGAGGAACCGTCGGGCCCCAGCGTCAGAGGGGAGGAGTGGGGTGAGGAGGCTGCTGTAGAGTGGGTACATCCGGGGGAACAGACCTCCGATCGTGGGCACGCCTCCGCCCGGAAGAGGGTAGCTCTGGGGGAGAATGTAGCGCGAGTACGGGGAGGTGGAGGCCTGGTAGAAGGGAGCGGATGGAGGAGAGTACCCAGGGAAGGAGGGGAGGGCAGAGGGGTAGTACGGCCCAGAAGACGGGCTCCCGTGTGGACTGCTTTCCGGACTGCTCCGCGCGGTCGGGCTGGGTGTGGTGGAGGAGTGGTTTCCGGGCGATCGGGAGGGCATCTGGCTCGATTTGAAGAAGTCCTCCGGGTGCAGGGGGGTGGGGTAGAGCGGGCGCGTGGGCAGGGGACGGGTGGGTTCCCGTTTGGTGGAGTTTGTGCCACGCAGGATGGACAAAACGCTGTGCTCGCGTCTGGGGCGGGCCGAGACGTGGGTGGGGGTCACATGGGTGGGGGTCACATGAGTGGGGGAGGCGCTGGTGGGCGGAGACAAGCGCTCCTCTGTGGCCTGCTGCTGCTTAACCTCCAGGAGAGACTGCTCTGTGGAGAGAAAGACAACAGGGAGGTTAAATCATTCCTGTTGAGCTTGTGCGTCTCTACAGTTATAATCTATGACATCTGTGGATCATTATGTTAGAATCTGCACATTTTAAATCATAATATTCATCTAAAACACGTGTCAAACTCAAGGCCCATGGGCCAAATGGCGCCCGCCGTGTCATTTCATGTGGCCCATAACAAGGTAAATTAAAAGGTATGACTGTCTTAAAATTGTCAGTTTGACAGTTTATACCAAGTTATACAGCCAGATTTTTTATGTCTATGGAAATACAGATGTACTATTTGTAAATTAAATAAGTAATAAATACAGAAAGTCAAAAAAGTAGTTTATTTTACTTTACATCTGACCCTTTGAGAGCGACCATTTTCCTGATGTGGCCCTCGGTGAAAATATATCTGACACTCCTTATCTAAAATGACTTAATAAAAGAAACAAGTCGGCTGACATCTGCGTTAGAAAAGTGCGGCGGGAGCTGACGTCGCTGTAAACGCCATCACAACAAAGCGCCGCACGCTGTCGGTAAAAGTCGATTTTGTAGAACAGGTCTGCTTTAAATATCATCATGTTAATAATGTGTCATCTGCACTTTAAACTCCTATAGGCCTCCATCTCCTGACCTGCAGTTAAACCCTCTCTGTTTGAAGAAGCATTTACCCTGTGAGTGCTCTGCCCCCCGACAGCCCCACGCTTTAGCTAACCGCGCGCTAACCCTGCTCCTAATCTGCGCTTTCATCACAAGGAAGAGACCGAGGTGTGAGAGACAGAGGAGGAAGCGTCTCGTCTGACCCCTGACCCCCTCGCACAATGGGCCAATGGGAACTCGAGTCCGACGCGCGGATGCTAACGTGCTAGCGCGGAGTGGGGAGTCAACAAATCAAATCAGAGCTGTTATCTTCAGGCGCCGCGATCCAGGAGGCACGTCGTATATGTCAAACTGTCACATGGTTTATGGAGGGGGATTTAAAGCAATATACTGGAACTTTACTATGTGTAGTCCTAATGATAAGGGTCAAACCAGAACTAAACCAAGACTGAAGCAGGACTCGAGTCAACACTAAAACTAGGACTTTTAACCAGGACTAAACCAGCACTGAACCAGCACTGAAACAGGACTAAACCAGGACTAAACCAGGACTAAACTAAACTACAAAGCTCAAAATGCTCTGTTCCACCTTGTGATGTCATGAAGTAATTTTCAATTTAACAGCTCCTTTTAACCTTTTGTTCAGTAGAGATTGACAATTCCAGGGCTGAAATTATCCAGATGATTCTAGTGAAGGTGTGTGGAGTTTCACAACACAATGGAGCACTTCCTGTATCACCACATGATGACATCACAAGGTGGAACAGAGTGTTTTCAGTTTGTAAAAAGAACTCCAGCCTAAATATAACGGGAGTTTTGTGTTGAACGTGTGTGAATGAAACACAACACAACTCCGGCTCTGTTTGAGATGAGGAAACGACATTAGAACACGACAACATAATCCAGGCCCTTTAAGTTTTCCTCGTCTCTGATTGGCTGAGCCGTGACTTATTGTCCGTGTGAAGGACCCTCCGTTACACTCTGCAGGCCTGATTGTATCTTCATTAATAGAAGCGCCGTCTACCCCTGGGCGGGTGGCTGTCACGGCTCACTTCCTGCCACCGCCTCCTGCCCTCCCTCTTGCCCCCCCCCCCCCCTTGCCCCCCCCCCCTTGCCCCCCCCCTCCTGCCCCCCTGTGGTCGTTCGTCAAATGTGTCGCCCTAATTGGTCCACTGAGTTACCGATGGCTTGTTTTAACTTTCTGACCTGAATGCTTTATCTCTGCCTCAGGTTTAGACTTACAATAGAGGAGAAAACACTGTGTCTTTAAGTAGTAGTAGTAGTAGTAGTAGTAGTAGCAGTAGTAGTAGTAGTAGTAGTAGTAGCAGCAAAGGCAGTAGAAGTTGTTGTAGTAGTACTAATAGTAGTCCGGTTAACATAATTCAAATTGTGGATCCTATCTGGACGACTGAGCGATTACAGACATAGTTGTAGTAGTAGTAATTGTAGTAGTAATTGTAGTAGTAGTAGTAGTAGTTTCCCCGTACTCTGAGGCGGGCCCCCACACGCTGTCGCTGACCTGTACATCACAGCTACATCCGCCCAGTGTAAACATCCACCTTATCAATTAGACTTCTCCTCTCCTCCCTCCTTTCCTTTATTTCCTTTCCTCTCCTCCTCCCTCTCTCTCTCTCTTTCCCCCTCCCCCTCCTCCTCCTCCTCCTTTCCTATATCCTTTCTTCCTCCTCTCTTCTCTCCCACTTCCAGAAAACAAACAGTCGGCCATTTTGGAGATATCAATCTGTCATCACGAACCCTCTGCCAGGAAGTTCAAGTCGTCACCAACCGCGGCGAGGGGAAGGGGGAGGGGCCAGGGGGGCTAACCACACGGCGGTACCCCCCTTTAAAAGTGCAGAAGACAGACTCGCAAAATCTGTTCAAATTACTTAAGAATGGTAATTAGTTCTTGTATCAACAAATAATATATTGAAGTAATTAGGACTGTTTTTGCAGTTTTTCTGGGTTCAATTTTGACTTAAACTTGAAATTTCTTGCAACGTCAGGATGTGTTTAGGATTGTTCTTGTTCGGTCCTGGTTCGGGCCCAGTTTAGTTCCAACGCAGACCTGGTTTAGTTCTGTTCTAGTCCGTGTATAGTCCTGGTTTAGTCCTAGTATAGTCCTATGCGCTGCAATACAATCTGAACAATAACAGTACTATAAAAAGCTGACTTAGACTTTGAGGTTGAATGAAACTACAATTCCCAGGTGAGACTCGGAGTTAACTGCAGCCTTAGCGACTCCTCTGGTCCATGCGCATTGCCCCGGGACCCCCCCCCCCCCCAGAGCGCCCCCCGCGGTGAGTGAGTATACAGCCCACTGTCTCTTCAGGGCCCTCTGTTCTTAGCTCTGCACCGCTGTCTCTGAGATCCTGCTCCAAGTACATGGCTTTAATTAATCAGGAATGTTTTGTAATTAGTGTTGTTGTGATAGGAAAATTTCAAACTCGATTTCGATACTAAGCAATAGATTCGATACCGATACCACGATGATAATAAAAAAAACAAAAAACACTCTTTCTTTAGACAATATACTGTGATTTTCCACATTAAATTGTAGTACTTTGTTTCCTATTCCCATGTGTCCTTATATGTGTGTACTCCCTCAGTGTCCAGTAGGTTCATAGTGGTCCATGGGTGTGTACTAGTCTATGTGTCTTATACTCATAGCAGTAGTAGTAGTAGTAGTAGTAGTAGTACTTAAAATACTAGCAGTAGATGTTAGTAATCATGTCTCCTCTTTAACAGTGCTTTGAGTGCCATTTCTTCTTCCTATTTGTAGTAGTACTAGTAGTAGTTATAATAGTAGTGGTACTTTAGTGATAGTAGTAGTAGTAGTAGTAGTAGTAGTAGTAGTACTTTTAGTAGTAGTAGACTTGCAGCAGACATTATTAATCCTGTGCGTGTCCTGTTTCCTATTTAACAGTGTTTTGAGTGCCATGTCTTCTTCTTGTCTGTCGTAGTAGTAGTAGTACTTTTCGTAGTAGTAGTAGTAGTAGTAGTAGTAGTATTAGTAGTACTTTTAGTAGTAGTAGACTTGCAGCAGACATTATTAATCCTGTGCGTGTCCTGTCTCCTCTTTAACAGTGTTTTGAGTGCCGTGTCTCCTTCCTCTCTGTCCCTTAGTCTGTCATTATCTCAAAGTACACACGGAGTACACGCAAACTACTACATGCCGCGTCGCCGGGCTTTCATCTGGCAGTACCGTCGTCGCGGTGACAGTCATTAACAGGAGGGGGGGGGGTTAGGTAGGACTAATGCCCCCCCGCTCGTACCCCCCCCCCCTCCCTCTGGGGCTTTTAACATGAAAGAGGCAGTAAAAGCAGCGATGGGCTCTTAGGATCAGTGCCAGGTAAACATCACCGCTCATATAAAGACAGGAGGAAGTACTACGACTACTACAAAACTACACAAGTACAAGTGAGTTTTGTAATAAAAAACAAACAAACTACAAAACAGGTAAAAGTAGAGTTATAACCATGGAACAAGTGATTTGATTTTTACAGCAAAAAACTAGTACTACAAACTATTTGCAACAACTACTACTACTAATACCACTACCAACAGTCTAGTATTACTACAAGCAACTAGTACTACAACGACTATCACTGTTACTACCACTGTTGCTGCTACTACTACTACTACTACAACTACTTCTATTCATATAACTGCTGCAATATCTATTACTAGTGCACAGGTGATCACTATTATAATACTACTACAAGTACTACTATTGGAGATTGCACAAGTTTGATGTACTTTTCATCCGCTAAACAAATATCCAGCTTCAAAACGTGCTTTTTGAGGTACTGTGACAATTGGAAAACTTGATTTCGATACTAAGGAAAAACTTGATGCTGATTCCAATACCTTGTTAATAATAATAATAATAATAAAAAAATAATAATTCTTTAAACAAAATACTGTGATTTTGTACTTACTGAGCCTGTGCATCATGGCCTCCCCTGACGGCGGGTAGTGGAGGCGCGCGGCGTATTCTCGGCAGTACCACACGAGCAGCTCCGATCCCGCGGCGACGGCTCGGGTGGTGTAGAAGTAAACGTCCATGCCGTTCTGACAGGCGGCCATGTTTTGGTCCGCTTCGCAGTGGGCGGGGTTAACGTAACGCATCCAGTTCGAGCGCGATTCGTCTAGACCGTCGATGAAGTGGTGCAGCTCGCCGTCCTCGTAGATCTGATGCATAAAAGAGAGAGAAATAGATTTAAAACTTGATAAATAAGAGGATGCAAATGCTAATGATATATTGCTATGCTAATAATGCTAAAAATATTATATAAGTGGGTGCGGGAGACAGTTTTACCGATTGATTACATTATACTTTGTTATAAATCACATGTGTCAAACTCAAGGCCCGGGGGCCAAATGCGGTCCGCCATGTCATTTTATTTGGCCTGTGACAAGGTAAATTAAAATGTATTACTGTCTTAAAATGTCACTTTATCAGGAGTTACACAGTTATATTTTTTACATCTGGCCCTCGATGAAATTGAGTTTGACATTTCTGTTATAAAATATTCAAAAGCCAAGCCAACATGAACTCCAGGTCAAATACGAGTCAGGTGTGTGGAGATGCACTGAAAATTGTATCAAATTTTCAGTGCAATAAACACATCCAAAAAAAAAAAAACAACATTTATTTTTGGCAAAAAAGTTCCACAGTGGGGCTTTAAGTTTATGTGGATCTGAACGGGATTGAACCATGACCAAACAATTAAGGCCAAAAATCTCTGACCAGTCATAAAACATTCTCAGGATTATATCAGGACTAAATCTGGACTAAACCAGATCTCAACTCGGACAAATGTTTCTGGAAATTTTATGTAAAGCTTTAAAAAAAAAAAAAAAAAAAAAGCTACTACAAATATATTACAAAGGGCATTTTATTTAGACTTTTTAAACTAAACTTGAACGAGGCCTGTGAACACTTTTTCACACTTCCTTTCTCCTCTCCTTCATTCATTCACCAGCGAGGCCCTTTTGTTTACAGGAAGCCCCCTCTCTGCGCTATTTGTGTCACAACGACATCACTTCCTGTTTGACACACTTCCTGGATGATGTCAGAGGAAGTGCTCCCCCGGATCTCCCAGGGAAAGGCTCAGATTTGGGACCAGGTTTTATGCTTTATTATTATTTTGTGATATTTAATTTTCTTGGCAAATGCCTCAAATTTTAGTTAGCGCTTTTCCACCTTCGGCGTTCACCTGTGGGAGCTGGAGTCACAGCGCCAACCTGTGGATCAGAGGACCAACAGTCAGCTTCCTTACCCTCCAAAAGTACTTCCGGTTGGCATCTTTGGGCACGCTCTCTGTGGTGTAGACTTCCCCCACCAAAGGCCCAAAGCGTGTGCCTTTGGGAATGTACTCACGGCTGCACACTCCCATTACCTGGACAAGGCAAGACGAGGTTATTACAGAGCTCAGTCCACACATAAAGTGAATCACAGAAAAACAAAAAAACTAAACAAACATATTTAAAAAGTGAATACCGTAAATTCTGGACTATAAGCCGCAACTTTTTTCCTACACTTTGAACCCTGCAGCCGATACAACAGTGCGGCTTATTTATAGAATTTTACCGGATAACGGCCACCGGGGGGCGCTCTCTAGCTGCAAACGTAAAAGTGAGACAGAGATGGACACGCCCACATCACGGAAAACGCACGAATAAATGGATACGATGCAGTTTTTAAGATAAAGAAGGAAATAGAGCCACTGCACGTGAGCTCGGCATCCGTGAATCCAACTCGGTCGATGTAAAAAGACGACAAAAGGAAATAAAAGCCGACGGCCCGTGTTGGTACGGCTTTATTTTCTAAACCTGCAGGCGTGTTCATCCCGTGTTGAAGGCGTGTCGGTGCCAATTTTCAGGCACAGTTTTTAAAAAAGCGTGTCCATGTACCGTGTTTCTGTGTAAATATCTCCCGTTACAATATGAAAACCTGCGGCTTATATATGTAAAAAAATAGATTTTCTTTTCAAATTTAGTCCAAAATTTACGGTAATCATAACAGAAACCTACGAGGCTAGACATGGACTTAATAGAACTACAACACTGGAAACTACCGCTTTAAAATGTAGAGAATATTCCACCGTTTGGCATTAAAGTTAACTATCTCCATAGAGACACGCAGGTAAAGCTACAAAGCCATTTAACAGGTCAGATCTGTGAAGAAGCGACCCCCCTCACGGTAATAACGCCTGCTTTTGAAGGTATTTTTAGCGACATGTGTAACTTCTGTGTAAACGCAAGTTAAGCTAAGTCATAAGTCGTACGTATCCGTGGAGACAAGCGCCGACAGAAAAGTTCCACACTGTTGGTTCACTTCCTCTCTCCCGTACAGCGCTGGAGATAAGGCAGACACAGTTCATTTCTAAAGTCTAAATGTGCTGCTGATAACCTGATGAGAAAATCTATACCGTCTTTGCTTTGTGTTTACTCAGAGATTTCAGGTGTCAGATCTCAAACTTTTGACCCTCATTCACGCGACGCTTTGCTCGTTTTAAACTCGGACAAAATCAATGCGATCAGCCATTTGAACCTTTGCCAGTCTGACAAAACGGGGAAAACTATGCCGGGTTGTCAAAAGTATCGGAAATTGGATGCTAATCGATGCTAAAACTTGAAACGAGATACTTATTTGAACAAGTATTGATACCGGAAAGATCGAGGTAAATGAGATCGCAAGCAAATTGTGTATCCCGTTAATACTCTATGGCAGGCGTGGGCACTTTTAGCTCGTTGTATTACCATAAAAATATACAAGTAACTTTATTTAATCTTTAAAAACGACCTGGACGATATTGGCGCTATGGAATTAGACGTTGTCGCTCCATGTATTAAAATAAACGCACAAAACTGTGGCTTAAAGATGAAAAAAAGGCAGTGAATTATGATCCAAATGGGGCCGTTGTTTACATCCATGCTGTACTATACTACTACTACTACTACTACTACTACTACTACTACTAAGTGACATGTATACTCCAAAATAATTCAAGAAAAAAATATTTGTCAGTATCGAGTTCAGCGTCTAATTTTTAGGGTCGAAATCGAGCTTCAAATTGTAGCAAAGTTATGGTTTTTTTTGCAGAAATTAACGCCGTTCTCCATTTGAACTTTTGCCAGTTTGACAAAATGGAGAAAAAATATTAAAACTAAGCAGAAATCTAGTTCTCAATGCGGATTTGGTATGTTTTTTGTGTTTTTTTGGGCAGAAATCAAAGCCATCCTCCATTTGAACTTTGCTGACCAAATCAAATCCCTAAACTTCCGATCTATTCGAGTTCACTTGGAGTTCGCAATTTTTGACCCCGAGTCTCATCAGGGTTTGTTTTTTTTCGCCCTAACCTGTCGTTTTACATGCGCAGCGCCCCCTATGAGCAGGAGCGGGATCACAGGTGTAAAAAAAACCAAAAAACGCTGTGTGTCGTGTTTAATTCGAGCATGATGTGTTTTCCTTTTACCCTGAGGGGGGCGGGTTTTTGTGGTACCCCCCTCCCCGGGTCACATGACTCAGGTCTTGACTCAGCGCTGTTAAACTCTGACTAAACATCTCTGTCTGAATCTGAGTTTACTAATTAGTCACACGCCGTATACAGACAGTCAGCTTTACTTTCTCACCCACGATTTGATCTTAAACAGCACATGGGGGGCATATTTTTGCATAGTTTGAGGTGAGATTAATCTAGTTTTTGGACGCAGTTACACGCGAGTCTGAGCCCAGTTTACACTTTGGTTAAGCTCTGGTCTAATCCTGGTTTAGTTCTGCTCTAGTCCTGGTTTAGTTTTAGATTTAGTCCTCATTTTGGTGTTGTGAAAACATGAACGCACCCTGAGATTATAAACATTCTAAGCACAGTGGTAATGGAATATTCTGAATATACTGAACCCAGTTTAGTCTTGATGTGGACTTTTATTTAGTCCTGTTTTAGTCCTGGTTTAGTCCAGGTTTAGTCCTAGTCTAGTCGTGGGTCAGTCCTAGTCTAGCCCTGGTTTAGTCCTGGCCTAGTCCAGGTTTAGTCAACGTTTAGTCCTAGTCTAGTCCAGGTTTAGTCTTAGTCTAGTCCAAATTTAGTCCAGGTTTAGTCCAGGTTTAGTCCAGGTTTAGTCCAAGTTTAGTCCATGTTTAGTCCTAGTCTAGACCAGGTTTAATCTTAGTCTAGTCCAAATTTAGTCCAGGTTTAGTCCAGGTTTAGTCCAGGTTTAGTCCAGGTTTAGTCCAGGTTTAGTCCAGGTTTAGTCCTACTCTAATCCAGGTTTAGTTCTAGTCTAGTCCAGGTTTAGTCCAGGTTTAGTCCAGGTTTAGTCCAAGTTTAGTCCATGTTTAGTCCTAGTCTAGTCCAGGTTTAGTTCTAGTCTAGTCCTGGTTTAGTCCTGGTTTAGTCCTGGTTTAGTCCTGGTTTAGTCCTGGTTTAGTCCTGGTTTAGTCCTAATTTTGGTATTTAGTCTTAAGTGTGAACACACCCTGTTATAAAACCTCTAGGACGGTGATAAAGTCATTTTCAGATTTTCATATTTGTTTTAAATATATATAAATATAAATATATTGCAGATTTGGTGAATGACTCACATTTTTCTGATGCTTTAGTTTTTCCCTGATCGCTCGGATTAGCACCAGAGCATCAGGTCTTATATTTCGTACCTCTTTGCTATCAGCTCTGTACTTGAACACCAGATTCCGTGGCAGCGTCGCTTCGGCCCTCGTGGGCGCCGTGACCTCCGACCCCACGGCGGTGTCCTTGACGACGTAGGTGCACCTCTCCTCGAACTCCGCCTCGCTCCAGTGCGTCATGTCGGCCATCTTGGACAGGTACTCTTCATCCTCTTCCACCTCCTCTACGTCGAGCTCCACGTCGCTGTCGCTCATCGGCTCGTCGCTAATGCTCCCGCTGACGCTGACGCTGCCGGTGCGAAAGCTAGCGTTAGCCACGGCCACCATCTTGTCCTGGTCCACGGTGTGCGCCCCCTCACTGGTCAACATGGCAGCGCTATGAGAGGTCGCCTGAGGGAGGAATAAGAAGAGATTTGCATTGAAATGTAAGTTTTTACATGTTAAAAATCCAAAGTTTTAATTTTGTTTTGATCTCAGGTTAAAGTCCTGAGCAGTGAGGAGGTCAGGAGAGATTTAAGAGGTTTTTCTGTTGATAACACAGTGAACGAAATGTTAAACTAAGAAAATGGTTTAACTTAAATCCTGACAAACACACACATTTTCCTCACAAAATCTATTTTATGTCATCACATCACATCATATCCTATTATTTATATCATTTCTAAACAGTTTTTATCTCAAAATCCTAATATTTCTTCACAAAATGGAACATAACACAACTAAAACATGAAACTGTTAATTAAATTCAATTGTCAAATATTGTAAAAAGCCTGTGCCATTAATGATAAACAAATGTTTCTATCCGGGCTTCAGAACAATAAGAAATTAGGACCGTTGCTATAGTGAGTAACAATAAAATATTAATAATACATATTTTTTGAATGGAAAAAATACTCAGAATGTTGCATAATACATGAAGCTTAATCTCATGAATTAACCCACAAATTACTATTCTTTTCATACTCCTTTAGCACATATCTTCAGGCCAAAAAGATAAAAAAAACAAAACAAACAAAAAACAAACACATAAAACGATACAATTTAAATCAAAATCATGATCAGCGCGTTTTCAGTGTCAGATTTCCGGATCTTCCTCGGGCTCCCTGTCTGAACACATCCCGAGATAAGGCGCGTTTCCTCCGGTTTCCTTTTTAGATCCGCGCGCTGTGGGACCAAAGGCGCAGGAAGGAAGCCACGTCTGTGTGAACGAGGCTAAATATAGAACAAAAACACGAGCCAAAAACACACGAGTCAAAAACACACGAGCCAAAAAAACACACACGAGTGAAGCCTTCCGCGCGCCCGGGCTGTGCGCACGGAGCAGGCCGGGGGAGAGAGGGCCCCGCACCGGACAGAAAAGCGCACGGACACACGGGACAATCAGGCTTTATCAACCAAAAAAATAAAGCGAATTTTTTTGCTACACTTTTAACCCAGATTTTATTAAACACAGACAAATAAACGCAAGGAACATCACGGAAATTATTATTAAGGATTACGCAAATCTACAAAAAACAAGTCCTATTGGAATGTGATGACACGAGGCAGGACTAATTGCAGGTTTACTGACAATCGTGAAAACAAAAAGACTGCACGTTTCCTACAACCTTGGATGACAAAAAAAACCCCACAAAATATAAGATTATATAAAAGATAAAAACAAAATATGGTTTCGTTTAGTTCTAGAGGCATTAATTCGTTATAAAAGCAACAATTACGCACGACGCCAAACAGCGTATTTAAAGGAAAGGCCGCGTAAAGAACGAAACCAAAGGCAGTAAATAATTATTAATCTGACAGGAGTGAACCTAAACTCTGCCTTAAAGCGGAGGTGAGCGCCTTGTTTTTCGCATCCGCAGCTGCAGCAGTGAAAAGTCCAAACTGAAACCAAGAAAATAGAATCGCGCGTGTTTTTCGGTCTCGTATGAAAGCGAGAGGTCACTTTGGCCCAAACGCACGAGGGAATTTGTGTGTTTTTTGTTTTGTTTTTCAATATAACGCAAGGTTTGTGCAGTTTAGAAGAAGGAGAGAAGCGAGGCCACGAGTAGCGCAGGAGGAGGCAGTGACAGAGCCTCTGGAAACACACACACACACACACACACCTGTTTGAAAAGACGCCAAATAACCCCAGATTTACGCACACGCTCATCTGCTCGTATTTGGAGTTAAGTGAGTTATTTCTAATCTGAGCGCGTCCCTCTGTGAAAGCTGCAGTTTTCAGGAGCAAAAACGGGCCTGTGTGAAGACCCTTTAGTGGAATAAATAGTTGAAATAAAGAGAATGTAGCAGCGGAGCGTCAGGTCAGAGTTCGTTGATGGGGGGGCATTTTACGCACAGACTTGGTTCTTGTTTGTTCGTTCTCTCACGTGCTTTAAAAAGTACAGCCTGCACATTTTTGTTCCTGTTTTAAATGAGAAATCCCATCTAAGTGATTTAACGTTATGTCAACAGCTTCTGAAACGGAAAATGTACAACTGGATTTAAAAAAAAACGGAATAACAACAACAACTTCTGCGGCTTCTACTGGTTTAACACAACGTTTTAAAGTAATAAGTTGAGTTTTAAGTTTTCTGGCTTCAGTTTGCGTCAAGAATCCCACTTTGGTTTGCCACTATAAAGTAAAAAAAAACATCAAACGTGTGGAAACAAAAAGTCAAACTCAAATTCCTCAGTTAAAAAGTGAAAAAGTGACGTCCGGAGAGTTGTAAAAGTTGTAAAAGTTGTAAAAGTGCATCTATGTCCTGAGCTCATGACACTCACCGTCTGGTCCCATCCACACATAAGGGCTGCGCTCCCAATGCCAGTCCGGGACAGGTGCGTGTGCGTCCCGTCCGCGCGATATTCCGTGCGTAAAAAATAAAAAAAGAGAGTCCGGTGCGTGCGCGTCCGTGTGCTGCGGTGTACGCGCGTATGGTCCGTGCACAGCGCAGCGCCAGAGCTGAATGAAGCGCAAAGACGCGACACAGCGGACTAAAAGACAAACCGCCACCCACAGCACGCACAGGCCACGCCCACAGCACGCACAGGCCACGCCCACAGCACGCACAGGCCACGCCCACGGCACGCACAGGCCCCGCCCCCAGACAACAGCTCCCGGGGGGTGACGCACAGACGGAGTGGTGTCAAAAGTAAACGATGACAGGCCGCACAAACAGAGAGAGAGAAAGAGAAGAGAAGAGAGGAGGCAGAGAAAGAGAGGAGAGAATGAGAGGAGAAAGAGAGGAGAAAGAGAGGAGGCAGAGAAAGAGAGGAGAGAATGAGAGGAGAAAGAGAAGAGAAAGAGAGGAGGCAGAGAAAGAGAGGAGACAATGAGAGGAGAAAGAGAAGAGGCAGAGAAAGAGAGGAGAGAATGAGAGGAGAAAGAGAAGAGGCAGAGAAAGGGAGGAGAGAATGAGAGGAGAAAGAGAGGAGGCAGAGAAAGAGAGAAGAAAGAGAGAGGAAGAGGAGAGAGGGAGAGAAGGAGGTGGAGAAAGAGAGGAGAAAGAGAGGGGAGGGAGGAGAGAGGGAGAGGAGAAAAGAGAAGAGGCAGAGAAAGAGAGAAGAAAGAGAGAGGAAGAGGAGGAGAGAGGAGAAAGAGAGAGGAAGAGGAGGAGAGAGGCTGTAGACCCGTGGTGTTTTCGGTTCATACTGAATCTTCACTCTCTGCTTTCAATTCAACTCTGTAAAATATTGGAATAAGGTCAAAGTAATTTGTAAACTTTCAAATACATTTTAATCACATGTTAAAATCACAAAAATATGAATAATAAATAATGATGCAATTTTATATTATCTTATTTCTTACATAAAAGCTTTTCCTGCTTCATATAAGTCACATTCATTTTCACTTTATTTTGACTTAAAGGCCCATATTAAAGCTCACAGCACATTTAGGCTGAGTTCTTCTCTCAAACTGAAAACACTCTGTTCCACCTTGTGATGTCATCATGTGGTAATACAGGAAGTGCTCCACTGTGTTTTTAAACTTCATGCACCTTCACTAGAATTTAGATTATTTCAGCCCTGGAATTGTAAAAATCTCTACTAAAAAAAAAAAGTAAAAGGAGCTGTTTTTGAGGAGGTAACAGCATTATAACACGACTTAAAGCTCATACGAGTCCATTTTGTGTAATGCAGGACCTTTAAACAAAGTCCGTCCCTGATGTGTGCTCCTCTAGAACAAAGCTGTATTGTTTTGGTTTAACTTTTCAACCCAAATCAGCCCCATTCAAACTCCCTGATCAAACTTCTTATCAGTGATGACGTCTAATGACCTGGAAGTGGGCTTATCTGACCCCCTCACACACACACACCCCCCTCTGCCCGCCCTCCCACCGTGACACCTTCAAGGAACCCGGGAGCTCGGAGCTTCACCTGAGGCATGGCGCGTTACCATAACAACCACGCGGCGCTTTGAGGCTCAGCTTGAAAACACAATCGGAAACTCTCGACTGCAGGCCGGTCGCATCATAAACCGGGGACGGGGTTATTATGGAAAGAAAGTCAGTGAAAGAAGCGACTCTAAAGGTTTATCTGGGCTTAAAGCTGCACCGTGGAACTTTTCTGGTGAAGGGTACATGCCGTCTGCTCGTCTCCATGGAGATGTTAGTGCTTTGTGGCGTTGATACTGTTTTAAACTTGATTTTGATGCTAAGAAATAGACTTGATACTCACTGTTTTAGTATCGATTCCTGCTCAAATGAGTACGTTTGATTCTAGTTTAGCCAGCGCACCAGGCAGAGTTACAGGTCAGATCCACGGAGAGGCGACCCCGCTCATAGTAAGAATGCATGTTTTCCTGAGGCATTTTAGATCAATAAAAACATCTATAATTGAATAAATGTTATATGATAGATAACAATGCTATACTGCGGAACATTTCAAGAAAAAACTTTATAATGGCATGGACAAAAGCACACAGCACACCCTCTCCCAGAAAAGTTCCGTAGTGTGACTTTAAGCTGAGACTTGAGTTTTAACGTATGTAACAAATGAAGATACAGAGGCTAAATTTTTTTTTTTTCAGTTTTTGGATAAATGTATCTGCTTTTTACATGACTTTTCTTCATCTTGTACTGTATCGATCCGACTCCATGTTTTGGAAAGTTGACTAAAAATCAGAAAGATATTGGTCCAATTTTCTGGATCATACAATGCCTAAAATATAAACACAGTATAATTTAACGAACGTAAAACCAACAGAAAATCTAATAAAGAAAGAAGTGGAGATATGAACCTGGTGAACTGTTTGTGCCTGAGCTCATTTCCTCCTGTGGTTAAAGGCCTGTGTCCAGCTGCAGTACCAGTGGTCACCTGTCGGAGGCAGAGCAGCCCTCTCTCCTCTCTCCACAGACTGGAGATCTCTCTCCTCTGTAGATCACTCTCCCTCTTCCCTCTCTCCCCTCTCTCTTCTCTCCCCCCTCTGTCCCTCTTTCCTCCCTCTCCTCCTTCTCCCTTTTCTTCTTTCTTTGGTTGGATGAGTGAGTTTGTTTTCTGGCTCTGGTCCACTCCTGTCTCTGAGTAAACACTAAACACTATGACATGTTTACAGATCTCATGTTTACAGTAATATTATTATTAATAATAATAAATAATAAAGAATATTCACACACACACACACACACACACACACACACACCCCCACCCCCCCCACCCCCACACACACCCCCACACACACACACACTTTTCTGGACTGAGATGTCTGATGTTTTTCCTGGGGTCTGATATAACCACTCCTCCTTCAGTTTGGGGGTCACTGCTCCACGGGCACCTCTGATACCTTCACCTTCTCCAGCTTGTCTTTGAGCCCCTGGTATTTCTCTAGTTTCTCACGGTCCTTTTTTCCTCATGGGAACATCAGGGGAAAAAAAAGTCGCCACCTGGATTTATCCAAGTAAATATGTTGTTGCTGCAGTTGGTCCAGTCGAGGTTCAGCAACAGTCTGTGCTAAAAGAATGAGTTCAGCTGACACCTGAATAAACTGAATGACCAGGTTATTCCATCAGTGGATTTTTTCTTCCCTGATGACACGGACAGATTCTAAGACGACAATGCCAGGATTCATCAGGATCAAAGTGTGGATCAGGAGCATGAGACAGAGAGAGAGACAGAGACGTCATTTTCACACATGGATCGTCCACCACAGAGTCCAGACCTTAACCCCATTGAGAATCAACCATCATCAATGCAACATCTTGGGGAAAAATTAATGCAACAACTGGATGGAAATAAATCTTGTGACACTGCAGAAGCGAAATCGAAACAACGCGACAGTGAATGTGACGTAATCAAAGTTAAAGAAATGTAAAGCACTTATTACAGTTTTTTCTAATTCTGACTTGGTTTTGTGGACAGATCCTGTGCTAACGATGAGAATTTTACACCAGTTAAGTGGCAGTTTGTGGGAAAAAGTTGAGAAGAAAAACACTGAGTGCTGAGTTGTAAAATAGAAGATCTGTACCACTGTCATATCTGTCCGTGTACAGTACAGACTAAATATGAAGCCTATACTGGTACTTTCACTTCCCAGTCCCCGTCTGTGTGTTCCCTGCACTTCCTGATGAGGATCTTATCAGCTCGTCGTGTGTGGGGTTATCAGATGGAGACGTGGATCCAAGATGGCCGACGCTGCAGTAGAGTGGAAATCCCCTGAGTTTGAGTTTGTGTCTTTGATTTGACTCAATATTTACAGTCTCCTCCTGACCTCCAGTTTAGAGCCACACAAACACGCGCCCACGACTTTTCCAATGCCTCCTGATCGCTCCCATCCACCCGGGACACGAGGGCACCAGGGTTAGGCCCGATTTCGATATACTGAGGGATAAACTCGATTTTCGATACCAATTCGGATACCATGACGATAATAAAAGACTCTTTATTTATTTATTTATAATTTACTGTGATTTTCCACATTAACCCCATAGCGTCGGATGCTTTCACCGCAGATAGATTCGCGGTTGTGGACTTTCCGTTACTGTAACTACGCAACAAATTGTGCTTCATGTAAATTCAAATGGTGTCTCAAAGCAGAGACATGGAGCTCTTTAAATATTTCACTGTCGCTGTGATAATCTGCCTCTGTTGTCCCTCGAAGACGACCAATCAGAGCGCAGGTGCCGCGGGGGTTTAGTGTGCATAGTGTGCTCAGTCCTCAAAGGGTTAAATGGTAGTACTTTCTTTTCATATTCCCGTGTGTTATATGTGTGTACTCCCTCAGTGTGCAGTAGGTTCATAGTGGTCCGTGTGTGTGTATGAGTCTGTGTGTCTTATACTTGTGAAAGATAAAGATCAACATCAGTCTAAAGATATTCAGGAAAGGTTCAGTTCTGTCGTGTGAATGTGACTGTTTTAGTTCTGCTCAAATGGATCTAGTGTTGTTCACATGCTTTTCTGATTTTTATTTTAAATGACTGAGGCCTTATGAACATGAAATAGTTGTGTTCTTCATCAAACATGTTTCAGAGGTGCCCCTGAGGACAACTCTCTTCAGACTGAGCTGTGCCTCCATGTCGCCTCCGTATCATCGGCTAAAAACATGAAGAAACCACAGGAACTCCTCTACGCGGAGACGCCTCCCCGGGGCAGTGTCCATGTCCCACTGAGAGGAGGCCCCGGGGAAGACCCAGGACACGCTGTCTCTGTGTTAGATGCCCTCCCTGTGTGTCAGATGCCCTCCCTGTGTGTCAGATGCCCTCCCTGTGTGTCAGACCCAGGACACACAGGGAGGGCATCTATGTTTCTGTGGTCGGGGAACGCCTTGAGGTCCCCCAAGGAGGATCTGGAGGAAGTGTCTGGGGAGGGGGAAGCACTAATCACCCTTCATTAGTGTGTTATTAGATTCACATACTCGTCTTTATTCTGTTATTCTTTTGTTGTTTCTTTGACAATAAGATGTTGAGTCTTTCAGTTCATCTTAAACAAAGACTTCCTCCTGAGTGTGCACATGTGAGCGTGCACATGTGTGAGCGTGCACGTGAGCGTGCACATGTGAGCGTGCACATGTGTGAGCGTGCACGTGAGTGTGCACATGTGAGCGTGCACATGTGAGCGTGCACATGTGTGAGCGTGCACATGTGAGCGTGCACATGTGAGCGTGCACATGTGAGCGTGCACATGTGAGCGTGCACATGTGAGCGTGCACGTGGAGGAGGAGGTCGTTGCTGTGATGTGGTCAGACCCTCTGTCCTCACTCAGCCTCACTCAGGGAGGTCCTCAGCTCTGCTTTCTCTTCCTCCCACTCTATCCCTCTTTGTCTCCCACTCTCTCTTTCATCCCTCTCTCTCTTTCTCTCTCTTGTTTCTTGCATGTATCTGTCTGTCTCTCCTCACCCCCTCTCCTTCCCTCTTCTCTCTCTTTCTCTTGTTGCTTGCATGCATTCGTCTGGATCCCTTTCTCTCCTCCTTCTCTCTCTCTCTCTTGTTTCTGTGTGACTCTCCTTTCCTTCCCTCTTTCTCGTTCGTGTTTCTTGCATATGTCTGTCTGTCCTGTATCCCTCTCTCCTCCTACTCCCCCTCTCCTTCCCTTTTCTCTCTCTTTTTCTCTCTTGTCTCTTTCATGTATCCATCAGTCTCCCTCCTTCTCCATCCTTCTCCTCTCTTCTTTTCTCTCTCTTCTCCCTTTCCTTATCTCCTCCTCTCCTCTTCTCCACCTCTCTCCTCTCCTCTTTCCTCTGTCCTCTCCCCCTTCCTCCTCTCCTCCTTTCTGTGTCTTGCATGTATCCATCTGTTTCCCCCCCCCCCTCTTCTTTCCTCTCTCCTCTACTCTCCTCTTTCCTCTCCTCCTTGCTTTCTCTCTCTCATCTCTTGCATGTATCCATCTGTTTCCCTTCTCCCCCTCTTCTTTCCTCTCCTCTTTCCCCTCTCCTCTCACCCTCTGTCGTCTCCTCCTTTCTTTCTCTCTCTTGTCTCTTGCATGTATCCATCTGTCTCCCTCTCTCTCCTCTCTACCTCTCTCCTCATCTCCCTCCCTCTGTCCGTTCTCTCTTGTCTCTCGCATGTTTCCATCTGTCTCTCCGTCTCCTCCTCTCCTCCTTCCTCTCCTCTCCCTCTGTTGTTTCTCTCTCTTGTCTCTTGCACGTATCCGTCTGTCTCCCCCTCTCCTCTCCTCCTCTCCCTCTGTTCTTTCTCTCTTTTGTTTTCCGTGTGTTGTATTTCCGTCTGTCATCGTGCGTCTTCATCTCAGAAACACAAACAGTTCAGATCCGGACACATGTGGAAAAGACCAGGATGTTCAACATTTACATCATTTTAGGGAAATAAATGTAAAAAATAAAAACAGTAAAGCTGCTCACAGTGTTTGTTTTTTTTATTCGACAGTTTTATTTGGATGTTTTTTGAGTTTTTCAGAGCAGCTGTGTGCAGTGTGTGTGTTGGTCAGTGATGTTCTTGTGTGTTTTGTGTTTTTACTCAGGACAAACATGAGGTTTAGAGCAGAAGACCCTGAAGTGACTAAAGCTCAGGAGGAGAAGGAGGAGAGACATTTTATTTGTTTTGAATAAGACGACTTCTTCTACTTCTTCTTCTTCCTTTTACCCCTGCTCCTCCTTCTCCTGCTGCTCCTCCTTCTGCCCTTGCTTCTTCATTTACCCCTGCTCCTTTTTCCACGTCTTCTCCTTTTTTTTTACCCCTGCTCCCTCGTTCTCCCCCTGCTCCCTCTTTTACCCCTACCCCTCCTTCTCCCCCTGCTTCTTCTTTTACTCCTGCTCCTTCTTTTACCCCTGCTCCTCCTTCTCCCCCTGCTCCTCCTTTTACCCCTGCTCCTTCTTTTACACATACTCCCCCTTCTCCTCCTTCTCCCCTGCTCCTTCTTTTACCCCTGCTCCTCCTTTTACCCCTGCTCCTCCTTCTCCCCTGCTCCTTCTTTTACCCCTGCTCCTCCTTCTCCCCCTGCTCCTCCTTTTACCCCTGCTCCTCCTTCTCCCCTGCTCCTTCTTTTACCCCTGCTCCTCCTTTTACCCCTGCTCCTCCTTCTCCCCTGCTCCTTCTTTTACCCCTGCTCCTCCTCCTCCCCCTGCTCCTCCTTTTACCCCTGCTCCTCCTTCTCCCTGCTCCTCCTTTTACCCCTGCTCCTCCCCCTGCTCCTCCTCCTCCCCCTGCTCCTCCTCCTCCTCCCCCTGCTCCTCCTCCTCCCCCTGCTCCTCTTTATACTTCAGGATGTTTGGGGCTTTAGTTTTGTGAAAGTGACACAAAACCAGTCCCCGAGGGGTTAAATAAAGATGCTTCTGTTTGAGACTCGTCCTGGGGCAGGTGAGGTGGGAGGGGCCAGAGAGGAGGGTAGGTGGGTGGGCAAGATCGGGGGGGGGCAGGTACAAAGGTAAAGACACAAAGGTGAGGACAGAGGGGCAGTTGTCAATGGTTTTTACCCCCTGGAAAATCCTATAAAGTCCCATTGAGATGTATCGGTGCTTTGTTTGCCCCGGGTTGGGTGTAGGTCCAGGTAGGGTCTTTTTGTAGGGTCTTTTTGTAGGGTCTTTTTGGGGTCAGGGGCTTATGCAGTAGGACTGGGCGGGGCCTCTGGCTTAAACTGCGGGGGGACGGCCTACAGGGACCACCCTCCGCGCTCTGTTAGTTTAACCCTGGGCTCTATCCCACACTTCACACAAGGGACACAACCGCTGCTGGAAGAAGTACTACAGTTTTGTTACTTAAGTAAAAGTACAGATACCGGAGTAAAAAAAGTAAAAGTACCACATGAAAAAAAAGTAAAAGTACTAAAGTAAAATTAGTTGTCTGCAGACCTCAAGCGATAATAAAAACACTTTAACTTGTTTAAAAATAGAGTGGAGAATTAGAAAGTACAGACGCTACTCGCAAATGTACTGAAGTAAAAGTAAAAGTATCAACCGTAAAATGTACTTAAGTAAAGCACAGATACGTAAAAGGTCTTATATCATTTGAAGACTTATTTAAAGCCTCCAATGAGCTTCAGTCGGGTCTATACAGAAGCGACAAGTGCAAGTTTTTGTACTCCTCCCTCCTCTCCTCTCCTCCTTCTCTCTCCTTTTATCCCTCCCTTCCCTCTCTTCTCTCCGTCCTGAGTTAAGCCCTGAATGAGTGTGTCTTTAGCAGTATTAGGGGTGTGGTCTGATCCTCTGCACATGGAGGGAGGGGGCGGGGCACAGACGGCAACAGCAGGAGGCCAGTCTCATGTCTGCGGAAGATATTTTACATTTTATAAGATTCATTTCCAGAAAAAAGTTAGAGTCAGTGTTTTGAGAGTTTGGGCGCTCTGGTTTCCAACGGGTCAAATTCAGCTCCAGCTAAGAAAGTCCTGACTGTGTAAACGGCGTGGGCTGAGTGAGTGTGACGTCACCCGCGGCGTTCACAGGTCCAGGTGGAAGTGCGCACACGTTCACTTCCTGTTTGGAAACGTTAGCGATGTCCATTTATCTGCACAGTCTATGGAGCTGATCGTGATTAGCTTAAGATCTGGAGTTGGGTCCACTGCTCCAGGTTTAACCCAGAGACACCGAAGCATGGGTCAAATGCACGTGTAACCCAGAGACACTTTTGAAAATTTCACTTTTTTTTTTGTGATCAAATTTTTATTGTTTACATAATAACAACAAAAACACAATACCCCCCCCCCCAAAAAAATAAATAAATAAAAATAAAAATTAATAATAATAATGATAATAATATAAATAAATAAAATAATAAAATAATAATAATAATAAATAAATACATAAATACATAAATAAATAAAATAATAATAATAATAATAAATAAATAAAATAAATAAAATAAATAAAATAAATAAAATAAATAAAATAAATAAAATAAATAAAATAATAATAATAATAATAATAATAATAATAATAATAATAATAATAATAATAATAAATAAATAAAAATAATAATAATAATAATAATAAAATAAAATAAAAAACATCCCGAGCTCATGGTGAAATTTCACTTTTGAAAATTCCTGAGAGTGAGACAGAAACGCTGAGAGGGACACAGATTTCTACGACCGTCTGAGGAGCTAAATGGATTCACATCAACAAGTGTGTTCCCCCAGTGAAGTCTCTGTGTGTTCAGTCTAATCTGGATCTGCACAGAGACAGAGGGGCAGATGGTCAGGACCGGACCAGGACTGAACTTGGATGACCCTCCCGTTACACACTCAAACACACGCGCACACAAACACACAAAACGGTGACCCCTCCCTCGCTCCTAAAGCTAATCACCGCAAAACATGGCTCAATATGGCGGTAAAGTGTGATTAAAGTGTGATTGTTTTCTTGTTGTTCTGTTGTCGTCTCATCGTCTCACCCTAAACATGCACAAAAGACCTGGAGATGGGCCCCAGGGATCAGAAAATCCACCTTAAAGAAGAAACTGCTGGACGTTTAAAAAAAAAAAAACCCAAAAACCCCCAAAACAGTCGCTTAAAGGTACAGAGTGTCACTTTTTGGATTTGCCATGTCACCTGCTTAACTCTATGGAAAAAAAAAAAAGTTAAACCCATATTTCAGAACATTTTCCATGGAGATAGATATGTTTTATGCACTTATACTGTGGAATCGTGTTGATATTTTGCAGCTTGTTTCGTCAACGTTACCCGGTGGTGCGATGCTAACTGTAGGCACGGCTCTGTCTGAAGCTCTGTTACTAAAGTTAGACTTCGATTTGAGCTTTGTTTAACACAATTTAACCATAAAGAACAGACTGAGCTGGAACTACAAACAGGTGAGATGATCTGTGCTGTTAAACGAGTCCCTCTCACAAGCTAGCTAGCATTAGCCGACAGTGTTTTCAGTTAGTCACTCTGAGCGTTTTGTTGAAAATCAGACTTCTAAACAGCACCATGAACTATCGGATTGATCACCGGCTCCGTTTTGCGTTTTTTCTTGAGTTTTTCAGACAATCTTTAAACTTATCAGGCTGTGTGTCACCATGGTAACTGCTGATTCCACTGCACATGCCACCATAGACATACATGTCAAACACCCCAGCGTCACGTCACCGCAAAGTATCAATATAGAAGCGAACTTGGCAACTCTGACTTGTTCTAAAGCCAGACTCTTATGTTTTTGTTTGTGTGATGAGCAGGAAGTGCTCCGAGTCCACTGTGTGTGTGCGATTTACTCACGAGTCCCGAGTCCCCACAACGTAACAAAAGTGTGTATTCTCTGCGTATTGGCCTCTACACAAAACAAACACCACTGTCCATAAGAGCGCCCCCTGCTGTGAAGTCAAAACCAGCTGCTATGGATACACATGTGTGACTGCGGCAGAGTGGTTAGCCTGGCCCCTCCTCTCAGTATAAGGAGGTTGTGGGTTAGACTCCTTACGTCTGAGAGTGGCAGAGTGGTTAGTCCGCCTCATTAGACCTACAGCTGTCGTAGAATACACACTTTCGCTGCGTATCTGGAGTCTTTCACACTCGGTTAAACTATGGGGCCAGTCTGAGCTGAGCTAACGTTGATGTTGACAAAGTCGTTATCTGCTCTTCCTGCCCGCAACACTTCATTAGCAATGTTTACATGTTAATTAGTCCATTAGGACACGTGGAAACAGGCCTTCAGTACCATTAATAAAGTCATTCTGTACCTTTCCATCCTAATATTATTCAATTTCCTCTAAAATAAAAACTGAAAAAAATGTATTCTTCAAATTGTAACGTGTTGAAACCTGTCATTCAGTCCTTAACTTTTAATTTTGTTATTTTTTTGAACATTTTTTAACAATATAAACCTAACTTAAAGGTCCTATATGACACAAAATGGACTCTTAAGTTTAGAGATGGTCAATTCCAGGGGTATTACCACATTATGACATCACAAGGTGGAACAGAGTGTTTTCATACGCCTAAATCAGCAGGGTTTGTGTGTTAAACATGAGTGAATGAAACAAAACACAACTCCAGGTCTGTTCGTGATGAAGAAACAACATTAGAACACAGATCAGGAGATAGAGTGACACGGGCCCTTTGATAAATATTGGATGAACGTGATGAAATTAATGCATATTTTGTTAATATTAAGCCAAAATACTGCGTTGTTTAAACATGAGAGAAGTCCTGAGAGCGGCAGTAGCCTGGCCTGAGTGTAATGTAGTGATTTGTTCCATTAGGACTAAGGTGTGAACCCGTGATGAGGTGTGAACCCGTGATGAGGTGTGAACATCCTCAGCTCCTGCAGATCTGATACAAACTCATTCATCCACAGACAAAACAAACACACCAGATTCACTAATGACGTTTGGAAAGTGTTTCTCAAACTGCGGTACACGAGCTCCTTCAGGTGGTACTGGGACAGCTCTTTAGTTTGTGGGGTTGTCTGATTTAGGGTTCGTTTGACCCACTTCTCTGTCCTCCTTTGGGCCATTTCTTGTTTAAAACTACAGTGAAGATCGAGTCCACTTTAAAGCGCCCACATCACGCTGACCTCTGTTCTAACGCTTCCTCATCGTAAACAGACCTTCATTTACACCATGTTTGAGTCACACTTTATTATTATAATTTGTTTACATCTACAAAATGCTCTGTTCCACCTTCAAGTTAACAGCTCCTTTTACCTTTAGTTCAGTCGAGGTTTTCAATACCAGAGCTGAAATGATCCAAATGATTCTAGTGAAGGTGTGTGGAGTTTAAAAACACAGCGGAGCACTTCCTGTATCACCACATGATGACATCACAAGGTGGAACAGAGTGTTTTCAGTTTGAGAGAAGAACCTAAATCTGCAGGGCTTGTGTGTTAAACATGTGTGAATGAAACAAAACACAACTCCAGATCTGTTTTTGAAGAGGGAACAAGATTATAACATGGATTTAAGATCACAAGAGTCAATTTTGTGTAATATAGGATCTATAAGGCCTGGTTTAGTCCTAGATTAGACCTGAAATAGTCCTGTTATAGACCTGGAATAGTCCCGTTATAGACCTGGAATAGTCCCGTTATAGACCTGGAATAGTCCTGTTATCGACCTGGAATAGTCCTGTTATAGACCTGGTTTAGTCCTAGATTAGACCTGGAATAGTCCCGTTATAGACCTGGTTTAGTCCTAGATTAGACCTGGAATAGTCCCGTTATAGACCTGGTTTAGTCCTAGATTAGACCTGGAATAGTCCCGTTATAGACCTGGAATAGTCCCGTTATAGACCTGGAATAGTCCTGTTATAGACCTGGTTTAGTCATGTGTGTGATATTTGGAACTATGTAACTCATATAATCAATAGATGTAAAAAGGTGTAATGAATATAAAGAAACGTGTCCTCTGCATTTGACCCATGCTTGAGTGTTTTTGGGTTAAACCTGCATTTGACACGTCCTTCAGTGTCACTTCTCTGCAAAACCTTTATTAGCGATTAGAACAAATAATAATAGAAGTGGGTAGTACTCAGTTATATTTACTCGAGTAACGTTTGAAAGAACTTGTACTTTTCCGAGTACTTTTCTAGCAGCATACTTTTACTCCTACTCGAGTCATATTTCTATTAAAGTACCAGCGCTGTTAATTAAGTTCCTTTTCCCTCTGTGAGTGAGTCTAAAGTGACTTGATCTTTATGTAACAACATGAAATGATCTGAACATTTGTGTTTCTTGCAGCTCCATCAGATGCGATTCGCCCAAATACTTTTTTCCTCACTGTACTTCTACTTGAGTAATATTATTTCAAGTAACTTTGCTCTTACTCGAGTACAGTTTTTGGCTCCTCTCCCACCTCTGTCTGTTAGTACCGTGGACCTTATTTGCCCTCGTCTCTGCTGCAGCTGTTGTGAGTTCTGCCACACTTGTAACTCTCGAACGTCCCATAAATCCCCCCCCTCCTTCCAGCGGCACACGCCTGGCCCAAGGGAACAATGGCTGAGCGACTGAGACACCGCGGGGGGGCAGCTGGAGCTCAGGGGAGGGGGGGTCCAGAGGGGCAACTGACAAAAGAACAGCCCAACGGACGCCAATACAGCATCAGGGAGGAGCGGTCAGCGCGGAGGGAGGGGGAGCGGTCATCGGATCTCATATGAACACACTGAGGAGGAGAGGCCCCGGTTTAAAACGTGCCTCATTTTTATCGTCTTGGAGGAAACCCACCCAGACACAGGCAAAACATGCAAACTCCACCGCAGAAAGACCCAGGAACCTTCTTGCTGTGAGGCCAGAATGCCGACACAGGTGAAATCTCCTGACAGGCGTGTGGCTTGTTGTTGCAGGATAGGGTCATTAGAGAGACAGAAGCGTGTCCTGACCGGTCCACATGTTGCACCGGGCTAATTATTGACAGCGTTAAACAGCTCACAGATTAGCATTAGCCCGTAAAGCTTTGTGTACATTCTATTGGGTTTGAAAACATGAGGTCCCCAGAGCGCGCGGCTGTCAGAGGCTCGTTAGGACTGAACAGGAGGTTGGGGAGTGTGTGTGTGTGTTTGTGTGTGTGTAGGGGTGTGTGTGTGTGTGTGTGTGTGTGTGTGTGTGTGTGTGTGTGTGTGGGAGGGAGGGGGGTCCGAGGGTAAATGCTTAAATGCTGCTCTTGTCTCTTGAATGGGCCACTGCTGATTAAGCTGCAATCTGCCACAGCCTGACCAGAACTCATCCATCAACCAGGACCCCCCTCAAGGACCAACCCAAGACTAACTCAAGACCTGTCCAAGACCAACCCAAGACCTGCCCAAGGCCTGTCCAAGGACTGTGTAAGACC
This sequence comes from Periophthalmus magnuspinnatus, assembly GCF_009829125.3. Classification (NCBI taxonomy): domain Eukaryota; kingdom Metazoa; phylum Chordata; class Actinopteri; order Gobiiformes; family Gobiidae; genus Periophthalmus; species Periophthalmus magnuspinnatus. The sequence goes on along the minus strand of NC_047141.1, from coordinate 30,719,615 downwards.
CACCCAAAATGTGTCTAAGACCTACCAAAGACCTGTCTAAGACCTGTCCAAGATATGTTCAAGACCTATCCAAGACCTGTCCAAGATCTGTCCAAGACCTGTCCAAGGACTGTGTAAGACCAACCCAAAATGTGTCTAAGACCTACCCAAGACCTGTCTAAGACCTGTCCAAGATCTGTCCAAGACCTGTCCAAGGACTGTGTAAGAACAACCCAAGACCTGTCTAAGACCTGTCCAAGACCTGTCCAAGACCTGTCCAAAATATGTTCAAGACCTGTCCAAGGACTGTGTAAGACCAACCCAAGACCTGTCTAAGACCTGTCCAAGACCTGTCCAAAATATGTTCAAGACCTGTCCAAGGACTGTGTAAGACCAACCCAAAATGTGTCTAAGACCTACCCAAGACCTGTCCAAGACCAATCCAACACAAAATCAAGAACAACCCAAGACCAACCCAAGAGCAACTCAAGACTTGTCCAAAACCAACCCAAGACCATCCAAAGACCTGTCCAAGACCTATCCAAGACCTGTCCAAGACCTGTCTAAGACCTGTCCAAGATCAGTTTAAGACCTGTCCAAGATCTGTGTTGAGAAGTATCTAAATACATGTACTGAGAGTTACAAGTGACTTTTTCATTTGGAGGTGTTCAGAATACAGTTCTAAAACCCAAAGGATATATTGTCATACACAATCACAACATTTAAACTTCAAACTGCCCAGAATCAGAGAGAAAAATATAAAACCCAGTCCTTGCGCCGGTGCATGTGAGATGTTCCCTCTGTAATTTGTGATAAATAAATACAGAACAAACGGTCAAACAAAAATAAAGCTGTTTTTAATCCAATGTTGTGTTTTTAAACTATAATTCACATGCAATCCAGTGTAATAGTATTCTAAGTATTCAGAACACAGTACTCTGATTGGACCATGTATCAGAATACTTACAAATACATTTATTCAGGTATTCTGGAACTAAATACATTTTCCAAATATTCATCCCATCGCTGTCCAAGACCTCCCAAAGACCCTCGAGCCCTGACCACCGCTCCACTGAGCTCATGTGATGAATAAAGTCTCCACAGACGCGCTCAGATGAGTAATGCTGATTCAGAGAGTTTATGTGTCTGGGTGGGTTTCCTCCGGCTTCCCCCATCAACTCTAAACATGCGCCACGGGTCAAATCCTAAACTAAGGTAGTCCTGCCTGCTCCTGACAGGACTAACCCAGAGACACTGAAGGTTGGGTCAAACGCAGACACATTTCTCTACAGGGACAATAAAGTGGAACGACTGACACACGCACTTCATTCTCAAATTGAACTTTCTTAATCAGTGAGACTTGCAGGGTTTGACAGAGTCGTTTAGTTATTTTGGTAAACATGAAAAAACATCGGCTGCCCTCTGGTGTGATGCGCAACTGTCCATAGGGGGCGCCGACAGCATATGACACTTTGTTGTAGCGACGTTTACGACAATGTCAGCTCCCACTGGGCCCCACGGTTTCTTTTATGAAGTTGTTTTATATGAATATTGTAATTTTAGTGTCCAAATTATACCACAATGATCTCTAAACCGGACCTCCAGCGACCTCCAGAGAGCTTCAGAGACCTCCAGGAGACCCCAGTGCCCGAGGGTCCGTGCCCAGCTCTTGAGCCCTGATCGTGGGCATCATTAGCCCCCGCGGTGCCCCTGACCCTGAGGTCCCAGCCCTGCACTGACCCTCCGGCTGACCACTGCTTTAACCCTCAATCACATTATATATCTGCTGACCAACAAGCTGAGGGCCTAATGACTGCTGACCGCGGGGGCCGAGGGTAGGACTAGTAATAGTAGTAGTAGTAGTAGTAGTAGTTGTACACCATTTATGAACTCAGTAGTAATAGCAGAGTTCCACCAATCTGCTTCTAAAGTTAAGGTACATTTAGCGGAATACGTCCTCTGCATTTGACCCGTCCTTCAGTGTCCGAGCCAGGATCTTGGAGTACCTAGCTGGAGGATAAGCCTTATGGACATGGGAAGAAAACGCAGAGGATCCCACATGATCTGGGAATCAAACCTGGGACCTTGCCGTGAGTTGTGGTACCTTGCCCCGATGCCGTCATTGTACTGTAGTATTTTGAGTAGTACAATACCACCACTAAACACTACTAAAAACACGCAGTATCAGTAGAAGTAGATATAGTAATAGTAAGAAAACTACTCACATTGGAATTATGCGTAGCAGCAACAGGCTCTGTGCACGTTAGCGCCCTCTACCTCACTGTTAGCGTCACTACTTCCTGTCCAGTTTTATCTCGATGAGGTTTTCGCAGAGTCACGCTAACATGAATAAATATTTAAAGATGAGGCTGTGGACAGGGTGTTGCAGGTGGGTTAGGGGTCAGAGGTCAGAGGTTACGGGGGTCAGGGTGAAACAACATGTCAAACACTACACAAATAAAATGTATACTTCACCAGAGACACTTCTGCGTTTAGAAAGAGACAATGCTAACGCTATTAATGCTAATTTTGAAGTATAATAAATATTAAAACAACACCACGAACTGAAATACGCCACATAAAAATATCTATATATATGGGTAGCCTTTACTTTAATTAATTTGAATTTGAATCGTTTGCTTATTTTATGTTTTCTGATTTGAATAAAAGTGAGTGACTGTTAGCTTTGAGACTCAGTCAGTTAGCTAGCATGCTGCTGAGTACAGAGCGTATATTATTCACGACAAAAGTAATTTATCTTAATAATCTTCATTGTAAAACTTGTGCCCAGTCGATAAAATAACATTTTTCTTTGCTGTATAACCTACTCTCCTCGTTCTACGCGCGACTGTTAATTAGCGCCACTTAGCACGTGAAGGCCGCTCGTTTCACTGATGCTAGCTCGTTTGTCAGAGGAACAAAGCGCGTACAAGCCGGACACACTACTGCACCTTTTGTCTCCAACTCAAATCAATGAAACACAATCCGACTCCAGCAGCTGTCGGACATAAATCTAACTCTACCACAGGAGCAGGTTAAAGAGGCCGACGCAGTTTAACTTCGATTATCATATTATTGACTTTTGGCTGTTGCTGATTTATGTATTAATGTTGTTTCCTCATCACAAACAGATCTGGAGTTGTGTTTTGTTTCATTCACACATGTTCAACACACAAACCCTGCAGATTTAGGCTAAGTTCTTCTCTCAAACTGAAAACACCCTGTTCCACCTTGTGATGTCATCATGTGGTGATACAGGAAGTGCTCCATTATGTTTTTAAACTCCACACACCTTCATTTTTAGAATCATGTGGATCATTTCAGCGCTGCAGTTGCCCGTCTCTACTAAGCGAAATGTCAAATGTAGCTGTTAACTTGAAAACGACCACTTCATGACATCACGAGGTGGAACAGAGGATACTGAGCTGTTGAGGTGTAGACTCTTGTACCCGGAGTAAAATGTGTCCTGTCCCAGTACATACTGTATGAGCAGCTCTGGAGGTCAAAATATGTCCACTGTGTACTGGTCTGTATCTGATTATACAGAGTTTTATTGTGTGCTGTTGTTCTTAGTGTGAGCTGCTCTGGGCTGTGACACTTGTGCTTATAAACTCATCCTGGTGAATAATTAGGATGTTCTAAATGCATAAGGTCAGTGAGGAATAACTTTAGACCAAAGTGTTAAAAATGAACTGAATAAAATGAAGAAGCATGCTAGTACTACTACTACTACTACTACTACTACTACTACTACTACTGCTGCTGCTGCTGCTGCTGCTACTACTACTACTACAACAACAACACCTACTACTACTGCTACTACTACTACTACAACAACACCTACTACTACTACTGCTACAACTACTACAACAACAACTACTACTACAACAACTACTACTACAACAACTACTGCTGCTGCTACTACTACTACTACTACTACTGCTACTACTACTACTACTACTGCTACTACTACTACTACTACTGCTACTACTACTACTACTACTGCTACTACTACTACTACTGCTACTACTACTGCTGCTACTGCTACTACTACGACTACTGCTACTACTACTACTGCTACTGCTACTACTACTACTACTACTACTACTACTACTGCTACTGCTACTGCTACTGCTACTACTACTACTGCTACTGCTGCTATTGCTACTACAACTACTAATAATACTACTACGACTACTGTTGCTATTACTGCTACTTCTAGTGATATTACGACTATTGCTACTATTGCTACACATAATACTACTACCACTACTACTACTACTACTACTGCTGTTGCTGCTACTGCTACGACTACCGCTACTATTACTACACATAGTACCTCTACTTTTACTTCTACTGCTATCTGCTGCTGTTTACTGCATACACGTGGAGTTCACATATATATACACACTCGAGTACTTTTTGGTCTGTATTTCCTCGTGTGAAGTGAAACCTGACCTCTGGCCTATCGCGTCCTTTCTGTCCCATCTCAGTCGGGTTCAACGTTTTTTGGGCGTCGGCTCCGTCTCCTCGTCTTCTGTCCTGTTCAAAGAAACGCGCTGACACATTTACGCGGCACAAAACCGTCTCAAATACAGCGCGAGCCTTATCTCAAGACCCATCGAGGAAACACGAGATCGGGAGCGCCAAAGAGGAGCGGGAGTCTCGGGAAAACGGTCTCCTTCTGTGAGTCTGGAGGAGTGACCCGCTGATCTCGGACACAAAAGAATGAATCACGCTCCCGATAACATCTGTCTTTGATGGAACGGTTTACGCACAACAGGAAAACACAATCAAAAGGACTCGGATCTGAGCCGGGGCTGTCAAAAGTATCGAAAATCAGACGTTAATCGGTTCCACAGACTGTAGATTTAAACGGACGTGGCTAACCTGCTAGCCGCCGCGTTACAAACAGGAAGAAGAGCAACGTCTGAGGTCTGGCTCCGGTTCACTTTCTATTAAAAAACTGTGTCTCTCTCGTCATTTCTCATCGTCTTAAATGTTCGTACTAACCCGCTCTACACGATCCTGAGTTTTTTTATTTCACTAATGTGTCTGTAAGTCAAGATTTATGGAAAAACCTTTCGTTCCCTGTTGTTAAACGAGCAGTGCAGGTGGGAGGAGGCGTTACCTTCAACAGCCTCGCTCCTCATTGGCTCTTTGGTTGCTATGATACACACGGTCAGAATTCCAAATATGAACTGGGCTATAATATGAAAGAAAGTACTGACCATCTAATGTGGAAACAGTATAGTGTCTAAAGAAAGAAGTGATTTTATGTCATTGTGGTATCGGAATCGGTATCGAGTCTATTCCTTAGTATAAAAATCGAGTTTGAGAAAACTATTACTGATACTACTACTACTATGAAAACTATTACTGCTATTGATACTACTACTACTACTATGAAAACTATTACTGCTATTGATACTACTACTACTACTATGAAAACTATTACTGCTATTGATACTACTACTACTACGAAAACTACTACTACTACTATTATGAAAACTATTACTGCTATTGATACTACTACTACTACGAAAACTACTACATCTACTACTACTGCTACTAGTACTACTATGACAACTCTAAAAACTGCTACAACTGCTTCTACTACTTCTACTTCTACTGCTACTAGTATTGCTACTGCTAGTACTACTGCTACTCTGATTACCTGTACAAAATCTACAACTGCTATTACTACTACTAGTATTGCAACTACCATTACTACTTCTACTGCCACTACTACTACTACTGCTGCAACTACTCCAAGTACTACCAATACTACTGCAAGTACTACTACTACAACTATTACTAGTATGAAAACTACAACAACTACTACTGCAACTACTACTACTACTACTACTACTACAACTACTACTATAGTATAGTAGTAGTAGTATTACTACTGCTACAACTGCTGCTACTGCCACTACTGCAACTTCTACAGTAGTGGAAGAGAAGAAAGACGGGAGAGAAAGAGAGGAGGAAAGAGAGAGTGAAATACTGTAGGGAGAGAAGAGAGTGCACGGCAAAAAGACAGGAAGAAAAAGAGAGAGACAGGAGAGAAAAGGAGAGAGTTTGAAGAGAGAGAAGCAGAGATGCAGAAGAGAGGGAGAGAGAGGGAGAGAGAGAGAGAGAGAGAGAGAGAGAGAGAGAGAGCGAGAGTGTGTGTATCCGGACAGGATCTGGTCCAGGATCTGGGTCAGGATTTGGGGGGGTCCATTAAAGACTTCCGACTCCAGTGTTGGATCGTCCCACTCACTTCCACCGCTTTGAAGAGACTCCTCTGAACCACAACAACCACAGAGAGAGAGACCGCAGAGGAAAGAGAGAAGAGAGGAAAGAGAGGAGGGAGAGACCGCAGAGGAAAGAGAGGAGAGAGGGAGGAGAGAGGAGAGAGAGACCGCAGAGGAAAGAGAGGAGAGAGGAAAGAGAGGAGAGAGAGAGACCGCAGAGGAAAGAGAGGAGAGAGGAAAGAGAGGAGGGAGAGACCGCAGAGGAAAGAGAGGAGAGAGGGAGGAGAGAGGAGAGAGAGACCGCAGAGGAAAGAGAGGAGAGAGGGAGAGGAGGAGGGAGAGACCGCAGAGGAAAGAGAGGAGAGAGGAAAGAGAGGAGAGAGAGACCGCAGAGGAAAGAGAGGAGAGAGGAAAGAGAGGAGGGAGAGACCGCAGAGGAAAGAGAGGAGAGAGGAAAGAGAGGAGAGAGAGAGACCGCAGAGGAAAGAGAGGAGAGAGGGAGAGGAGAGAGGAGGGAGAGACAGACCGCAGAGGAAAAAGAGGAGAGAGGGAGAGGAGGGAGAGACCGCAGAGGAAAGAGAGGAGAGAGGAAAGAGAGGAGGGAGAGACCGCAGAGGAAAGAGAGGAGAGAGGAGGGAGAGAGACCGCAGAGGAAAGAGAGGAGAGAGGAAAGAGAGGAGAGAGAGAGACCGCAGAGGAAAGAGAGGAGAGAGGAAAGAGAGGAGAGAGGGAGAGGAGGGAGAGACAGACCGCAGAGGAAAGAGAGGAGAAAGAGAGGAGAAAGGGAGGAGAGGAGAGAGGAGGGAGAGACAGACCGCAGAGGAAAGAGAGGAAAGGGAGGAGAGAGGGAGGAGAGAGGGAGGGAGAGACCGCAGAGGAAAGAGAGGAAAGAGAGGAAAGAGAGGAGAGAGGGAGGAGAGAGGGAGGGAGAGACCGCAGAGGAAAGAGAGGAGAGAGGGAGGAGAGGAGAGAGGGAGAGGAGGAGGGAGAGACAGACCGCAGAGGAAAGAGAGGAGAGGAAAGAGAGGAGGAGGGAGAGACAGACCGCAGAGGAAAGAGAGGAGAGGAAAGAGAGGAGGAGGGAGAGACAGACTGCAGAGGAAAGAGAGGAGAGAGGAAAGAGATGAGAGAGGGAGAGGAGGAGGGAGAGACAGACCGCAGAGGAAAGAGAAGTGAGAGGACAGAGAGGAGAGAGGGAGAGGAGGAGGGAGAGACAGACCGCAGAGGAAAGAGAAGAGAGAGGAAAGAGAGGAGAGAGGGAGAGGAGGGAGAGACAGACCGCAGAGGACAGAGGAGAGAGGGAGAGGAGGAGGGAGAGAGAGACAGACCGCAGAGGAAAGAGTGGAGAGAGGGAGAGAGAGACAGACCACAGAAGAAAGAGAGGAGAGAGGAGGAGGGAGAGAGACAGACCGCAGAGGAAAGAGAGGAGAGAGGGAGAGGAGGAGGGAGAGGAGGAGGGAGAGGAGGAGGGAGAGAGAGAGACAGACCGCAGAGGGAAATAGAGAGGGAGAGAACATAGAGGAAAAGAGGAAAGAGGGAAGGAGGGAGGGCGAGAGAGAGACTGTAGAGAAAAAGAGGAAAGAGGGAGCGATAGAGGGAGGGAGAGAGAGACAGACCGCATGGGAAGAGAGGAAAGAGGAGAAAAGGAGGGAGAGAGGGAGAGACCACTGGATGGAGGGAATGGAGGAAACTGGAGACAGAGAGGAGGAGAGATGAAGACAGGAGAGGAGGAGGGGGGGTCAAATAAAATGGTTCCACAGGAAATCACCTTCTCATCTGTTTACATTTGGTCACACACACTGCTCTGATCAGGCTCTCCCTCTACACCTGATGCCCTCCCACACATTGTTATTTTACTACTATTACTACTAATGCTAATCCTACTATTACTACTACTACTACCTCTACTACTACTACCACTATACTGTGATCAATACTTCTACTACTGTTGCTGCTGATACTACCGCTAGTCCTACTACTACTACTACTACTACTACTACTACTACTACTACTACTACTACTACTACTACTACTACTACTACTACTACTGTCACTACTACAACTGTTACTAAAGAAAGAATATTTCACAGATTTATATTGTGTTTTATTGAGTAAAGATGTTGTTTTGAAGCAGGACCAGAGTTTGGTGGTGACACATGAATCACACACACACACACACACACACACACCCCACCCACCCCCACACACACCCCTACACACACACACACACACACCTACAAACACACGCACACACACCATGACATCATACATCGACTTCCATTCATTTCACGTGAGCTAAATGTGTCTGTGTCCCGTCTGCATCTGACTATAAAGAGCTTTTATTGTCAGAGAATCAGGAAGTGCACCGTGAGCATGCTAGTTGGAGTTGTTACAGATTGCTGTGACCGCAAAACTCCGCTCTGGGTCCCTGAGATCTGAACTTTAAACCGCGCCGTTGATCTAATAGTGAACGAGTTGTGTCGCCATGAGAGGCAGGTCCCCACAGTGTGAGTGTGTGTGTGTGTGTGTGTTAGACGTGAGTCCCCACAGCGTGTTAAGCACCCGCCCAGTCTCTTACAGTAAACACACAGATCCAGATGTTTACAGCAGCTGCTCCCAACATGCTCCGACCACTTCCTCCAGACTGCGAGCGTGCACGGAGCTCCACTTTCACTGCACGTGCACGGCCCTGCTCACGTGCACGGCCCTGCTCACGAGTACGCAGACGTGCTAGAGTAGAGCCAAAAATGTGTACGTAAGCAAGTAACTAAGAATAACATAACTTCAAAATGAAATCACGCAATACAAGTACAAAGAAACGATTCAATTAAGACAAAAAAAAAGTATTTGGGAAAAGTACTACTCGAGTAAAAGTGACTTAAAGAGTAACTGACGGGACGTAACATCTGATTGGTATTTTGAAATGAAACACAAATGTTCAAATCATTTCATGTTGTCGACGTAAAGCTTTTGTCACTTGTAGATTTACTCTCAGTGAGAAGAGGAACCACAGCTTTTACTCGAGTAAGAGTACTGTTACTTCAATACAAATATTAGTATGCTGCTGGAAAATGACTAAAGCAGGACTACAATTAGACTAAACAGGACTAAACCAGGACTGAACCAGGACTAAACCAGGACTAAACCAGGACTAAAGCAGGACTAAACCAGGACTAAACCAGGACTAAAGCAGGACTAAACTAAGACTAAACTAAGACTAAACCAGGACTAAAGCAAGACTAAACTAAGACTAAACCAGGACTAAACCAGGATTAAAGCAGGACTAAACTAAGACTAAACTAAGAGCAAACCAGGACTAAACCAGGACTAAGGCAGGACTAAACTAAGACTAAACTAAGAGCAAACCAGGACTAAACCAGGACTAAGGCAGGACTAAACTAAGACTAAACTAAGACTAAACCAGGACTAAACCAAAACTAAATGTATCAGGCAATGTTTGCTAAATTGTGCACCATTTCACCATGGTAACTCCTAAACATTCAGCCACAGACACACATGCAGAACACCCCCAGCGTGATGTGACTGCAAAACATCAGTGGGTGGTTTTCAGATTGTACAAAGAGTGGACGAAGCTGTTCATAACCTCGCTCCACAATATCTCTGTGATCTCCTCCACATCGTCACTCCCTCTGTCTCTCTCACTCTCGAGTTCCAATACGGGTTAATACGAACATTTAAAACAGCAGCAGTTACAAAGGGAGGGACCACAGTTTTGCAATGTAAAGTGAATTGGAGTCAGACTCGATGTGTTAATGTATTGTTTTTACCAATAATCCCCCCTGTAATCGAGTAAATGCAGTTAATGTAACAGTGCGGTACATTCCATGCTTAACAATAACATCTCTATGGAGACAATTTTTGTGTATCATAGAACCTTTAATAGTCCCCCGTCCTCTGTGGCCATAACTGTCTCTGCCCCTTCACCTCCGTCTCACCTCTGCAGCCTGACTCCTTCTCTGTAAAATCCCTGATAAATGCACTGACTCGGCGCCTATCTGAACTCTGCCCGGATACTCGCCGGACAGAGCGCTCCGATTGGCCGAGGCTCTGTAAATATTTAGAGCAGTTTGGCTGGATCGATCATCGCAGAGGTGGAGGGAGGAGGGCGGAGAAGGAGGGGGGGGAGGTGTTGAAGGCTCGACCGGAGTGTAGCCCTGCACTGAACTCTGACCCCTGCTCCGGCCAATCACAGCCCACCTCCGGCAGAGTGGTTAGCACCTGATCCTGATGGAGAGGAGTCCGCTGCCGGGTCAGAAAAGTTCACCTAAACAGCAGCAAATACAGGAAGTCTTTACGGGTTAGGACCAGAGAAGACAGAGACTGGATATGGAGCGTTTAAAGGAGAGTTATTCCACAAAATGAACTTTTCAGATTAAATCGTTTTAGATGAATATTGTGATTTAAGATGTGCAAATTCTAACATAACGATCCTCTAAAGCAGACACAAGCACAGCTCTTCTTTAAGGTATGATGAGGAAACCTGCGGAGACACAGGGAGAACATGCAAACTCCACATACAAGAATCTCAATCAGCCCAGGACTCAAACCTGGAACCCTGTGGCTGTGAGGCAAAAGGATTAACCACTCTGCCACTTTGTGTTGTGCATTTGAATTCTGACATTACCACAACTAATCGTTTTCATTTAAACTTTAGAAACCTGGTAACGCCTCCGTAGCCTCCACACTGAAAAACGAGTCAAATGCAGGATAAACCTAGAGGTACTGAAGGATGGGTCAAATGCAGAGGACACATTTCCCAAATAATATACCAGTAACTTACCTAAAATGTAATTACGTTTGTGAAATTTTGAGAGATATTGAAATTTGAGAACTAGAAAGACTGACTGGACTTTGTCATTTGTCCAGTGGGATGGATGGAGAGTCAGGAAGCAGAGGGTTTTTTTTTTTGGTGCAGTGTGGGGTAAATGTGTGGGGTAAATACAGGGGCAGGGTTAGACAGGGGTCAGGGGACTGTCAATTAACCAGATTTTTTACTGGTTTAGAAAGTTGAAAAACAGAACCAGTTCATTCCAAACAGTTTGCAGTGGTCCAAAGTTACTCTTCACTTACCTTATGCATTCTGACTATCCTAATTATTCACCATGATGAGTTTATAAGTGATTTCTCACAACTCCTAAAGCAGTTTTACCATCTAAAAACAACTAGCATGGTGGAGCACTTCCTGGTTCCTGACAGTGAAACGTTTGACCTCCAGAGCGGCTCATACTGTACATGTCTCTCTGGGCCAAGACACATTTTGCTCAAATACACAAGTAAAATTAGGTACACGACCTTTGAACTTATCTTTCTAACATTTTTTTTTTCAATAATGTCTGTTTTTATTGATTAAAAACATGAACTGGTAAAAATGTATTCATACTATGGGCTCACCTCCCCTGAGATCTGACCTGTAACTTGGCCTAGTTGCGTCATCTGCTCGTCTCTATGAGTGAAATATTCAACATGAAAGGTAATAGCATCTCCATGGAAACAAGCAGAGTGCTGATCCTCCACCAGAAAAGTGACATAGGTTATCTTTAAACTGAAATTTGATCAATAGCACTGCCCTAACTCATTTCTGCCTTTTTTTTTGTTTTTTTTGTTTTTTTTACTTTATGTTACATATATGGGACCAATAATGTGTTTTACAGGGAGGGTAGGGGCGGTCACATGACGCAGACGACAGCGTTTTTCTGGGCGTGTCCTCGTTTGCTCTGCAGGGGGCGCATTGTAAACTCCTCATTTTTGTTCTGTTTATGGTTCAAACCCAGGGAGGCGGGACGTGATCGGCGATGTCATTTTGGGAGCTCATAAATATCTGTCACTTATGCACTATAATAAGCACTCCGTCGACTCTGACTTCAGTTCACTTTATATTGAAACACTGTCCCCTCTCTCTGTACCTGCTGCTGTCAGACTCGTCATTTTGGTCTTAAATTTTCATATTAACCCGCTCTACATGATACTGGTGTTTTTATTTCACTATAGTGTCCGTAAATCAAGATATGAACATTAATAACAGACAAATCAGGCGTCTTCTTTCCCTGAGGTCGCTCCAGCTAACATTAGCAACAGGTTTGATTGACAGTGTTGCTAAGCGGTTGCTATGATACTCGTAGTCAGAATTCCAAATGTGCGACTCTGCTCCACATTGGCCCCTATAACTGCAGCCTCGATGAGCTTCATTTGACTCAAGACAAACGTTGTGGGCGACGTCACTCAGTCCACTTCTTTATACAATCTATGAATAATCCAGAACTTTCCAATGGCTCTGAAAAACGGTGTTGAATTCAGGACAAACTCTGACTCATGAGACGCTCGGGCAGCAAACGCTCAGCTCATATCAGCTCTACTGTATTTAGAGCCTTAAAGCTGTGGTGCCTGATTTTCAAAAGTTTGTATTTAAATCTGTGTATCTCATTCGTAGCTCTCCCAATCGCAGAGCAGCATTGTAGTTTGGGGCGGAGCCAAAGGTGACGCGCCCAAACACAACTCGACGGAGATGGACATACTTCACACATTTGATCAGAAATCCAGATTCCAGACTTTTCTCTAAACTGGATTTAACTCGAGATTAATTTTTGTTCTGCTTGTGAAGAGGAGCTGAGGTGGCTCCTGGACGCCTCCTGGAGGAAGTGTCCACATCCCACCCGGAAGAGGCCTCGGGGAAGAATCAGGACACACCGGAGGGACTATGTTTCTCGGCCGGCCTGGGAACGCCTTTGGGTCCCACTGGAGGAGCTGGAGGAAGTGTGGAGAAGGGCGCGTGGGTGTCAATGCTCAGACTGCTGCCTCCGGCCCCGGATAAAGAGAAAGAAAATGGATGGATACGTTTTATGCCTTGACCAATCAGATTCAAATGTCCATCATTTGTCATCTGCCTTTTCACAATTCAGAGAGAACCGTCCCGTACACGCATCAGTCTGGGGTGATCCAGGATACTAAAGCCACCACTGAAATGTAGCATCAGCATCTCTCTTTAAAGAAAATTCTGTTTTATTTATGTAGCACATTTAAAAACAACTTGAGCTGTCTAAAGTGCTTCACATAAAAGTCACTGGTCAGCTGACCTCAGGACTCTGAGTGGAGTATAAAGCTGCAGTAACTCCCTCAAATGAAGAGGACCCATAGAGTCACATTAAAAGAGGACCCATAGAGTGCACACAGAGGACCCATAGAGTGCACACGTTTAAAGAGGACCCATAGAGTGCACACAGAGGACCCATAGAGTGCACACAAGACCCATAGAGTGCACATGTTTAAAGAGGACCCATAGAGTGCACACAGGACCCATAGAGTGCACACAGAGGACCCATAGAGTGCACAGGTTTAAAGAGGACCCCTAGAGCACACACATCAATAATCCAGATGCCACTTTGGGAATGTGTGCATTGCCTTTTCAAACTCTGCTTGTGGCAGTTCAGCCTTTACGTTAGCGACAAGCTTCAGGTGAAAGAAGAGTTTCTGATGGAGCTAATGCGCTTGTCCAGTTCAGCCTGAACTCAAACTTATGTAAGATGAGTTTACGTTTTTTTTATGTGGAAAAACACGACCACGGAGGAGTCGAGACAGGTTGTGCTTTCAAACAAAATGCATCTAGTGTTACAAGTTTGTCCCGGTCCTGTAAACCTGAGCAAACCTGTGTAAACCCAACATTTGACCCATTCAGGCCCGTAAAAGTGCGTTTCTGAGTGAGTCCCGTAGTCTCCCGTCGTCTCCTGTCGTCTCTGTCTTAATGATCTTTTGTCTCGTCTCTGTACTTAAGTCTGTAAAAGCTGTCGTCCTTTTGAAGCTGCGTGCTAATGGGGCAGTATTAGCACGTCGTGCCCGCCCACGCGCAGCCTCGCCTGGGTTGCTCTGCGCGCTCTCCCCCCTCTCTGATCCGCCGGCCCTGGAGCACTGTAATTAGCTCAGAGTTACAGCGGTCAGGAATGCCCCAACGCCATCGTAAAAAAGACAAGATCAAAATGAACAGAGGGACGAAAGCAGGTCGGACTACTACGCAGAGAAGAAGAAGAGAGGGAGAGAGGAGAGGAGAGGAGGGAGGGAGAGAGGGAGAGGTCTAACTACTATACATGGGATTAGAGAAGAAGAAGAGAGAGGGAGAGAGATGTCCTACTACTATGCACGGGATCAGAGAAAAAGAAGACAGAGGGAGAGAGGAAGAAGAGAGGGAGAGCGAGAGAGTGATGTCCGACTACTACGCACAGGATTAGAGAAGAAGAGGAGAGGTGAGGAGAAGCGGAGGAGAGGAGGAAAGAGAGTGGGAGAGAGGAGAGAGAGGTCTGACTACTGCGCACGGGATCAAAGGAAAGAAGGAGTGGGGGAGAAGGGAGAGGAGGAGAGGGAGAGAGCCCTGAGTACTATGCATGGGAGAGGAGAGAAGAAGAGGAGAGGAAGAGAGGGGTAGAGGAGAGAGGGAGCAAGGGAGGATGCACTACTATGCACAGGATCAGAGAAGAAGAGAGGAGAGGAGAGAGGAGAGACAGAGGTCTGACTGCTACACACAGGAATCAGAGAAGAAGAAGAGAGGGAAGGAAAGAGAAAGGGAGAAAGAGATGTCTGACCACTACGTACAGGATCAGAGGCGAGGAAGAGAGAAGAAGAGAAAAGGAGAGAGGGAGAGGAGGGAAGGGAGAGAAAGAGGTCTAACTAATACACATGGGATCAGAGGAGAGGAGAGGAAGGGAGAGGGAGAGTAGGGAGGAAGAGGAGAGAAGAGAGGACAGGGAGGGAGAGAGAAAGAGAGAGAGAAGAGGGAAGAAGAGGAGAGGGGACGAGAGAGAGGTCTGACTACTATGCACAGGATCAGAAGAGAAGAGAGGAGGAGAGAGGCGGAGAGGGAAAGAAGGGAGAGAGAGAGAAGAGGAGGAGAGAGGCAGGAGATGAAAGAGTAGAGAGAGGAGAAGGAGAAGAGAGAGAGACACAGAGGAGGGGGAGATCGCTAGTAATCTAGTGATCTCTCCCAGGCCCTATTTTAAACCTCCTTACAGCTTGTTGTAAGAATCTGTACGAGGCTCCGCCCACAAGTCCACGTCACCCGTGGCTCCAACTTGACAATTCTCCTTAAATATACAAAAGCAGAATACAAAACTGTGCACTACAACTTCACAAACCTGATGTGATGTGCAGTAGTTTCATTTGTGGGATGCAGCTGATTGTGTTGTGATGGAGCTCTGAAGGGGGAGTGACTTAGCATGGGGAGCAAAAGGAGGGGAGATGTTACTTTGGATGTCTCGCTCTGATACGCATCTGTTCAGAAGACGAGCAGCAGGAAGTACTGCAATACTTCAAACTACAGTAAGTACTTTTACTCTAAGTGTATAGGCAAGTTCAGCACAGTCATAAATACCGACACAAAGTCAACAGAAGGAGTCAAAAGTAAAGGTGCACTGTGTAACTTTTCAGGTGGGGAACTGCCACTTTCTTGTGATGCTAACTGTAGGCACAGCACTGTCTTTTAATCTGGGCTTTGTTTTAACACAATCTGACCATAAAGAACTGTCTGGAACTACAACATGTGATATAATTTGCGTTTAAACAAGTCCCTCTCAAATAGCATTACAGTCACAAGCTAGCTTTAGCATTAGCCGACAGTTTTTCAGTCAGTCGCTCCCACCTTTTTGTTGAGTGAAAAATCAAACTCTTTAACACTCGGATTGATTGCAGACTCCTGAAAATGTGCTTTTTAAATCCATTTTGTATATTTTCTTGAGTTTTCAGACAAACTTTTTTGGCTGCGTTTGCTAATTTACGCACCGTGTTGCCATGGTAACTGCAAAAACATTCCACCACAGCATCAATAGGGAAATCTGACATCATCACGTCCTAGAATCTGAACATCATCAATTACTTTGCCTTGAATGTTCCACAGTATGGCATTAAGCACATTTACCGCCGCGGGGACAACCAGGTCTCCACATCAAGTTACAGGTTAGGTCTGTGGAGTGGCCACCTTGCTCAGAGTAAGAATGCAATAAAAATACCGGCAATAAGTCTGATAAGTTTAAGGCAATACCGGACAAACAATAACATCTCCATGGAGACAAGCAGTTAGCAGACCCTCCACCAGAAAAGTTACCTACTGCGTCTTTAAAATCGACATGTTTTCAGTGGAATGACTGAATGAACCGGTGCCATCGCTCAAACTCCTAAAGTCCATCTTCGACAGTGACTTCCCCTGACTGCCCCGCACACCCCCCTCCTCACCCCCTCCAGAGGCAGATGACCCCTGACCTCTTGCTGACCTCTGATGACCTCCGATGGACCGAGCTGATAGGAGATGGATGAGTCTCTTTACACTTTAGACACAACTAATTAGCCTTAAGTGGACATCAGCCGCTAATGCTAACATGAGGCTAAGCTAACAGAGGCTATAGAGAAACAATGGGCTCTTCAGTGAGTGTTTGGCCTCAAGTGACAAGCGACTTCCAGAGAGATTGCCCCTGACCAGATATGGGGCGTGGGTGATTTACAAGATTTGTGGTAAATTACCGTAAAAAAATAAAACAAAAATTCCCCATAATGCATTGCAAACTCCTGTAACTAGGCACAAAGATAACGGCAAATAATATTACAGGGCTGAAGGTGGAACCATGTTGGACCATTACCAATTCCGTGGTGATCATCGTTTCGGGATTGGCGATTAATCGGTTCAAGTATCATACCAGCCGATATTGATATTCGACACTGGTGCTGCTGCATTGTCTGTGGCCCACGTGTTAGTCCCAAATTGGCCTCAGTGCATCAGATTTGTGCTTTGGAAGTAAAAATGGAAGAGGCTGTGTGGTACTCAAACACAAATGAGTTTATATCCCAAGAAATACATTTTGTTTTTATTTTCACAAGTTAAATTTTGTGAGATTTACTTCAACGTAAGATCCATTTGTGGGCTTCACTGTGGATTTAAAAAGCTAAATGTTGGTATCCAAAGATCGGAAAGAGCAGCCCAAAGATTGGATATCCATATCGGCCTAAAAAAATAAAATAGAATAAAAATAAATAAATAATCCATATCGGCCCATACATGTCATCATCTATAGCAAAATCATTCTTTTTTTAATTAATTTTTTTATTAGATTTTCTTATACATTTATACAACTTCACACACACGTACACTCACGTCTTTATACAGAAATCGGCCATGTTTTTCAGTCCCTGCGTTATTTTTTTTCTGTCTTGTTTCCTCGTAAGCAGCCATATTTGTTTTGATACAGATGAACCATGCACGTCCTGATTGGCTAACCCACCTGTCAATCACTGATATCATTCATCATCATCGTTGAAGGGGGGCATTACACTTCTATGGGGGATTATCTGCCAACACAACATATTTAGATCACCGTTTCCTTTTATTGTTTTGAAAATGCTATATTCGCCTCTCCCCTCCCTTTGCTCTCTGTGCTAAGTCGCTCCCACTTCAGAGCACTAACACACCGCAATCAGCCGCATCCCACTAATGAAACTACTGCACATCACATCAGGTTTGTCGAGTTGATGTGTACCATTTTGTGTCATATTTTTTGTATTTTTATGGAGATTGTCGAATGGGAGCGTGGGTGATGTCAGCTTGTGGGCGGAGCCTTGTACAGAATCTTACTGCTAACTGTAAGGAGGGTCTAAATAGGACCCAAGGGAGATCACTACAGTATTCAAACACACATGGATGACATATAAAACCTCTTCAGACATGTTCTTGATGAGGGATCAACGTTAAAACAAGGGTAGAAATAAAAAAAAAAAAAAAGTGTATTTCCCATAATGCCCCTCTTTATAAAACCAGTCCAGATCCCAGTTTAAACTCGGTTCAAGAACATGACGCCATCTGTTTGTCCTGAAGTTCAGAGGTCGTGCAGGTGAATGTGTGTTCAGGTGTAAAGTGTGTGTACAGTCAGATAAAGCAGTGTGTGTGTGTTTGTATGTTCAGGTGTGTGTGTAAGTATGTAACGCACATTATGGGACCTGCCTCGTTTATGGGGACCTGCCTCGTTTATGGGGACCTGCGTCATTTATGGGGACATGACTCGTTTAAGCCGTGTCGATCTAATGATAAAGTTCAGATCTAGATTCAAACAGGTTCAGTTCAAAGTTTAGGTTAAGTAGTAACTAAAGTTTCTGTACCAAATTTTACCACCTTAAAAATGTGAAAAACAGAAGTAGTTGATTTGAAACAGTTTGCAGTGGTTCAAAGTTACTAAAGCTGAACTTGTGTATGTTGTGTGTGTGCTTATGGTTGTGTGTGTGCTTATGGTTGTGTGTGTGTGTGTGTGTGTGCTTATGGTTGTGTGTGTGCTTATGGTTGTGTGTACTCTTATGGTTGTGTGTGTGCTTATGGTTGTGTGTGTGCTTATGGATGTGGGGGTGTGTGTGTGTGTGTGTGCTTATGGTGGGGTGTGTGTGTGTGTGCTTATGGTTGTGTGTGTGCTTATGGTTGTGTGTACTCTTATGGTTGTGTGTGCTTATGGTTTCGTGTGTGTGTGCTTATGGTTGTGTGTACTCTTATGGTTGTGTGTGTGCTTATGGTTGTGTGTGTGCTTATGGTTGTGTGTGCGCTTATGGTTGTGTGTACTCTTATGGTTGTGTGTACTCTTATGGTTGTGTATATGCTTATAGTTGTGTTTGTGTGTGTGATTAATGTGTAGCGGGTCACATGACAGGTCACATGACACGGTGACAGATGGGGTCACCTAAGGCCCGCTCTGAACGTACAGATATACAAATGTGTGCGTTTCATTTACACTGAACAGCCGTGAATCACAGACAGGACCCGGGGCGAGGAAACGTCCACGTCCAAACAGGTCGTGCATCATTCAGGCTGAAAACTTTCACTTCTCTGTTCCACCTTGTGATGTCATCATGTGGTAATACAGGAAGTGCTCCGCTGTGTTTTTAAACTCCACACAGCTTCATTTCTAGAATCATTTGGATCATTTCAGCGCTGGAATTGTCAATCTACTACTGAACTAAAGGTGAACGGTAACTGAAAACTACCACTTCATGACATCACAAGGTGGAACGTCGCATTTTGAGCTTTGGAGATGTAACAGACTAATAATAAAGTGTTACTCAAACATGTGCGAATGAAACAAAAACACAAGTCCAGGTCTGTTTTTGAGGAGCTAACAGGCTTAAGCTAACCATATTATTGGGTTTGTTGAATTTTTTTGGTGAAGTTTTTTTTATTTTTTTTATTTGTGAGTTGTTGTGGAAGTCAAAGTCCTGTCGATCCATCATGATAACAGCAGCTTTATGACTCTGACACAGCCCCCTCCCCTCCCCTGCTCCGCACACACACACACACACTGAACACACACGTTGGGCTTCTGTGCTTCTTGGGGACATTACATTGACCTGAACTATAAAGCCACAGTATGTAACTTTCTGGAGCTGGCACATCACCTGCATCATTCTATGGAAACAGAAAGTTAAAACTATTCTTCATGGAGATACATCGGTTTTATGCCATACTGTGGAATATCAGAGCCAAAGGAACAACAATCTGTGGAAACAAATCAGGTTTGTGGAGATGCAAGCCCGCAAACAAGACACGTTTTTCTGTTTTTCTGTGCAATAGTCTGAACCAAAATGAAACAAATAAACATTTAACACTGTGACTTTAAACTAAACTCCAAACTCAACCTATTTAAATCCATATCTGATGTTTAAATCATGAAGTTGTTGTAGTAATAAAGTATTTTTGTCCCCGTAATGTCCCCACACTGTGACAGATACCCGCCCACACACTCCGAGGAATATGAGAAACAGAAAGTGATCAAATATGTCACCGGGTCACGCTACGCTAACACGCTAGGCTAATACCAACACTCAAGGTAACGTCAGTTGAGCAACACATGACCTCCGACCTGAAAGGAAGTAGACTCAAAGGTCGCGTGAGGACCGGCCGTGTTTGAATAAGACTTAAGACTTTTGTTACCGCGGCGATGTCATTTTTTACAGCTCGCCTTTACAAACGAGACGCTAGCGAAGGACAAAAGGTGTGAAACGAGGACTCAAGTTTAAGTTCTAAGGTAAGTTACACTGAAAATGCATTACTAAACAAAGCACAGGGGGTGGAGATAGGGGGTAGGTGAAAACAGACATTTTCTAAGCACTCAAGTTATTGCGGTGAGATTCGGAATTTTGACCGTGAGTATCATAGCAACCAAAGAGCCAATCAGGAGTGAAGCTGTTGAAGATAACGCCCCCTTCTTGCCCTCAAAGCTGGTTTAGCGGGGAACGGACGCGTCAATCAAACCTGTTGCTAACGCTAGCGGAAAGAAGGCGTCTGATTTGTCTGTTATTAATGTTCATATCTTGATTTACGGAAACAACAGTGAAATAAAAACACCAGGATCACGTAGAGGGTTAATACGAACTTTTTAACATCAAAACGAGTCTGACAGCAGCAGGTACAGAGAGAGGGGACACAGTTTTTCAATAGAAAGTGAATTGGAGCCAGAGTCAATGAAGCCTGAAGCGCATTTGTTCAAGGTAACTTTTGTAGATATAGTTGAGACTTGTGACTGGGAAAGTTAAAGGTTAATGTGTGTTTTGAGTGAAAGGGTCAAACTCAAAGTCTCTGCAGTAAAATCTGATAAAGACGTTTTTTTTTTATGAGCTCACGACTCAAAAGGTTTGGGGAGAGTCACGTTCACTAGCATCAAAACTGGGTCAGGAACAACTACTGTTTTCATGTGTTTAATGTGTCCAAAATCACATAACGGCGACTGATGAGGAGCTAGAAAAGTCCTTTCATTGAAGTTTATGTTAAATATCTCCAGCCGTGTGTGGTTCTACTCCAGTAACTCTAATCTGTACACATAAAGCAACGCTGTGGAACTTTCTGGAGGTGTCATCTGCATGATTCCATGGAAATAAGAAAGTTAAAGCCATACTCCATGGATACAGATCATTTTAATGCCATACTGTGGAAAATTATAGCCAAACGACCAAAAAAAAAAAAAAAAAAAAAAAAAAACCCAACAAAAAAACCTCCTTTCATTTTGGTGTTTTGGTGTATTATTTGGTAAAAATAAATAAATAAAAATAAAAAATAAATTAAAAAAATACGTCCTTTAATTTTGGTGTTTTGGTGTATTATTTTGTAAAAAAAAAAAAAAAAAAAAAAAAAAAAAGACACAAATTAATTCTATTCTTTATGTTTTTAAATTAGGTACAGAGGCTTTAATAATTATGCCTTTCATTTAATCTGTGGATGTTTTGTGTTTTGTCCCAGATGAGACACCGTATGACTCTACAGGCCCGGGGTCGTGTAAAGGTCAAACCCACAGATCGTGTTGAAATGAAGTGATTTAAATGTGAGGGTGAAACTTGGCTCTGCTCCATGAAAACTGCAGTAATGTGTACAGTAGTACTACTAATACTACAACCGGTAATTACACAGAGATAAGACAGAGAGAGAGAGAGGGACAGAGGGAGAGGAAGAGAGAGACAGAGGAGGAACAGAGAGATACAGAGAGAGAGTGAGGAGGGACAGAGAGAGAGAGGGAGAGGAGAAACAGAGAGACAGAGAGAGAGAGAGAGGGAGGAGGAACAGAGAGACAGAGAGAGAGGAGGAACAGAGAGACAGAGAGAGAGAGGAGGAACAGAGAGACAGAGCGAGAGAGAGGAGGAACAGAGAGACAGAGAGAGAGGGAGAGGAGGAACAGAGAGACAGAGCGAGAGAGGAGGAACAGAGAGACAGAGAGAGAGGAGGAACAGAGAGACAGAGAGAGAGGGAGAGGAGGAACAGAGAGACAGAGCGAGAGAGAGGAGGAACAGAGAGACAGAGAGAGAGGGAAGGAGGGAGGGAAGGAGAGAGGGAGAGAGAGAAGGGGGGGAGAGAGAGGAAGAGGAGAGACAGAGAGAGAGGGAAGGAGGGAGAGGAGATGGAGAGGGGAAAGAGGGAGGGAGAGGAGGGAGAAAGAGAGAGAGAGAGAGAGAGGAAAAAGGAGAGAGGGAGAGGAGGAGGAGAGAGAGAAGGGGAAGAGGGAGGGAGAGGAGGGCAAGAGAGAGAGAGAGAAACAGAGTGGGAAAGAGGAAAGGAGAGAGGGAGGGAGAGAGTGAGAGACAGAGAGAGGGAAAGAGGGAGGGAGAGAGGGGGAAAGAGAAAGGGAAAGAGGGGGGAAAGAGGGAGACGGAGGGAGGGAGAGAGACAGAAAAAAGAGAGACAGAGAGAGAGAAAGAGAGGGAGTACTACTACAACAACTTGTAATCTGAGAGAGATAAGAGAGAGAGGGAAGGAGGGAAGGAGAGGGGTAGTGAGAGAGGGAGGGAATGAAGGAAGGAAGGAGAGACAGAGACAGAGAGGGAGAGGAGGAGAGATAGAGGGAGTGGAGGGATAACAAGAGAGAGGGAACTAAAGAAGGACTACTAATACAACAGTCTGTAATCTGAAAGAGATAAGAGAGGGAGGGTAGGAGAGAGGGAGGAGATGGAGAGAGGGAAGGAGTAATACAACAATGTGTAATCAGAAAGAGGGAGGGAGAGAGGGTGAGAGAGAGCTAGATAGAAAGGGGAGAAAGAAAAGGAGAAAAAAGAGGGCTCACTAATACAACAATCTGTAATCTGAGAGAGATAAGAGAGAGAGGGAAAGAGAGGGAGAAAAAACGGAGAAAGAGGAAGGAATAGATAGAGAGAGAAAGAAAGCATGAAGTAGAAAGAAGAAAGAAAGGGAGAGGGTGGAACATATGAAAAAAGAAAGAGGGAGAGAGAGGAGAGAGGGTGAGAGAAGAGAGAGATAAGAGGGAGAAAGAGGAGGGAAAATAAGATAGAGAGAGAGAGAGAGACTACTAATACTACACCCTGTAATTAGAAAAGATAAGAGAGAGGGAGGGAAAGAAACCAGGGCGGGAGAGAGAGAGAGAGAGGTAGAAAAAGAGGAAGGAGAGGAGAGGGAAAAGGAGACAGGAGGGAGGAGTGAGATAAAGAGAGAGAGAGTGTGCTGGCTCCAGGCCCGGCCCTGAGCACAGGTCACTCACAGGTGAGACCTGTTTACTACAAACTCACTCGTCTCATTCACAGGTTTAGAGCCGCGAGGAAACAGATTAAACTGAACTTATTATTTTCACTTCAGACACTTCAGAATGACCAAACAGCAGGTCAAACTCTCTGTCCTCATTCACCTCATCACATCCACATCACGTCTGTGGAGCTCGACTGAAACAGTGTCTGAGAACATTTTTAATGCAGATGGAGAAGAAGAAGAGCCTCACCGACGAGGCCGAGTCTGCTCAGACTAAAGTAAAGGAACTAAAATAAAGCAACTAAAGTAAAGTAACTAAACTAAAGGAACTAAAGTAAAGTAACTAAACTAAACAAAAGGAACTAAACTAAAGCTGTCTTTGTGAAAGTATTTTCTGTTGTTGAACCATATCACTTAAGAGATGTTTGTGGAAATAAAACATAATAAATCATAAAAGTGAGGTGCAGTTTGGTCTTCGGCCCAGAAGAACCAGGGACAAACACATTTGGTCCTCAGCGGGACAGATGGAATGTAAAAGAAATTAAATCTATTGCCTTTAGCTATGGATCAGACCTGGACAACTGAGGGTTTACACAGATACGTAAAATAAATGTAACTACTTATTATTATTTTATTTTTTCATATGATTTGACTGTTTCTGTATTTATTACTAATTCAAGCTAAAATATTACATATGCATTTCCATGGATGTAAAAAAACATGGCTGTGTAACTGTGTCTCCTGTGTGAATAAAGTGACATTTTAAGACAGTCATACTTTTTAATTGACCTCGTCACGGGCCACATAAAATGAAATGGCGGGCCACATTTGGCTCGGGGGCCTTGAGTTTGACACATGTGGTTTAAACTTCTTTAGTCTAAAACATCAAGATCAGTTTGCAGCCGTCCAAAGTTACTCCTCACTTACCTTATGCATTCAGAACATTCTATTTATTCACCACGATGAGTTTATAAGCACTTTTCCCAACTCTCACAGACCAGAGCAGAGGTTTACCGTCACAATAAAGCATGCTAATGTGCACTTCCTGATTACCAGACAATGAAAAGCAGACTTATCTTGACGTCAACAGCTGCTCATACAGTAAATCTGTCGTGGGGCCAGACACATTTGGCTCCTCAGTGAAACCCGTCGGTGTCAAACTCCTCTGACTGATGTGCGTTTAAAGTACCTCTCCCTGAGTACACAACTGTGGCGCTACTGCAATACCACAGCGCTATTACTACACGGTACAGACAGTACAATGGGCCGTGCGTGCGCAGAGAGGTGAGTGAGGCTTTTAGCGACGACTTAAAGATCATAAATCAGGACTGACGCCAGCGCACGACACACGACACAATGACACAATGATAAAAAACACGATTTCTTTAGACAACAAACTGCAATTTTCAGCGTTTAATGGAAGTACTTTCTTTTCTATTCCCGTATGTCCTTATATCTGTGTAATATCTGTCACTTCTGTCCTGTAAATATGACTTTTTTACTAGTTTTTGTGTCAGTTAGTATCTGATTTTTGATACTTTTGACAACCCTGAGCACAGAGGGGAGAGGAGACAGCAATGAGTACTACAGTAAGACTAAAAAAGTACTACTAAATTTGGGGAAAAGTACTATTCAAGTAAGAGTAAAAACTGTCAGGACGTAACATCTGATTTATAATTTGAAGTGAATGTGACAAAATACGAAATAATCCCCCAAAAGTGACACAAAAATGAGCCAACAGCAACTTTTACTCAAGAGTACTGTTACACTGTACTGTATACTACTATATTATTATATAACCAGCTAAACTCAAGCTCAAAATCCAGATATAGGTTGTAAAAGTACTATATTACACCAAAAAAAAAAAAAAATAATAATAAAAATAATAATAATAATAATATTTAAAAAAAATAATAAAAAATAAATATAAATATAATTAAATTTAGGTGGAAAAAAAATTGCAAAATGTCTAAAATCTGTCTGAACTGGTTTAAATTCAGATGCCACAATATCGTCCCTCGTGGTATTTCTAGTACTAAAACTATTATTACTTGGCCTTTTGGAGTGAGGTCACAACAAAACAACCCAGTCATAAAGAGCAGAGCAGACACAGCGACTCCAACTGAACAGACCTGGACTTATTCACCATCCTCTTTGCGTCAGATGCCCTCCCATTGTCTGGAAATTTCTATTTGCAAAGTGGAATTACATATTAAAAGTCCTGTACATGATTTTCCCCCATGTGTTTGAGCAAAACTTGTCTCGTCCCAGTACAAATATACTCTATATAAGCAGCTCTTCAGGTCAAAATAAGTCCTTAAGCATTTTATTGTCGGATAATCAGGAAGTGTGCGGTTAGCATGCTAAGTGAAACTCCACTTTGGTCTCTGGGAGTTGTTAAAAGTGCTTATAAACTCATCCTGGTGAATAATTAGGATAGTCAGAATGCATAAGGTCAGTGAGGAGGAACTTTGGACAACTGCAGACTGTTTAAAATGAACTGTTTTTGGAAGTAAACTCAGAACTCAGACCTCCTCACTCCTCCTCAATCCTCCTCAGTCTCCTAAGACCTCCTCAGACCTCCTCAATCCTCCTCAGTCTCTTAAGACCTCCTCAGACCTCCTCAGACCTCCTCTGTCCTCCTCAGTCCTCCTCACACCCTCTCATTTGTCCTCAGACCTCCTCAGTTCTCCTCAGTCCTCCTCAGTCCTCCTTGGACCTCCTCACTCCTCCTCAATACTCCTCAGTCTCCTAAGACCTCCTCACACC
Source organism: Periophthalmus magnuspinnatus (assembly GCF_009829125.3). Classification (NCBI taxonomy): domain Eukaryota; kingdom Metazoa; phylum Chordata; class Actinopteri; order Gobiiformes; family Gobiidae; genus Periophthalmus; species Periophthalmus magnuspinnatus. The sequence goes on along the minus strand of NC_047141.1, from coordinate 30,693,641 downwards.
TCTTCAGTCCTTCTCTGTCCTCCTTAGACCCTCTCATTTGTCTCATTTGTCCTCCTCAAACCTCAGTCCTTCTCAGATATCCTCAGTCCTTCTCAGTCCTCCTCAGACCTCCTCAGTCATCCTCAAACCTCCTCAGTCCCTCTCAGACCTCCTCAGATCTCCTCAGCTCTCAGTCCTCCTGAGACCTCCTTAGTTCTCCTCAGACATCCTCAGACTTCCTCAGTCCTTCTCAGACCTCCTCAAACCTCCTCAGATCTCCTCAGCTCTCAGTCCTCCTGAGACCTCCTCAGATCTCCTCAGTCCTCCTCAGTCCTCTTCAGTTCTCCTCAGACCTCCTCACACCCTCTCATTTGTCCTCAGACCTCCTCAGTTCTCCTCAGTCCTCCTCAGTCCTCCTCAGTCCTCCTCAGTCCTCCTTGGACCTCTTCACTCCTCCTCAATCCTCCTCGGTCTCCTAAGACCTCCTCACACCTCTTCAGTCCTTCTCTGTCCTCCTTAGACCCTCTCATTTGTCCTCAGACCTCCTCAGTTCTCCTCAAACCTCCTCAGACCCCTCAGACCTCCTCAGTCCTTCTCAGTCCTCCTCAGTCCTCCTCAGTCCTCCTCAGTCCTCCTCAGTCCTCCTCAGTCTTCCTCAGTCCTCCTCAGTTCTCCTCAGAACTGGAGTTTAGGAGAGAGATGGTTTCAAGTGTCTGTCACTGATGCCACACACACAGAACAGTGAGAGACAGAGACGCAAAAACAACTCCAAACTGTTACAAAAGGACCACAGGGCAGAGGGGCAAAAGGGGCAAAAGGAGGGGGGAGGAGGGACAGCTGAGAGGACAAAACTGGACACACACACACAGGACACGGGACACACACAGAGTTCAGTTTGATTTAAGAGAACAGTGGCCTCCTCCTGAGCCGTTTGAGTCCACACTACTGTTCTGTCTCAGGTTGATCATAATGTGAAGCGACGCCGGAGAGAGTGAGGTGAGAGTGAGTGAGGGTCTAAAGTCACGATTTAGGATTTAGAGTATTTCAACTATTTAACTTAGTACTTTTTATACAGATTTTTTTTGTGCTGAGTAGAAAGCAGTAGATCAAATTTCCAGTGTGGGAATATAACAAAGTACAAATAGTAAAGAACTGTACTTGAGTAAAAATGTTGGTATCTGCGCTTTACTTTGGTATATTTTAAAGTTGATTCTTTTTACTTTTACTCCATTACATTTGAGAGGAAGTATCTGTATTTTCTCCACTACATTTTTGAACTGGACTGACATTAGCGTTAGCATCATTAGCATTAGCATCATTAGCTGTGTCATCAATCCAGCTTTTTCAAGGGTAAAGACACAGGTCTGATCTGGTCCACCAGTCCTGACAGGTTCAACCCAGAGACAAGGAAGGACGGGTCAAATGCAGGTTTAACTCAGGGACACAGAAGGATGGGTCAAATGCAGGTTTAACCCAGAGACACTGAAGGATGGGTCGAATGCAGGTTTAACCCAGAGACACTGCAAAATAGATCAAACTCAGGTCTAACCGAGAGACACTGAAGGATGGGTCAAATGCAGAATAAACCAAGAGACACTGAAGGATGGGTCAAATGGAGGTTTAAAACAGAGACATTGAAGGATGGGTCAAATGCAGAATAAACCAAGAGACACTGAAGGATGCGTCAAATGGAGGTTTAAAACAGAGACATTGAAGGATGGGTCAAATGCAGATTTAACCCAGAGACACAGAGGATGGGTTGAATGCAGGTTTAACCCAGAGACACTGAAGGATGGGTCGAATGCAGGTTTAACCGAGAGACACAAAAGGATGGGTCAAATACAGGTTTAACCCAGAGACACTGCAAAATAGATCAAACTCAGGTCTAACCGAGAGACACTGAAGGCTGGTCAAATGCAGAATAAACCAAGAGACACTGAAGGATGGGTCAAATGCAGAAGATACATTTTTTAACAGTAACAAAAGAAATAGTAGTTATTATTGTGATATTAGTGCTAACTTTGTCATTTTTTTTAAAGCGTCTGTTTGCTCAGCTGGTAAGTCTTGATTTTACACACTTCTCCGACACTTTATGAAGATGTGCGTCTGGTCCACGACGAATCTCCCAGAGTTCTGATGGGCGTGACTCACAGGTGGATTAGCCAATCAGGGACACGCTGGTCTGTTCGCATCAAAACAAATATGGCTGTTTATGAGCCCACAGAATCAATAAGAACTAAACTCTGATCGTCTGAGTTTGTTTCACACGTGTCACTGAAGTAAACAGATCTGATTGGACGATTGTGTAGTTTCTGGCGTGGTGGTTTCACGTACATGTTTACTTTTGCTAGCTCCATTGTCCCTCCGGTTTGACTCAGTGACAGGTCCGTCTCTCTCTCTCTCTCTCTGTGACTCCTCAGAATGAACAGATTAACAGTAGCAGCAGTGAAGGTGTGAAAGAGTGAACAGCGACGTGAAACCCGAGCGCTCCCATTGCGGTGAAAGTTAAAAACAGTCAAACGTTTGAACCGCGGCACGACGAGTTATGACTCACATGCTAACATCTGACATGCTAACATTTGACTGACCTCTGACCCCACAGCTGCTGCGCGCTAGCAACAAGCAACCAGCCGCTAAAGATCAGGGATAAACCAGGACTAAACCAGGGCTAAAGGAGGTCTGAACCAGGACTAAACCAGGACTAAAGGAGGTCTGAACCAGGACTAAACCAGGACTAAACCAGGACTAAACCAGGACTAAAGGAGGTCTGAACCAGGACTGAATTAGGTCTGAACTAGAACTAAACAGGACTAAACCAGGACTAAAAAGGGTCTGAACCAGGACTAAACCAGGACAAAACCAGGACTAAATCAAGACAAAACCAGGTCTGAATTAGGACTGAACAAGGACTGTACCGGAACTGAATCAAGTCTAGACCAGGACTAAACCAGGACTAAACCAGGACTAAAGGGGGTCTGAACCAGGGCTGAATCAAGTCTAAACCAGGACTAAACCAGGACTAAACCAAGGCTAAACCAGGGCTAAACCAGGACTGAACCAGGACTAAACCAGGACAAAACCAGGACTAAACCAGGGCTAAACCAAAACTAAACCAGAACTAGACCAGGACTGAATCAGTACTAAACCAGGACTAAACCAGGACTAAACCAGGGCTAAACCAGGACTAAACCAGGACTAAAGGGGGTCTGAACCAGGGCTGAATCAAGTCTAAACCAGGACTAAACCAGGGCTAAACCAGGACTGAACCAGGACTAAACCAGGACTGAATAAGGACTAAACCAGGACTAAATCAGTACTAAACCAGAGCTAAACCAGGACTGAATCACGACTAAACGAGGACTAGACCAGAATTAAATCAGAATTAAACCCCAAAATGCCATAACGAGGACATCCTAGGCTAAACCAGGTCAGACAATAATCACACTCATCGAAAAATTCTTTAAGAGTAGTTTAAAATACACACGGATCGGTTTCAAGGTAACTATTGTAAGTAGCCCAAACTCGAGTATGTCTCCTGCATCAGCCTGACAAACGCTGCGTCCCTTTGTGTGATGTGATCTGCCCGCTCGCCGTGGTACAAACATTTGAATGACCTTTGACCCCTCAGCTGCTGCGGCGTTAGCTTTGAGCGTACGCCGCGCGACAGGTGACATGCTAGCGGCGCGAGCGGAGGTATGCGCGCGGTATGTTCCACTGAGGGGGTCATGGCCGCTCGCCGTTCCTCATGGACACCGGGGGGGGGACGGGGTCAGGGAGGGGTCAAAACACTTACACGCCTTTGTCACTCTCACTCACACGCTCCGACTAAAGGACGATACAAATCCACAAATGAGTTCTGAGGTTATTTCTATTAAAGAGGGGGTATTTACTTCTGTGGGGTATTAAAGAGGGGGTATTTTACTTCTGTGGGGTATTAAAGAGGGGGTATTTACTTCTGTGGGGTATTAAAGAGGGGGTATTTACTTCTGTGGGGTATTAAAGAGGTGGTATTTACTTCTGTGGGGTATTAAAGAGGGGGTATTTACTTCTGTGGGGTATTAAAGAGGGGGTATTTTACTTCTGTGGGGTATTAAAGAGGGGGTATTTACTTCTGTGGGGTATTAAAGAGGTGGTATTTACTTCTGTGGGGCATTAACTGTAACACACAATGTATTTAGATCACCATGTTTTCTTTTTTTGTTTTGAAAATCATCTCAAACAATGTATTAATAAGTTTCAGTTTTGCTTTTGACCTTCTGACTCTCGCATTTCTTTGCTCTCTGTGCTAAGCCCCTCCCCCTTCAGAGCACTGTCACGACACAATCAGCTGCATCCCGCTATTGAAACAACATCGCATCAGGTTTGTCAAGTTGTAGTGTACAGTTTTGTATTCTGCTTTTGTATATTTATGGAGAATGGTCGTGCGGGAGTAGCTTGTGGGCGGAGCCTTGTACAGTACAGCTCCGCCCCCTTTAAACGACGAGCTCCATTCGCCAACCGCAACGCGACATCTACAGTCGAACTAGAGACATTTGTCCTGCCTCCATCTCCTCCTACGTGATCGTTAATGTTCCTGGTGGTGGGTGGGGAGGTTGTACGCACACACATTGGCAGCCACGTGTCTCTCAGTCTGCCCCAGGGTGATTGTGGCGCAGGAGACAAGTGCCAGATTGCGCAGCCCGCTTGAAGGTCTTTAACAGGCGTGTCCAGGGTTTTTTTTCCACCAAGTTTCACACATCAAAACACAGAAGAGCCTCCAGACCTTTATTCAAGCGTAGATCCTCAATAAGCTGTTTGATATTGGCTTTATCAAGGTAGATTTTCATAAACGTGGAGGAAAATGTGCTCCTAAGGGCCAAAAAAAACTGGTCTGAGGGCCGCGTTTAGCCCTCGGGCCATAGTTTGGACACGCCTGCTCTATAAACCTGTAAAACGTTATTTGTCATTATTAAGAAAGCAGAGGGTTGTGACAGAAATGAGACTCTGGGGGTATTTTTAAAGGCCTGTCCAGTCTGACACATGTTTGTAACCCTCTGAACACTTTCTAAAAGAGCGGAGGAGCTAAGGAGGTCAAGGGACGTTTACTCAAATGGAGCAGTCTGTGTACGATGGTCCCTCCTCATCACCATCGTACACAGAGTTATACTTCACGTTCTGATGCACAGACCTCTGTTTATGCCTTGACAGTTTGGGCTGCACCATAAACTGTCGATATAAATGGACATAGCTAACGTGCTAGCCGGTGTGTTCCAAATAGGAAGTGATCAGAGGCGTGTTTCTGGCTCCAGTTCACTTTGCATTGAAAAACTGTCACCAGGACTGAACAAGGACTGTACCGGAACTGAATCAAGTTTAGACCAGGACTAAAACAGGACTAAAACAGGACTAAAACAGGACTAAAGGGGGTCTGAACCAGGGCTGAATCAAGTCTAAACCAGGACTAAACCAGGGTTAAACCAGGGCTAAACCAGGGCTAAACCAGGGCTAAACTAGAACTAGACCAGGACTAAACCAGGACTAAACCAGGGCTAAACCAGAGCTAAACCAGGGCTAAATCAAAACTAAACCAGAGCTAAACCAGGACTGAATCAGGACTAAACGAGGACTAAACCAGGTCTAAACCAGGACTGAATCAGGACTAAACCAGAGCTAAACCAGGACTGAATCAGGACTAAACCAGGACTAAAACAGGACTAAACCAGGACTAAAACAGGACTAAAGGGGGTCTGAACCAGGGCTGAATCAAGTCTAAACCAGGACTAAACCAGGACTAAACCAGGGCTAAACCAGGACTGAATCAGGACTAAATGAGGACTAAATCAGGACTAAACCAGGACTAAACCAGGACTAAACCAGGACTAAATCAGGACTAAACCAGGACTAAACCAGGACTAAACCAGGACTAAACCAGGACTAAACCAGGACTAAACCAGGACTAAACCAGGACTAAACCAGGACCAGGAGGTCAAGGGACTTATGCACAGACGTCTGTTTATGCCTTGTCAGTTTGGGCTGCACCATAAACTGTCGATATAAATGGACATAGCTAACGTGCTAGCCGGTGTGTTCCAAATAGGAAGTGACCAGGGGCGTGTTTCTGGCTCCAGTTCACTTTGCATTGAAAAACTGTCACCACTTTTTCCGTGACTGCCGCAGTGAGCCTCGTCAGTTTGATCTTTAAACGTTCGTATTACCAATTGACAATCAAGCTGTACCTGGGGAGGACAAAGCGAGCCGGGACCTTCATGTCATACCTCCATCTACCTTAGTCTTCCTGTCAGCCATTACGACGGATAAGAGGGACCAAAGAGACAGAACACGGGGAAAAGTTTAACAGCGTTTATTGACAGTTTTAATTGTGCAAATGAAGGAAGATCGATCAGGGAGTTGAGAGCAGGGTTGTTTGTCGTCGTCGTCCAAGAGTGGAGAGTGAGCAGCGGGGTCTGAGACGAAGTGAGCGGTACCGGGAGAGGCGAGCTGGGTCGGAGACGGAGGAGCTGAGCGGGTCAGGGAGCGGGATCTGACGAGGAGCAAAAATATCCAACTTAGAATGAGTAACAAAATGCAAAAACATGAAACTGAGTCAAGCAGAGTCGTACCACTGTGGATATGCAGATGACCTTGTGCTGAGTGTCAGGTCCTGGTTCACTTTGTCCAAGGAGCCAATCAGGAGCGAGGCTGTTGAAGGTAACGCCCCTTCTTGCCCGCACTGCTGGTTTAGAAAGGAGCCGGCGCTTAGCAACTCAACTGTCAATCAAACCTGTTGCTAACGCTAGTGGGAGCGACCTCGGGGAAAGAAGGCACCTCGTTTGTCTGTTATTAATGTTCATATCTTGATTTAGGGACACAATAGAGAAATAAAAACACCAGGATCATGTAGAGCGAGTTAATACGAACGTTTAAGACCAAAATGACGAGTCTGACAGCAGCAGTTACAGAGAGAGAGGACACAGTTTTTTGGTAGAAAGCCGAAAGCGCGCCTATGCTAACTTCTTCTTTGGAACGCGGTGGCTAGCAGGTTAGTCAGAAGACATAATTAACCCAAATGGACTTACTCTGAGTTGTATTTTGATTTCTACATGTTTGAGTAATCCTGGATTGTCCCTCATTTGAGACTTGAGAACTCAGAAAAGTCCAGTTTTCACCTACCCCCTATCTCCGCCCACTGCTCTGTGTTTACTTGCGATAATTTCACACTGATCTCACACCACAAGAGCATGTCAAAATCCCGTTCCCTCGCTGTGAACGACCCGGCGTGGTGGTTTGTGTCATCGTTGTAGGACCCTGTTGTTTCCCCGAGTGACAGTTTGACCTCTGACCTTCTGTCACAATGTTTCTGTGGCTGTGTCCGAATGTCCACTTTGCTCATACAGGGGGGCATTAGTTCGGGCTTGTGCCATTTTTAGCGGTCTCCGAATGTCCAGGTGGTGAGAAAATAGTGCGCTCAACATTTCCCACAATGCACTTGACGGATACAGCACGACTGATTAAGAATAAAACACTCTAAAGTTGCGCCCCTGGACCAAATGTCAGACTTTTAGGGCGTCCCCGTCTCCTCCGGTGCGGTTGGACCTTTAGAGTCTTAAACCTGCTCAGATGAAACCGGATCAGACTCAGACCTGGACTGGGCCTGTCCCTGGTCCAACAACTGGACTTTTACAGCCGCCTCAAACTCTCCACGGCCCCTGAGCGCTCCCGACCAGACAAAAAAATGTACTCAAGTAAAAGTAATGTAACTTCAAATAATAATACTCAGTTAGAAGTACAAAGTAGTGGTTCAAGAAATGACCCAAGTAAGAGTAATTTAAAGAGTAACTGTCAGGACGTAACATCTGATTTATAATTTAAAGTGAATGTGACAAAACATAAAAAAAACGGTATTTCCAAACGGACAAAAATGAGCCAAACTAAATCATATCTGAAGGAGGTGCAAGAAATACAAATGTTCAAATCCGAGTACGGCTACTTCAATAAAATATTACTCAAATAGAAGTAAAAGTATGCGGCAAGAAAGGTAAATGTAGTTGAAGTACACACAGCTCTGCGCATGACTAGGATCCTGACTCATCTCTGTCCTACTGCTTCTGATACATTTGACCCAGAGACAGTGATGGGTGGGTCAAATGCAGCTTTAACCCAGAGACGCTGAAGGATGGGTCAAATGCAGACGACACATTTTCCTACAGTGACAAAATAAATTGCATTGAATCTATTGTAATTTGAAGATGTTTTTCCCTGATCTGTTTTTTTTTTTTTTAAAGGTTTGGTCACTTGTTGCTATCCCACACCTCTCTCCCGCTTTCTCTCCTCCTCCTCCATCTCTTTTTCTCTCTTTCCCTCTCTCCTCCTCCCCTGTCCCTTTTCTTCTTCTCCCTCCTCTCCTTTGCGCTCTCTCCTTCCATCCTTTCCCTCTCCCCCTCCGTGCCTTCACCTTGACTCGGGGGGCCTGATCTGGCTCTTGTGTTTTCAGTTGCGATTTTTTGAGGCTGTAAAAGCGGTGACCTTTGACCCCGGCTGCAGACAGGAATAGAGAGGCTTTTGGAGGTCGCACACGCCGACGCAGATCAGGGCTAACGCTAATGTAACGTTAGCTCAAGACACGTCCCCCCCTGGAATTCCAAACCTGACACAAATACTGAAGACGCTTTTGTCAGCGCACAGATGGCGGAGACGCTCACCCTCTAACGAAAAGGTTGGAGGTTCAGTCCCAGGTTCATCCCATACGGTTTGATCATTTATTTGCCTTTCATTGTTGGACTACAGCTCAACAAGTACTCAGACAAGTTAAGATGGAAGGGACCAATGTTATGACATGACACTTTACAGAGTATACCCCGTCATGGCCAGGCCTCGATTCTGTCCATCTGTCCCAGGGCAGCTGTGGCTACAGTAGTAATTTAGCACCACCGAGTGTGGAGTGAATGAAGAATGCACCAAACTGTGAAGTGACTCTGAACGTTGTAAAGTGTAAAACCATCGTAAAAGCCAACGTTAAGTCTGTCAGCCGTACAAAAAGTTGTAGATCTGAACCTCAACATCTTCCTCTTCCTTTTTGAACAAAGTGAGGTTCAGATCTGAGCCAGAGAAAATCAAAGGTTTGAGGAGTTAAAGAAGTAATTTTTGCTAGGAAAGATGATGCTTCCTTGAACAGGAATAGGGGCCTCACACATTACCTGTCCCCCATCCTATACTCCATCCTCAGGACCAAAGCAAACAAAGGAAACAAAGAGAACAATAGAGCGAGGCAGTAGGCCCATTAAAGCTGAAACTGTAAACAATAGCTGTTACAGTTTCAGTGTTTCTAGCTCCTCCTTTCACACAGATATAAGGCAGTGTTCACCAGCAATCTGACCAGAACTGAGCAGCAAAACATCTGCACTCCTACAACTTTTTGTCCAGCTGACAAATTTAACTTTGGCTTTTACGATGGATCAGACCTAAAAGATTACACAGACGTCTGGAAAAGCGCTGTATAAGATCAAAACATAAGATATTATATATATTTTGTGAGCTCATGTTTCTCTGAACTTTCCTGTGAGGCTCTGCAGGTCAGGGAGAGGTCACTCACACTGAGACCGTCAGCTGTGTCCACCCTCACTGTACGAGGTGTGTCCATCCATACACCTCCACCTCCCCAGGGTCAGACACACAGGGAGGGCATCAGACACACAGGTCACAGAAACAGTCCCTCCTCTTGGTGGGACATGAACACTTCTCCAGGGAGGCGTCCAGAAGCCACCTGAGCTGCACCTGTCCATGTGGAGGAGCAGTGGCTCTACTCCGAGCTCCTTGAAGGAAACTCATTCGACTCATGAATCCGCCATCTTGTTCTTTCAGCCATAACCCAAAGCTCAAGACCATAGGGGAGAGTGGGAATGTAGAACTAAACCAGGACTAACCAGGGACTAAACCAGGACTAAACCAGGACTAAACCAGGACTGAACTTGGACCAGACCCAAACGCTCTCTCATGAACCAGACCCGGGGGTAGGTGTGTAATAGATCAGGACTATTGCAGGTTAAACACGACTGTGACTATTTTCGAGTTGTTAGTGAATGTCCCAGTGCGTCTGCTCCAACATCACAACCACAACTGCACAAAGACTAGGGACTAACTGAGACTAAAGATACACCTCTAAACAGGGCGGAGGAGAGGAGGAGAGGAGGAGAGGAGGAGAGGAGGAGAGACAACTGAGACTAAAGATACACCTCTAGACAGGGCGGAGGAGAGGAGGAGAGGAGGAGAGACAACTGAGACTAAAGATACACCTCTAGACAGGGCGGAGGAGAGGAGGAGAGGAGGAGAGGAGGAGAGACAACTGAGACTAAAGATACACCTCTAGACAGGGCGGAGGAGAGGAGGAGAGGAGGAGAGACAACTGAGACTAAAGATACAGCTCTAAACAGGGCGGAGGAGAGGAGGAGAAGAGGAGAGGAGAGGAGGAGGAGAGGAGGAGAGACAACTGAGACTAAAGTACAAGCTATACCTCAGGATGCCAGGGCAGAGAGGAGGAAAGGAAGAAAGAAGGGCAAGAGAGCAGGAGAGAAAGAGAGGAGGAGAGGAGGAAGCAAGGAGGTGGGGAGGAGTGGTGGGAGAAGAGCATGAGGAAAGGAGGATGAAGATAGGAGCAGAGGAGAAGGAGAAGAGAAGAAGGAGAGGGGTTAGAAGAGAAGAAGAGAAGAAGAGGTAAGGAGAGGTGCACAGGAGGAGAATAGGAGGAGAAGAAAGAGCAGAGGAGCAGAGAAAGAGAGGAGGAGAGGTGAAGGAGAGGAGCAAAAAGGAGAGGAAAGATGAGCAGAGAGAGGAGGAGAGGAGGAGGAAAGAGGAGGAGAGGAGGAGGAAAGAAGAGAAGGGGGAGTAGAGAAGAGGAGAGGCAGGGCAGGAATGGAGCAGAGGGGCACAGGAGGAGAGGAGGAGGAGAGGAAAGGGCAGAGGAGGAGAGAGAAAGGAAGAGTCGTGAAGGAGAGGAAAACAGGAGATGATGAAAGAGGAGGAGAGGAAGTAGACGAGGAGAGGAGGAGCAGAGGAGGAGAAGGAGAGGAGAAAATAACATTCCTGGAGTTCCTGGTTTGTTTGGCTCCGCGGCAGCTGCCTCTGCCTCCGTCCCGCAGACACATGTCCCCGTGTCTGAAGAAGAGACACGTCTCACACATGTAGGACACACACGTATGTCCCGCCGGCAGCACAAAACACACAACACGCATATCGCCGTGACAACCGTAACAAACACGCAGAGATCTGAGCCGGAGCCAACAACTGTGCCAGGGCAGTCACGGAGGAGCTGGGACTGCGACAGAGGAGAAGAGGACGCTGTTCTGCTGCCGATACCGATACCGATTATTTAGAAACCAGAGAAACCTGTCGATCTGTAGAAAACAACAACAACAGCGATGGATTTCCTGTGGTTTATGGAAACACAGATGTCATCACTCTTTCCCCCTTGCTCACGTTCTCTCACGACTCTTCAGCTACTGTTTTCTCTCTACCTCTGTCTCTCCCCCTCTCTCTTCCCTCCCCCCCTCTCTCCCCTCCTCTCTGTCCCCCTCGCCTCTCTCCTCCTCTCTGCCTCCCTCTCTCCTCTCCTCCTCTGTTTGTTTCCACAGGTTGGCTCAGGTTATTTGGATCTTGTATCATCACTTTTCCCTCTCTCCCCCTCTCTCTCCTTTCCTCCTCTCTGCCTCCCCCTCTCCTCCTTCTCTCTCTCCTCTGTTTGTTTCCACAGGTTGGAGTGTTTGGACCTTGTATCCTCTCACTTCCCTCTCTCTTCTCCTCCCCCTCTCTCCTCCTCACCCCCTCTCTTTCCCCCTCTCCCTCCTTCTCTCTCTCCTCTGTTTGTTGGCTCAGGTTGTTTGGACCTTGTGTTGATGATTACAGTTTGTGTTCCTCATCTGCTCTCTGCTGTAAATCTCTCTTTTTCTCGTACACCCATCTATCTTTGAAACACTTCTTTCCCCCTCTCCCCCCCACTCCTCTCTTTCTCTAATATCACCCGTATCTATCGCTCCTTCTATCTCTATCCTCTTACCCCCCCACCTCCCTCTCTGATCTCCCCCTTCTCTCTCTCTCCCCTACGCTATCTCCCCCTCCTTCTCTGTCTCCCCACTCTCCCCTCCTCCCTCTCGCCTCTCTCCCCCTCCTTCTCCCCCCCTCGCCCTCTATTCTCTCCCCTCCCTCACCCTCCTCCCGCTCCTATCCCTTCTCCCATCCCTCGTTATCTCTCTGTACCCTCTCCTTCCTCTTCCTCCTCTTCTCTCTCTCTCTCTGTCCCCTCCTTCTCCTCCTCTTCTATCTCTCTCTGTCCCCTGTCCCTCCTCCTCTTCTTCCTTCTCTTCTCTCTCTCTCCTTCCTTCTCCCTCTCCTCCTCCTCTTCTCTCTCTCCTCCTTCTCCTCCTCTTCTCTCTCTCTCTCCCCTCCTCCTGCTCTTTTCTCTCCTCCTCCTGCTCTTCTCTCTCTCCTCCTCTTCTCTCTCTCCTCCTCCTCCTTCTCCTCCTCTCTCTCTCCCCCTCCTCTTCTCTCTTTGTCCTCCTCCTCTTCTCTCTATCTTTCTCTCTCTCCTTGTCCTCTTCTCTCTCTCATCCTCCTCTTCTCTCTCTCCTTCTCCTCTTCTCTCTCCACCTCCTCCACCTCTCTTCTCTTCTCCTCCTCTTCTCTCTCCTTCATCTCTTCTCTCTCTCTTCTTGTCCTCTTCTCTCTCTCTCTCCCCATCTTCCTCCTCTTCGCTCTCTCTCCTTCTCCTCTTCTCTCTCCACCTCCTCCACCTCTCTTCTCTTCTCCTCCTCTTCTCTCTCCTTCATCTCTTCTTTCTCTCTCCTCGTCCTCTTCTCTCTCTTCTCTCTATGTCCTCCTCCTCCTCCTCTCTTCTCTCTCCTCCTCTCTTCTCTTCTCTCTCTCAGAGTGGAGGAGGTAATGAGTCCTCCTCCTCCTCTCTTCTCTCTCCTCCTCCTCCTCCTCTCTTCTCTCTCTCTCTCTGTGGTGCTGTGGAGGAGGTAATCAGTTCTAATTAAGCACAGTTCTGTTTGACTGTGAGTAAAAGGTTATGGGCCCCAGGGGAAATCTACCTCTTCCTCTCTCTCCTACTCCTCTCTCTCCCCCTCTTTCATCCTCCTCTCTCTCTCTCCCTCTTCTCTCCTCTCTTCTCTTTATAGCAGATGATAGTTTGTCATAATTATACCGATGTGTTTTACAGGTGATATTTTTATGTCCCAAACACTTTCCCCTCCCCCTGTGCACCCGGGTTAAATGCACAACTTACACCTTTTTCCACTTTCTCTGCCGGGTCAGGCGTGTGTGAGACTGTGGACTCAGACTTTACACAGGGAAATGGGTCCTCTGCATTTGACCCATCCTTCAGTGCCTCTGGGTTAAACCTGCATTTGACCCACATACACTTTGTATGTGGGTCTGGGACAGCTCTTCACTTTTCTGGATCAGTGGAAATGATGTAGTCCAGTTTTAGACCTGGTTTAGTCCCAGATTAGACCTGGAATAGTCCCGTTATAGACCTGGTTTAGTCCCTGATTAGACCTGGAATAGTCCCGTTATAGACCTGGTTCAGTCCTAGATTAGACCTGGAATAGTCCTGTTATAGACCTGGTTTAGTCCTAGATTAGACCTGTAATAGTCCTGTTATAGACCTGGTTTAGTTCTGGTGGTGCTCTTAAAGCCAGATGTTTTCTTTGGTAGTAGCTGGAGTGAAAATTTTTAGACCCTCTGATCTAATCTTCCATCTTTGGGTCGAATCTTGACCAGGATCCTGGATCAGGCCTGACCGTCTGCTCCTGACCTTTAACCCCGATGGTGACCTCCTGTGGGGTCACCTGTCGTTTACCTGAGTCCATCATCTTAGAGGTGGTTCAGGTTCTGCTCACGCTCTGCTCCACCACGTGTGACTGTCAGACATGTTTTCTCTTATAATCCAGGTTCTCTGATGATAAACAGCACCTAAGTATGAACAGTGTGTGTGTGTGTGGGGGGGTGTGTGTGTGTGTGTGTATTGTGCGTATGTGTAGGGGTGTGTGTGTTTGTGTGAAAAAGAGGAGGAGGAAAGTGTTTAACCTTGAGTGGTTTTCATTAGAGCCACAAGGCCACAGTCTGAGTTATGCTGCCACAGGGACAGGAGCGACACACAGAAACATAAACTTATTGTTCAGAAATATTTCCTTAAACGAGCTCTGTGTGATCAGGATCGCCTCTACACAGATGTGACCAGTAAACAGGACGTGTAGAGGAGGGAGAGAAGAAAGAAAAAAACAGAGTAGGTAGAAGAGTGAGAGGTGAGAGAGAGTCTTTATGGTAATAGTTTAATGCCATACTGTGTGACATTCCAGGTAAGGGAATAGCATCTAGTCTCCATGGTGACGGCAGGTGGCAGAAAAGTTAGTTAATTTTGGTTTAGTCATGGTTAAGGCTGAGTATTGAAAATCAGATACTTATCGATATCTGAGCAGGTATCGATACTAAAACAGTCACATTTATAAGACAGAAATGAACCCGAGAAATGAATCATGGTATTGGAATCAGTATTGAGAATCGAGTCTATTCCTTAGTATCAAAATCAAGTTTGAAATGTTACATGGCAGTATTAGTTTAGACCCAGTTCAGTTCTGGCTTAGTCCTGGTTTAGACTCTGGTCTCATCTCATCATCATCTCATGTCTTACACTTGTAATTCTCTTCACAGTCTTGTCAAAGTGCTACACTATAGTCATTATTCATTCATTTCCACACTTGGTGATAGTAAGATACTATTGTAGCCACAGCTGCCCTGGGGAGACTGACGGAAGCGAGGCTGCCAATCTGCGCCATCGGCCCCTCCGACTGCCACCTATCATTCACGCACACACCACTTTCATACTAGGCAATGTGGGTGAAGTGTCTTGCCTAAGGACACAACGACAGAACTTGGTCCGAGCGGGACTCGATCCTCCGACCTTTGGGTTGGGGGACCAACACTCTAACCACTGAGCCACTCCCTGGTCCCTGGTCCCTGGTCCCTGGTCCCTGGTCCCTGGTCCCTGGTCCCTGGTCCCTGGTCCCTGGTCCCTGGTCCCTGGTCCCTGGTCCCTGGTCCCTGGTCCCTGGTCCCTGGTCCCTGGTCCCTGGTCCCTGGTCCCTGGTCTCTGGTCTCTGGTCTCTGGTCTCTGGTCTCTGGTCTCTGGTCCCTGGTCCCTGGTCCCTGGTCCCTGGTCCCTGGTCTCTGGTCCCTGGTCTCTGGTCCCTGGTCTATGGTCTATGGTCCTGTCCCTGGTCTCTGGTCTCTGGTCCTGTCCCTGGTCTCTAGTCCGGTTACTGGTCTCTGGTCCTCTGATCCTATCTCTGCTCCCTTATCTCTGGCCTCTGGTCTTGTCTCTGGTCCCTAGTCTCTGGTCTTCGGTCTCTAGTCCTCTGGTCCTGTCTCCGGTCTCTGGTCCTGTCTCCGGTCTCTGGTCCTGTCTCCGGTCTCTGGTCCTGTCTCCGGTCTCTGGTCCTCTGGTCTCTTGTCCTCCGGTCTCTTTCTGACTCTTGTGATTTAAAGTCTGCAGATTAAACATATGGTGCATCTCTGTGCTGCAGTGTCCGTGTGGACTGTGCGGGTTTAGGCTGAACTCCAGGTATTAGCAGGTTTAATAAGAGCGTTCAAGATGTCCGCCGTGACCCCACTGCAACCCTGCTGACCCCGCTGACCCCCGAACCCTCTCGTGAACCCGGTGACCCAATCAGAGCGCAAATCCCAGCCAGAGGGGGCGGGGCCGACCTTCATACAGTTTATGACCGGGACATTTTTCAAAAGTGATGTTGCACAATCAGACAGACAGGTGTGGGATAGACAGGTGCAGGACAGACAGGTGCAGGACACACAGGTGCAAGACAGACAGGAGCAAGACACAGGTGCAGGACAGACAGACACAGGACACACAGGTGCAGGACACACAGGTGCAAGACAGACAGGAGCAGGACACACAGGTGCAGGACAGACAGGTGCAGGACAGACAGGTGCAGGACACACAGGAGCAGGACACACAGGTGCAGGACAGACAGGTGCAGGACAGACACGAGCAGGACAGACAGGTGCAGGACAGACACGAGCAGGACAGACAGGTGCAGGACAGACAGGAGCAGGACACACAGGCGCAGGACAGACAGGCGCAGGACAGACAGGCGCAGGACAGACAGGCGCAGGACAGACAGGAGCAGGACAGACAGGAGCAGGACAGACAGGTGCAGGACAGACAGACGCAGGACAGACAGACACAGGACACACAGGTGCAGGACAGACAGGAGCAGGACAGACAGGCGCAGGACAGACAGGTGCAGGACAGACAGGAGCAGGACAGACAGGCGCAGGACAGACAGGTGCAGGACAGACAGGTGCAGGACAGACAGGTGCAGGACAGACAGGTGCAGGACAGACAGGAGCAGGACAGACAGGTGCAGGACAGACAGGTGCAGGACAGACAGACGCAGGACAGACAGATGCAGGACAGACAGACACAGGACACACAGGTGCAGGACAGACAGGAGCAGGACAGACAGGCGCAGGACAGACAGGTGCAGGACAGACAGGAGCAGGACAGACAGGCGCAGGACAGACAGGTGCAGGACTCCAATGAATGAACAGAAATGAACCTTTCCTGGATATTTTTAATGTTGATAATCAGTATATTGTTTTTTGACTGTTTATTATTTATTATTATTGTGGTATTGGAATCAGTATCAAGTATCAATTCTATTCCTCAGTATCAAAATCAGGTTTGAACTTTGGTATCGTGACAGCGTGACAAGAGTCTGGAGACGTTGTTCATTCCGGTCTAGTCCAGTCTGACTGTTCTTCTGTTGTAGGGAGTATTATACCTCTGATACAGAACTCATCTGGTAGTGTAGAGCTGGCACAGAACAGAAATTAAACTTCTCTGTCAAATACTGGTTAATAAAATGTAGATGTAGAAGTATTGTGTATAAGTACTTGACCTGTTTTTTCACTTTTGCTGGAGTATTTTCAAACAAACATTATTAAATATTACACAAAACTGACTCTTGTGAGGTTTAAGTGTTATAATGTTGTTACCGCCTCAAAAATAAACCTGGAGTTGTGTTTTGTTTCATTCGCACATGTTTGAGTCACACTTTATTATTAGTCTGTCACATCTCCAAAGCTCAAAACGCTCTGTTCCACCTTGTGATGTCATCAAGTGGTAGTTTTCAAGTTAACAGCTCATTTTACCTTTTGTTCTGTAGAAATTGGCAATTCCAGGACAGAAATGATCCAAATGATTCTAGGGAAGGTGTGGAAAGTTTAAAAACACAGTGGAGCACTTCCTGTATCACCACATGATGACATCACAAGGTGGAACAGAGTGTTTTCAGTTTGAGAGAAGAAAAACTCAGCTTAAATCTGCAGGGTTTGTGTGTTAAACATGTGAGAATGAAACAAAACACAACTCCAGGTCTGTTTGTGACGAGGAAACGACATTAGAACAGATCAGAAAATAATGTATCATGGGCCCTTTAAAGCTGCACTATGCAACTTTCTGTTTTCTTTATGTTTCACCTGTTTGTCTCCATGGAGATCTTATTGCTATGAGGGATTAGTTTGCTTTAGTCCTGGTTTAGTCCTGGTTTAGTTTTACTTTAGACCTGCTTTAGTCCTGGTTTAGTTTTACTTTAGACCTGCTTTAGTCCTGGTTTAGTTTCACTTTAGACCTGCTTTAGTCCTGGTTTAGTTTTACTTTAGACCTGCTTTAGTCCTGGTTTAGTTTTACTTTAGACCTGCTTTAGTCTTGGTTTAGTTTTACTTTAGACCTGCTTTAGTCCTGGTTTAGTTTCACTTTAGACCTGCTTTAGTCCCGGTTTAGTTTCACTTTAGACCTGCTTTAGTCCCGGTTTAGTTTTACTTTAGACCTGCTTTAGTCCCGGTTTAGTTTTACTTTAGACCTGCTTTAGTCCCGGTTTAGTTTTACTTTAGACCTGCTTTAGTCCCGGTTTAGTTTTACTTTAGACCTGCTTTAGTCCTGGTTTAGTTTTACTTTAGACCTGCTTTAGTCTTGGTTTAGTTTTACTTTAGACCTGCTTTAGTCTTGGTTTAGACCTGGTTTAGTTCTGAGTCTACATGTCCTACTAAGGATCCTTCACATTGTCTCTGTAGATATGACAGACACAGGCAGAACATGCAAACTCCACACTACTTTACTTATATGGGGCATTAAAGAGGAGGGTATTTTACTTCTGTGGCATATTAAATTTAACACATAACATATTTAGATCACCATTTTTATGACCCAGGACAAAGAAGTAACAAAAGAAACCAACATGGGAAATGGTAAATTAAGACGTCATTTAATTAACAGGGACGTTAAAGGTAAACTCAACAAAAAAGTGAAAGTGAAAGTGATTGGCCAAGCTGGGAAACCGTCCTCCAATCACCGCTGAGGACTTCACCAGCTGTGATGATGAGGAAACTGGACAAACTCGGGGACACACAGACAAAACAAAAAGCATAAACACGAACAACAAAAAGAACTAAAGGCCCAGGTTTACGTAACAACCACGTTTCCCTTAAACACAGCCTTAAACCTGCATTTGACCCGTCCTTCAGTGTCTCTGGGTTAAACCTGTATTTGAAGAACTTTTCTGCAAACAGAGTGAATAAACCCGGCTTAGTCCTGGTCTGAATCCTGGTCCGGGGCTTTAATCTGGTCTGGATTTAGTGTCCGCTGTCTCGTTTTTATGACATCATCAAAGCGCCATGATATGTTTCTCCCACTTTCCCCCACCCCCCCACCCCTCACCCCTGTGTCCCCCCCTGTGTCTCCGCCCTGTCTCTCCCCCCTTCCTCCTGTGTCCCCGTCCAAACAAACTCACCTATAGCAGTAGTGTACACGGAGAAGGGTGCGCTTGATTTATCCCCCTGCACTTGCTCCTCTCCTCCCCCTCGTTATGTCCTGGTTTAGTCCTGGTTTAGTCCTGGTTTAGTCCTGGTTTAGTCCTGGTTTAGTCTTGGTTTGGTTCAGGTTTGGTCCTGGTTTGTCCTGGTTTAGCCCTGGTTTACACACAGAGGAGGGTGCATTTGACTTATTCCTCTTACACTACTGTTTCTTAGTAATTTTTTTCTGCATAAACAGTAGTTTTTGCATGAGCGCCCCCTGCAGGTGTAGTAATAGTTTTGAGATCTTTGGCCACACCCCCTTTTTAGTGAGACAATCAAGTCTTTAGTCCAACAAGAATTTCTTTAGTCGACTACAGCCATAATGTACACAGAAGAGGGTGCGTTTGATTTATCCCCCTGCACTAACCCCGTTCTTCCCCTCCTCCTCACCTGCAGCGGTGGTATACACAAGATGAGGGTGCGTTTGATTTATCCCCCTGCACTTCCTCCACAGATCATCAACATAAATCAGCTACAGAGTGTTTAGAGCCAGAGGACGTTAACAAGCGCCCCCAGTCCAAACAAGACTATTACATGTAGACGGAGAGGAGGAGAGGAGGAGAGGGGGAGAGGGGGAGCAAAGAAAGGAGGGAGAGAGGAAGAGAAAGTCGGGTAAAAGGATATAAAAAGAGGAACATGGATAAACTTGGGATTTAGATTTAAAGTGGCACTATGTAACTTTTATGGTGAAGGTGAAGAGGTACTGAGTCATCTCCATTGGACTGTCCTTGGATTCAGTCTCGATTTAGTCCTGGTTTAGCCCTGGTTCAGTCCTGGTTTAGTACTGGTTCAGTCCTGGTTTAGTACTGGTTCAGTCCTGGTTCAGTCCTGGTTTAGTAGTGGTTTAGTCCTGGTTTAGTCCTGGTTTAGCCCTGGTTTAGCCCTGGTTTAGCCCTGGTTTAGTCCTGGTTTAGCCCTGGTTTAGCCCTGGTTTAGTCCTGGGTCAGTCCTGGTTTAGTCCTGGTTTAGTCCTGGGTCAGTCCTGGTTTAGTCCTGGTTTAGTCCTGGGTCAGTCCTGGTTTAGTCCTGGTTTAGTCCTGGGTCAGTCCTGGGTCAGTCCTGGTTTAGTCCTGGTTTAGTCCTGGGTCAGTCCTGGTTTAGTCCTGGTTTATGGCTAAATACAATACTTCGATACCAATACTCCCACCCCCACTTTTGTCTAATGTTCTTTATGGTTGTTTTTATTGCACAGAAAAACAGGGGCTTGCATCTCCACAAACCTGACATTTGTCTGAGTATCAGACAAACGTAAAATGAAGTGAACTTTCGTTGCTATTGAACCTATAGTTCCTTTAGCGTCATAATGAGAGTGATAAAAGAAGCCGGGCACATGAAGGTGGGTTTGAGAGAATGTGGATGTGTGGGATTATTTCTGATCATAAAAATATTTGAAGTGGAGTTTCTCACAGTTTAGACACACCCCAGAGTCTCCACAGGTCCAGAGGAACATCTGAGTTCATCATCTGAGCTCATGTCCTCCAGTGTAGTACTAGTTTAGACCAGGTTTAAACCAGGTTTAAACCAGGTCTATACCACGTCTAAACCGACTCTAAGCTGAACCAGAACTAAACCAGGTTTAAACCGTGACTAAACCAGGACTAAACCAAGACCAAACGAGGCCTAAATCAGGTCTGACAGCAGCATAAATCCCAGGTGTAGCTGTGTGCTTGTTCTCAGTTGTTGAGGTCGATCTGTGCTTGATTATTGATCATTGATTGACAGGTGGCTCGTTGGGCTCATGTTTCTCACTGAGACGTGTCCCTGAACGCACCACGACATGTTCATGGACCTCAGACAGATTAAGTGTCATCATCCAAACACCTTCGCCTGGATCATTTGGATCGTTTCAGCCCCGACACTGCAAATCTGTACTGAACTAAAGGTAAAAGGAGCTGTTCGCTTGAAAACTCCCACTTCATGACATCACAAGGTGGAACAGAGCGTTTTGAGGTTTGTAGATGTAACAGACTAATAATAAAGTGTTACTCAAACATGTGTGAATGAAACAAAACACAACTCCAGCTCTATTTTTGGGGCGGTAACAACATTAAAACATGACATAATTATCTTCCAGTCCGACCCGAGGCGCAGAATTAGCGCCACCTGCTGTAAACCTGCCCCAAACCTGCCATAAATGCCCCTGCTGTGAAAGTTTCCCGGGACGTTTTTACCTGAGTTTTACGGCTCATTCACACCTTCATGTGTCATTAGCGAGGGGCGGGGTCAGGAAGGGAGGGGCGGGGTCAGGAAGGGAGGGGTGGGGTCAGAAAGGAAGAACACCACGAGAAAGTGAGAGAGGAGATGAGACGACCACGTGAAAAACTGTGATCTCACTGAAACGCAGTTAAATATAGCCCCAATAAAACCCCATAGAAGTGTAATACCCCGTCTGTAATACCCCACAGATCGATGGGGTATTAAAGAGGTGGTATGGTACTACTATGGGGTATAACTGTTACACATAACTTATTTATATATCTATTTTCCCTTTTATTGTTTTGAAAACGTGTTAGCATGTTTAAAGTTTCATTTTCATTTTTGACGCTCTGAGTCTCCCCGTCCTTTTGCTCTCCTCGCTAAGTCCCTCCCCCTTCAGAGCACTGTCACAACACAATGAGCTGCATCCAACAAATTAAATTAGTGCACATCACATCAGGTTTGTGAAGTTGTAGTGTACAGTTTTGTGTCATATTTTTGTATATTTATGGAGAGTTGTCGTGTGGGAGCGTGGGTGATGGAGGCGTGTGGGCGGAGCCTTGCACAAGGTCGTACAGCTAACTGTAAAGAGGGTTTGATCAGTAGATTACTCCAACACACATGGATGACGTGTAAAACCTCTTCAGACGTGTTGTTGATGAGGGAACAACATTAGAATAAAAAAAAAAAAAAAAAATGGTTTTGCATAACACCTCCTCTTCAATATTATAATAATATTATAATAATATATTTGGTTTTTGTTTTTTTGTTTTTTTATTCTGGTAAAATTGGACACGGGCATCAGATGAGACATACATAGTGGTAATTTCATAATTGTTACTTAGCAACCATAATATAAACAAGGGCCAAAACTTCATCTAAATTACACAATAGTTATGACCAAATGAAATAAATGACACTTTTGTTTTGTTAAATCCATGTTTAAGTGGAGGATTGTGTGTTTGGATCCTAAATACAAAAGAGAAATGACGCCTTAAAAACAGTCCCACTTTAGTCCTGGTTTAGTCCTGGTTCAGTCCCGGTTCAGTAACGGTTCAGTCCTGGTTCAGTCCCAGTTTAGTCCCGGTTCAGTCCCGGTTCAGTCCTGGTTCAGTCCTGGTTTAGTCCTGGTTCAGTCCTGGTTCAGTCCTGGTTCAGTCCTGGTTCTTTCTTGGTTCAGTCCTGGTTCAGTCCTGGTCTAGTCCTGGTTCAGTCCTTTTGGCGCCTCACTCACAGGACAGTGGGGTTAGTCAAAGGTGAGTCACTGTGAGATCATGACGAGAGGAAACATATAAAACATGTATTTACATTCTCCCAGTGTCACTACAGTCTGAGGGGGAAGTTACTCAAGTAACTTTTGAAACAAATTGTACTTTTCAGAGTACTTTTCTTGCAGGATTCTTATTTAGTTTGTTCATTTTTGTGTTTGTTTGAAAATACAAAATTTTGTGACTTTAATGTTTTGTCTTTCACGTTAACTTCAAATCACAAATGAGATGTCAGGTCCCGACAGTTACTCTTTAAGTTACTCTTTAAGTTACTCTTTAAGTTACTCTTTAAGTTACTCTTTAAGTTACTCTTACTTGAGTAGTACTGTTTCACTCCTGAGTAAAGAGTAGTTGAGTTGTTGTGGACTGACAGTGTAACAGAGCCCTCCTCCTCGTGTGTGACTGATGCACAGGAAGCAGACGCTGCAGGTGATGTTTACCTGAGGCCTGTCATTACCACGACGACAGGCACAGTCTCCGCGGCGACAGGCCCCGCCTACGCAGTCTCTTTGATCTTCCGAGAGTGACTCACCTGAGCAGGTAAAAGCACATGACCTCTGCCTTTAACTGAGGTCATCTACGCACAGCTACAAACGACAAGACTATGAATACAGATGGTTTCATATAGGAGGACGGGAGGGCATCTGACACACAGTAGGAGGACGGGAGGGCATCTGACACACAGTAGGAGTACGGGAGGGCATCTGACTCAGCTGTTATGTCATGTTTTGCTGGTCTGAGCTCACATGTCTCAGTCACATGACCTGTGCGTGACTTGGGTTATTTGCTGTTGGTGACACAGTGACACATGAAACATTACCACAGACAGAAGACTCGTTTCTTTTGGTTTCAGTATTATTAAAGGAGCATTATGGAACTTTTTTAGTTCACAGATAAAATGTTATAAAAGATGAATTATGATCCAAATTTAAGGTGAGTGACAGATGAAACGAGCCAATCATTAACTCCGACGCATTAATTATGAGAAGAACCCCCATCTCCAAGACTACCACAACTGGTTTGTTTATTTTCATTTTTTAGAGTGATAGAATTATTGCTGCAGTTACAGGTCAGATCTGTGGAGAGGCGAGCATGTTTTGCATTTTTATTTAATTTTTTTTTTTTTTTTTTAAACAGAAATACATTTGTCATAAGAAACAAAACATGGAATAGATTTTGATTTAGTTTAATGCCATATTGTGGAACATTCCAGGGAACGGTATAACATCGCCATGGAGATAAGTTACACGTTGCTGCTTTAAAGTAGAATGGGCCGCATATTTATCGAGTTCCATGTCATTTTCTCAGTTGAAACGGTAAAGTCGCAGATGTCTGTTGCTGTTAGCGATGGGGGCGGGGTCTGAAAAGTGAGTGACAGATGAAACGAGCCAATCATTAACTCTGAACTGCATCATTTATGAGAAGATGCCCGAACGGGGGAGATTATACGGGCTATTTACAAGTTTGAGTGACAGTTGTCCCAAAATTCTGCCTCTTTTTCATTTATTAAATTAGCATGCTAGTTGTTGTTAGCATTACAGTTGTGAAAAGTGCTTATAAACTCATCATGGTGAATACTCAGGATGCTCTGAAGGCATAAGGTAAGTGAAGAATAACTTTGGACCACTGCAAACTGTTTAAAATGAACTAGCTCAGTTTTTCTCGTTTTTTAAGAGAATGAGGTACAGCGCCTTTAGAGACACTCCTCCTGTTTACGTTCACTTGTCTTCTTTTTAACTAGCCATCTTTCTATTTACTGATCTACTCCCAACATTCAAAGTCGGTGTTTGACCTCTCTGTGACCCTTGATGAGGTCACGACCCCTCGTTTAGTAAAGTCTGAGCTCTGATGTAAATAATTCATGAGAAAAGACTGAAGCTCAGAAGTGACCGGAGGCGTTTTAGTCTCTTGAGTCTGAGGTTTGTTATTGGGTCAATGGTGACGGGTTTTTCTCGCCTCACAGCAGCAAGTTTCCTGGTTCGATTCCTGGGTTGTTTGGTGTGGAGTTTGCGTGTTCTCCCTGTGTGTGTGGAGTTTGTATCTTCTGTCTGTGTGGAGTTTATATGTTCTCATTGTGTCTGTGTGGAGTTTGCCCGTTTCCCCTGTGTCTGTGTGGAATTTGCGTTTTCTCCCTGTGTCTGTGTGGAGTTTGTATCTTCTGTCTGTGTGGAGTTTGCATTTTCTCTCTATGTCTGTGTGGAGTTTGCGTGTTCTCTCTGTGTCTGTGTGGAGTTTGTATGTTCTCATTGTGTCTGTGTGGAGTTTGCGTGTTCTCCCTGTGTCTGTGTAGAGTTTGTATGTTCTCATTGTGTCTGTGTGGAGTTTGTATGTTCTCATTGTGTCTGTGTGGAGTTTGCGTGTTCTCCCTGTGTCTGTGTAGAGTTTGTATGTTCTCATTGTGTCTGTGTGGAGTTTGCCCGTTTCCCCTGTGTCTGTGTGGAATTTGCGTTTTCTCCCTGTGTCTGTGTGGAGTTTGTATCTTCTGTCTGTGTGGAGTTTGCATTTTCTCCCTATGTCTGTGTGGAGTTTGCGTGTTCTCCCTGTGTCTGTGTGGAGTTTGCGTGTTCTCCCTGTGTCTATGTGGAGTTTGCATGTTCTCTCTATGTCTGTGCGGAGTTTCCATATTCTCCCTATGCCTGTGTAGAGTTTGCCCGTTTCCCCTGTGTCTCTGTGGAGTTTGCATGTTCTTCCTGCGTCTCTGTGGAGTTTGCATGTTCTCTGTGTGGAGGTAGTCCTGACTGAGGCTGGTTCAAGGTCTGGAGATGGGTCAAATGCAAGTTCAACCCACAGATTGTATAAAGAGGTGGACTAAGTGAGTGCGACGTCGCCCACAGCGTTCAGCTCCAGTCAAATGAAGCTCCTCGAGGCTGGAGCAGTTATAGGGGGGAATTTAGAGCAGAATTCCATATTGGGAATTCCAACCCAGAGTATCACAGCAACCAAAGAGCCAATCAGGAGCGAGGCTGTTGAAGGTAACGCCCCCTTCTTGCCCACACCGCTGGTTTAGCCACAGGTGCAGTCCATGTTCTGACCTCTCTCTCTCCTGTAGTTTTATGTGGTGCTGTTTTTGTTCTGAGTTACAGTAAAAGTGTGATTGCGTCCCCCCCGCTGTGAACCTTATGTCTCTCAGATGGTCCTTTGTCCTCTGAATGTCCCCTCCAGCTCTGCAGCCCCCACCGCTCTTTACAGCACTTAAAAGAACAACAGAAATGAGGCAGTCACTATAACCAAACATTCCCCCCAAGACATGGAGCTTACCTCTCTCTCCCCTCTCTTCTCTCCATCCCCTCCTCGCTCTTACTCTCTCCACTTC
Source organism: Periophthalmus magnuspinnatus (assembly GCF_009829125.3). Lineage (NCBI taxonomy): Eukaryota > Metazoa > Chordata > Actinopteri > Gobiiformes > Gobiidae > Periophthalmus > Periophthalmus magnuspinnatus. The sequence continues at coordinate 30,667,985 of NC_047141.1, read as the reverse complement.
CTCTCCCTCCTCTCCACCCCTCTCCTCCCTCTCTCTTTCATTGATGGATAAATGAACAGCTTGTCCTCAGGTGCCTCAGGTGAAAAGGGGGCGGGTCTAGAATTCTCACGGTTTTACAGAGAAGAGTGAATAACAATAAAAATAACAGTGAGTTATTTTTATTTATTTAGAACGCAGTGCCCCGGGATGTGTCTCCTCTCCCAGTTTCTTTATTTGCACCAGATGCCCTCCCTGTTACAACTGCATTACTGTGACTACGTATGGGCAATGTGGGTGAAGTTTTGAACTGTGAACCCTCCAGTTGATGGGCACTTTTTCTCCACTGAATCACTGATGCTCCTGCGTTTGTCGGTTTGTTGTTGTTTTTTTTAAAGGAAAATTCAGTCGATTTTCATTATTATTATTAGTCTATCTACATTTCCAAAGCTCAAAATGCTCTGTTCCACCTTGTGATGTCATGAAGTGGTAGTTTTCAAGTTAGCAGCAACATTTAACCTTTAGTTCAGCAGAGATGATGAATTCCAGGGCTGAAATGATCAAAAATGATTCTAGTGAAGGTGTGTGGAGTTTAAAAACACAGTGAAGCACTTCCTGTATCACCACTTGATGACATCACAAGGTGGAACGGAGTGTTTTCAGTTTGAGAAAAGAACTCAGCCTAAATATGCAGGGTTTGCATGAATGAAACAAAACACAACTCCAGCTCTGTTTTAGATGAATATTGTGATTTAAAATGTGTAAATTATAGCACAATGATCCACAGGTGTCAGAGATTATAATTTTAGATCAGACACAAGCTCGATAAGTCTGATTTCACCCGACCTGTCACTCACTTAGAGCAACGACGGAGACCAGCAGGACCCGGGACTGACCCATCTTAAGTGTCCAGCGAAGTGACATAATCCCAGTGCGCAGAATTGTCATAATCCAACCACTGAAGCTTTAATTTGTGACACTGGAATATTTATGGCCCCAATGGAGGACAGAGCTGGTTTAGTCCTGGTTCAGTCCTGGTTCAGTCCTGGTTTGGGTGGTTAATCTGTCTGTTAGCGTCTCCCTGTCTTTTGGTCTAACTCTCTGTTTGTTACATCTCTTTGTGAGGAGAGAGCTGTTGTGGTTTTGAGTTGTACAAATGGACTTGTGGGGCCCTGGAGGACTGTAAAGCAGCAGGGCTCGGGTCTGGTCTGGTGGATGTTTTGTGGATGTTTTGTAGCAGAACGAGGCGTATCGCAGCAGAATCCTGGAGGATCATCTAAAGGACTTAACGCTGTGTCCCACTGAGCGACATATGTTTGAGTGTCTGTGTAAAGAGCCAGACCAACCCCCCCCCTCATCTCTCATACTTACCCCAGAACAGGTCCTCTATCCTGGGTATAAGACCAGACGGACACTTCCTCACCTCTCATACTTACCCCAGAAGAGATAGTCTACCCTGGATATAAGAGCCAGACCGACACCCCAACTCCCCTCATACTTATGCCCAGAACAGGCCCTCGATCCTGGGTACAAGACCATACCAACCCCCCCTCACCCCTCATACTTACTCCAGAACAGGTCCTCTATCCTGGGTCTAGACCAGACCGGTGCCCCCTCATCCCTCATACTTACCCCAGAAGAGACAGTCTATCCTGGATATAAGAGCCAGACCGACACCCCAACTCCCCTCATACTTATGCCCAGAACAGGCCCTCGATCCTGGGTACAAGACCAGACCAACCCCCCCTCACTACTCAAACTTAACCCAGAAGAGACAGTCTATCCTGGATATAAGAGCCAGACTGACACCCCAACTCCCCTCATACTTATGCCCAGAACAGGCCCTCGATCCTGGGTACAAATGCAGGGAAACCCCCTCACCCCTCGCGCTCGGCCCAGAATGAGTTCTCAAGCCCGGGTACAAGAGCCACACCCACACCCGTTACTCCTCATATTTACCTTAAAAGAAGCAGTCTATCCTGGGTAAAAGAGCCAGACCAACCCCCTCACCCCTCAAACTCATCCCAGAACAGGCCCTCTATTCTTGGTATAGAGCCTGACCGATCCCCCCCACTCACCCCAACCATTTTTGCCCAGAATGAGCTCTCAATCCTGGGTACCCAACCAGACCGACCTCCATCTGAACTGACCCTCTGATGGTTGGAGGTTCCATTCCCGATACCCTAACACTATATCAACAGAACTTAGTCTACTGTGTTCTGCTGTAGCATTCTTCAAACCTGGGCCCTGGGTCAGGCCTGCAGCGCCCTGGCGGGGGTCCTCGGGGGGTGGGGTAGGGGTCCTCAGGGGGTGGGTGAGGCTTGGGTCCTCAGGGGGCTCAATGAGCTCTGTGTCCCTGGAAGAGGATCACAGACACAACAGTTTTACCTGCCTCAGACTTTCTACGGACTTAAAGGTTCCTTCTGCTGTTTCAGGGGGTCAAAGGTCAAGCCCACGCCCTACAGCAGATTGAGGATTACATAAGAGCACTGTTCTGTCCTGGTTTTACCGTTATCATGGGGATCTGCAGTGCTCACCTGTCTCTGAATGAAATCACAGCCTTTTGTCCTGCAGACTCTGTGTAAAAAAACGTATATTCATATCAACATATTGTACTGATACTTTGCAGTGACATCGGGCTGGGGGTGTTGTACATGAATGTCTATGGTAGAATGTTCAGTAGTTACCATGCTGACACGATGTACACACAATTAATCAATCCGAGCATTCATGATCCTGTTTAGGAGTTTGATTTTCAACAAAAAGAGAGAGGGACTGACTAAAAAACAGGTGGCTAATGCTAATGCTAGCTAGCTTGTGACTGTAATTTGAGAGGGGCTTGTTTAACAGCACAAATCAGCTCGTCTGTTGTAGATCGAAAAAAATTCTGACCAGAAAGAACTGACAAAACAAAAAACAAAAAACAACCTCTGATTCAAGTTTAAACTTAAGTAACAGAGCTTCAGACAGAGCAGGGCCTACGGTTAGCATCACATTACCAGGGAATGTAGACATCAGCTGCAAAGAATCAATATTTTGAATGGGGAAAAGTCAGGAAGGAAACATTGGTCTGAAACCCAGGAATATTAAAGGTGCATTGTGTAACTTTTCTGTCACCTGCTTTTCTCCATGGAGATGTTTCTGATTACAAACACCTGGCTGCAGGGGCGGAGTTTGTAGTGTGGATACCTCTTAGACCAATCACACTGTTTCTTATACCTCAAGACCCCGCCCCTCTTCCTCCTCACTATTCCCCTTTAGTCCTCCAGACCCTTCCTCCTCCTCACTGTCCCCTTTAGTCCTCCAGACCCCTCCTCCTCCTCTTCACTGTCCTCTTTAGTCCTCCAGACCCTTCCTCCTCTTCACTGTCCTCTTTAGTCCTCTAGACCCCACCCCTCCTCTTCGTTGTCCCCTTTAGTCCTCCAGACCCTTCCTCCTCCTCCTCACTGTCCCCTTTAGTCCTCCAGACTCCTCCTCTTCACTGTCCCCTTTAGTCCTCCAGACCCCTCCTCTTCACTGTCCCCTTTAGTCCTCCAGACCCTTCCTCCTCCTCCTCGCTGTCCCCTTTAGTCCTCCAGACCCCTCCTCCTCCTCCTTGCTGTCCCCTTTAGTCCTCCAGACCCTTCCTCCTCCTCACTGTCCCCTTTAGTCCTCCAGACCCTTCCTCCTCCTCCTCGCTGTCCCCTTTAGTCCTCCAGACCCCTCCTCCTCCTCCTTGCTGTCCCCTTTAGTCCTCCAGACCCTTCCTCCTCCTCACTGTCCCCTTTAGTCCTCCAGACCCCTCCTCCTCCTCGCTGTCCCATTTAGTCCTCCAGACCCCTCCTCCTCCTCCTCGCTGTCCTCTTTAGTCCTCCAGACCCCTCCTCCTCCTCTTCACTGTCCTCTTTAGTCCTCCAGACCCTTCCTCCTCTTCACTGTCCTCTTTAGTCCTCTAGACCCCACCCCTCCTCTTCACTGTCCTCTTTAGTCCTCCAGACCCTTCCTCCTCCTCTTCACTGTCTCCTTTAGTCCTCCAGACCCCTCCTCCTCCTCGCTGTCCCATTTAGTCCTCCAGACCCCTCCTCCTCCTCTTCACTGTCCTCTTTAGTCCTCCAGACCCCTCCTCCTCCTCTTCACTGTCCTCTTTAGTCCTCCAGACCCCTCCTCCTCCTCTTCACTGTCCCCTTTAGTCCTCCAGACCCCTCCTCCTCCTCTTCACTGTCCTCTTTAGTCCTCCAGACCCCTCCTCCTCCTCTTCACTGTCCCCTTTAGTCCTCCAGACCCCTCCTCCTCCTCTTCACTGTCCTCTTTAGTCCTCCAGACCCCGCCTCTCCTCCTCTTCCTCACTGTCACCGCTGCTGTCCATTTTAGCAGCTTTACTTGAAACATTTTTACGGGCGGAGTTTAGATGTTTAGTTCCACTTTAACTAAATAAACATGTTGTCAAACCACACCACTGTTGTGTTCATTAGAGCAGCTTTGTCTTTGTTTACAGACAAGAGGAGCGGTCCCAGAGCTGAAGGAGTTTAACGAATTGAGTTTACTTTTTAAAACTGTTTAGTTAATGTTACTACAACAAAGATGGCAAGCTTAAAAAAAAAAGTCTGATCACATTCTCGGTTTAAAGCAGACCTAGTGCAGCTTGCGTCGCTCTATAGTTATAATCTGTGACAGCTGTGGGTCGTTATGTTATAATTTACACACTTTAAATCACAATATTCATCTAAAACGACTTAATAAAAGAAGCAACAGAACAGAAACTTTCACGTTAGAAAACTGCGGTGCCCAAAGGGAGCTGACGTCGCCGTAAACGTCATCAAAACAAAGCGCAGCATACTGTCGGCGCCCCCTATGGACAGCTGCACGTCACGCTACAGCAGCACATTTTTCATTTGTACCAAAATGACGACGCGACGCTGCCGAATCCTACGAGTATCATCGATTAAGAGAATAAAACTGGAGAAGGAAGTGCGGACGTCACAGTGGAAGTGATAACCGGTGCTGCTCTGCAAAATGGCGTCTTGACAATAAGCGATTAAAGATTCCTCAAACATGAATCACTTCCAAAACAACCTGCTCTGCTCCGCTTTGGCCTTAAACGTTGCACCACACGTTTTAAATATTTCCTGTCAGACGCAGAGTTATTATTTTGATATTTTTTCCCCCCCTGAGAGCCGCTTTAATCCTCTGAACAAAAGAGCGTGATTGGAGTTTACTCACAGCGCTACACACTTCTGCTGCAGCTCAGACCCGGTGCATTATGGGATTTGGAGTCTTTATGCCAGAGTAAACACAGACAGAGATCAGCGCAACGGGAAACTCCCCAAGTCTGCGCCGAGATGACACGTTACCACGGAGACGCACTGCAACAATATATGTGTCAGATGCCCTCTCATTCTCCTAAATATATCCCTGTGTGTGAGTTTCCCTCCCGTCCAATTATATCCCCATACGTGTGTCAGATGCCCTCCCATCCTCCTGTATCCCTGTGTGTCATATCCGAAGCCTGAGGTGAGAGAAAGATCATTTTATTTGTAAATGACACGTGACCAATGAGCTCCCTCGTTTCACAGGCGTCACTGAAATAAAGGCACCCGATTGGCCGGCTGCGTTTGGTAGAGTCCCGGGGCGAGGCAGAGGGAGCGGCGCAGCGTGTGAGTTCTGTTGGGGTTGGCAGTGAATGGAGCAGACGAGGGGATTTCGCTGGCGGTTTACAGTAGTTTACACTCACTTACAGACGCGGGCTTTAGGGGATTTGAGCTGAAATGTGCAGCTCTTAAACAAATCCCTCTGAATTATGGCAACTTTTCATTTTGTTTTGTCTCGTTGCGCTGAGGCCAAACACACCCAGGGCCCGGGACATGAGGCTCTGCCCAATGATCAACTGCTCTGCCACTTCTGTTTATGTTACTGTAAATATGAGACCGAAAAAAAAACGTTTCTGTACCTGATTTGTACTCTCTTAAAAACGTGAAAAACACAACTCATTTGAAACATTTTGCAGTGGCTCAAAGTTATCTCTCATTGACTTTATGCATTCAGAACATCCTAATGATTCAACATGATGAGCTTATAAGCAATGTTCCCTCTAATTTTTCACGAGTCTGAGCAAACACACAAACTCCCTGAGCGTCCCATGGACCAGTGTGAGCGACATCAGACGTGCACACTGTGGTCACCAGACGTGTGCACTGTGGTCATGCTGCATCACATCCATCCAAGTTAAATGGTTTATTAAAAGAATCAAATTACTGCATTTATATTTCTGTTATAAGACTTTTGATTAAGTGCTTTAGCCACTTATACAATGAAAATTACAAAAATCTTGCTCATGACCTGTGTAGTATGTTAATGCTATTAGAAGTATAAATATTTAATTTTAACTATGGCAAAACATGAACTTCAACCAAACCAAGACAACTGTAAACTCCAATGTTAAAAACACACTTAACATTTTTATGATAAAGCTCTGACTTGTATTATGAATATAAGTCGTTGTGTGAAGCTTTTGCTGTGACTGAGTGAGATTGTCCTACTGTGTCTGGGAGACAGTCCAGTAACTCTTTTTCAGTAAATGACACAATCATTTGATTTTTACAACTCAAAAACTAGTGACAGTATCAATGACCAACACACACTGAGAGGAATCTGTATCTGCACAGCTGCTCTATTACTGTACATTTATATATCATATCAAAACACAATATATAATGTGTATTTGTACATAAAATATATATAAAAGTCAAAATAAATATATATTTACAAACCACACACTGCAAACAGTAAACAAACACACACTTCAAAATGTAAACAAACACACACAGGCGACTGAAAACACACTGTACATGTGACAGTGTGTTTTCAGTGGTTAGAGGAGGAGGATCGAGTCCCGCTCGGACCAACTTCTGTCATTGTGTCTTTAGGCAAGACATTTCCCCCAAGTTGTGTGTGTGTGGTGATTGGTGGTGGTCGGGGGGGAGCTAATGCTAATGATTACGCATGATATATTTGACCCACAATTAAGTCAATAGCAGAATAAACCACACTTACCGATCAGGAACAGCATCCAGTCCATCAGCACATCAGGTCCTCTGCTCCTCAGTCCATCATGATCTTCACTCGGTTCCACGAGCCGCTCCGGGTCCAGATGTCTCTAGTTTAACTTGTACAAACATCCACAGTGTCCTCGGTCTCGTACTTCCTTTGTTTTGTCCGTTTCGTCACGTTTAAAACGCAAAACTGCCACAAAACAGTGCGCCCGAGGGCGGGCCGTCGGAGCGTTAAGGGGATAAACAGCACTTAGCATCATTAGCATCATTAGCATCATTAGCATCATTAGCATCATTAGCATCATTAGCATCATTAGCGAGTCTTCTCTCCACATCGGTTAAACCTCTGGTAGCGGGACATGAGGAGTCTGTCAATGACGTGGATAAACTGCGCAGATACGTCTGTGAATCACATAACTGTCTGGAGCAGCTCGTCCCCGGTCACACTCACTGACTCACACTGAAAAATAGCGCAGAATTAATTGTTGTGTGTTTATTTTTCGGTTCTATTTTTCTGTGCGCGGAGACCGTGTCAGCAGTGCGCCAGTGCGCACGCGCGCAGCTTAGAGGGCACAGTGGTGATGAGCACTTTTCACAACTTTCAGGTATCAGCTCAGATGCTAACGGTGCACTTCCTGATTATTTGGCAGTACAACGTTTTATAATCACATGCAGACAGTGCACAGCGGACTTATTTTGACCCCTACAGCACAGATATTGTCGCAAAAAATACTCAAGTAAAAGTATCACATGAAAAAAATTGATGGAAGAAAAAGTACTAAAGTACTTGTTTAAAAAAGTACTTAAAGAGTAAAAAGTAAAACATTTCATGCTGATTTTGAGTTCTTATAAAGCTTCAAATGTAGTGATTTTGGCAAGTTTATTTGTACAGCACAATTCATACACAAGGTAATTCAAAGTGTTTTACAGAATAAGAAAGACATTAAAATCACACAAATCAAAACATAAATAATCACAAATAATCATCATAAAATTAACATTAAAACAGAAGAGTGCAGAATAAAAACCTTTCAGTCGTATGCACAGATAAACAGAACAGTTTTGAGCCTGGATTTAAACATTGTCAAAGTAGAGGCCTGTCTCACATCTTCAGGACTGTTCCAGGTTTTAGCTGCATAAAACTGAAACGCTCATTCCTCATGTTTAGTCCTGACTCTGGCACCAGCAGGAGGCCGGTCCCTGAAGTCCTCAGAGTGTGAGATGGTTCTTGTGGCTCATGTGGGAGATGTTCTTTGGTGCTGGTCTGTGGAGAGACTTGTTCACACAGAGCTGCTTTAAAGTCTATTCTCGGAGCCACAGGAGCCAGAGACCTGAGCACAGGACTTATGTGCTCATACTTCCTGGTTCTAGTCAGGACCTGAGCAGCAGTGTTCTGGATGTTCTGTTCTGTCTTAAGGCTCGTCTGGAGAGGCCAGTGAGCAGAACGTTACAGTAGTCTAACCTACTGGAGACAAATGCATGGATAAGTCTCTCTAAGTCTGGCTTTGACAGTGTAACTTTGATTTTTGCAATGTTTTTTTAGGTGGTAAAAAGCTGCAGATGTTACTGATTTGATGTGGCTGTTAAAGTTCAAGTCTGAGTCCATTATTACCCCTAGATTTCTAGCCTGATTTGAAGGTTTTAGAGAGAGAGACTGGAGGTGACTGCTGACACTTTCTCTATGTTTCTGTGGCCAAAGATGATGACTTGAGTCTTGTCTGAGTTTAGCTGGAGAAAGTTGTTTCACATCCACACACTGATCTGTTGGATGCTGTGGCAGAGTGAATCCACTGGTCCATATTCACCTGCTGCAGTGAGACATAGATCTGAGTGTCACCTGCAGAGTCGTGGTAAGACACATTATTGCTGCGTATTAACTGGTCTAACTGCAGCATGTCAAGACTGAACAACAGGGGTCCCAGGATTGACCCCTGGGGCACCCCACTAGAGCAGCACATTTTTTTCATTTGTACTAAAATGACCACCCTGCCGAATCCTACAAGTATCATCGATTAAGAAAATAAAACTGGAGAAGGAAGTGCGTACGTCACAGTGGGCGTGTCCCGGTGGAGACGAAAACGGGAGTTGATCTGCAAAATGGCGTCTTTAAATAAGCGATTAAAGATTACTCAAACATGAATCACTCCAAATACAACTTCAGAGAGAAGAAACGACTAGAACATGATTAAAAGCTCCGAAAACCTTAAACTGTTAATTAATAAAGGTTTGGAAACAGATCAGAGCTGAGTTAAGTCTGACTTCAGTAACACTTTGAGGATTATGGCCAAATCTGATCGTTTTTGTCTCTGTTTGTAAGAATAAAAACACTTTAAGATGAATATATTTAAGATGAGCCTGAGGTGTGGCTGCAGTGACAGAATGCAGACAAAACACATTAAAAGAGTTTAACAGGTTAAAGGTGAAAAAGTTGCCAGATTGTGGTGAGTCTGGTGTGTGTGTTGACTCAATTTAATCTATAATCTGATGACCCAACTTTAGCGAGGTCCCGTCTTGTATCTTTATGTCATGTGACGTTTTGCTTTGGCGCGTCCGTCGTCTTTTGCCCCATAATCCCCTGAGTTCAGTCTCTGGATTAGATTATAGATTATAGATTATGCCGGTCTCTCACTGGAGCTGATTAGCCTGGTGCTCCACAGACGCACCCCAAAAACCTGAGCCCAAACCTGGATAAGAGGCTCAGGGCGGACTGGGAGGAGCCGTGTCTGGAGGTACAATTCAATTACACCAGTGTCACACCGACATGGAGGAGGAAGCAGGAGGAAGAAGTAATCTGCTCTACAAACTGGACTGTTCATTTGTTGTTTTTTAATTCTTAGAAATAGAAACAAAAATAGTCAGATTTAGCCATAATCTTCAAAGCGTGACTCAGCTCTGATCTGTTTCCAAACCTTTATTAATTAACCGTTTAAAGGTTTTCAGAGCTTTTAATCATGTTCTAGTCATTTCTTCTCGTTGAGCCTCTGAAATTGTATTTGGAGTGATTCACGTTTGAGTAATATTTAATCTCACTTTGGTACAAATGAAAAAAAGTGTGATGCGCAGATATCCATAGGGGGCGCCGTGTTATGATGATGTTTACGGCGACGTCAGCTCCCACTGGGCACGGCAGTTTTCTAACGTGGAAGTTTCTGTTCTGTTGTTTCTTTTATTAAGTCGTTTTTAGATGAGTATTGTGATTTAAAATGTGTAAGTTCAGAACGCTGCTGCTCAGGTCCTGACTAGAACCAGGAAGTACAAGCACATGTGTCACACTCTGAGGACTAAACCAGGACTAAACAAACGTGGATTTAATCATGATTTTCCAAATGTCCAAAACTAGCAATAATTTAATAAAATAGATGATAATAATAATAATAATAATAATAATAAATAATAATAATAATATAAATAAATAAATAAATAAATAAATAAATAAATAAATAAATAAATAATAATAATAATAACAACAATAATAATAATAAATAATAATAATAATAATAATAATAATAATAATAATAAAAATACGAATGATAATAATAATAATAACAATAATAATAATAATAATAATAATAATAATAATAAAATAATAATAATAATACATTAAACTAAACCCTAGGGAGGAGCCATTTGTATTTGCTCTATTTTCATGTGTTCATTTGATGTTTTTTATGCGTTCGATTTGATTTTTTTTTTAGAAGGGAGAAAAAGTACTAGTTGCATACACATTTATTATCATTTAGTAATAAAAAAATCAAACTGTTTTCAAATAGCAGGTGTTCATCAACATTTGTGGATCAGAAGTTTGGAGATTTCTTTCAAAAACAGTGAATGTCCCATAGAGTTGTTTAGGCCCCGCCCTCTGGAGTTAGCGTGTGGGTTTGTTTACACAGCCGCTGTTAGCATTAGCATAATGAGCTAAAGAACAAAAGCAGACGTTAGCATACGACTTTTCTCTAAGAGGCTCAAAGTGAAGAGGAGACGCCTTTAGCACTTTATTTACACCTCAGTAATCACTCCATCCACTCCATCTCTACACACAAAGAGGGAGAGAAGAGGAGGAGGAGGAGAAGGAGGAGAGTGGAGGAGGAAAAGCAGGAGGAACAGGAGATGGAGGAGAAGGAGATGGAGGAGGAGGAGGAGAAGGAGATGGAGGAGAAGGCGATGGAGGAGGAGGAAAAGGAGGAGGTGGAGGAGGAAGAGGAAAAGGAGGAGAGTGGAGGAGGAGAGAGGAGGAGGAGGAGGAAAAGCAGGAGGCAGAGATGGAGGAGGAGGAGGAGGAGAAGGAGATGGAGGAGGAGGAGGAAAAGGAGGAGGAACAGGAGGAGATGGAGAAGGAGGAGGAACAGGAGGTGGAGAGGAGATGGAGAAGGAGGAGGAGAAGGATGAAGGAGGAGGATGAGTGAGGAGGAGGAGAGGAACAAGGGGGGAGCACGAGGAGATTGGCTGTCACCTGTTTGTGTTGTTAGTTTATGCAAAAACTGCTTAAACAGACGAGAGGGTCAGAGGAGGACAGGGTCAGAGGAGGACAGGGTCAGAGGAGGACAGGGTCAGAGGAGGACAGGGTCAGAGGACAGGGTCAGAGGAGGACAGGGTCAGAGGAGTACAAGGTCAGAGGAGGACCAGGTCAGAGGAGTACAGGGTCAGGGGAGGACAGGGTCAGAGGAGTACAAGGTCAGAGGAGTACAGGGTCAGGGGAGGACAGGGTCAGAGAAGTACAAGGTCAGGGGAGGACAGGGTCAGAGGAGGACAGGGTCAGAGGAGGACAGGGTCAGAGGAGGACAGTGTCAGAGGAGGACAGGGTCAGAGGAGTACAAGGTCAGAGGAGGACAGGGTCAGAGGAGGACAGGGTCAGAGGAGGACAGGGTCAGAGGAGGACAGGGTGCAGGGGAGAGTGATACTGACATGATTTTGAGTTTTTAATCCTGTTTGAATGTAGTTTCCGTCTTTTTTTTTTTTTTTTTTAAATTAACACATTTCTGTAACCCTGCAGACGTCTCCTTTAGGTCCACCTCATGACATCATCAGGTGGTAATCCAAGGGCTTCTCTGCGTTTTTAAAGTCTATTCAACTCCACCTGACTTTACAGATATAACTGGCTTTTCTGATTGCGAAGAGAGAGGAAGAGAGAGGGAGCAGAGAGAAAAACAGAGAGGGGGGAGATGAAAACAAAGACGTGATTGTGTCGTATCTCAGATGTCTCAAAGCAGACCTCCTCAAAAGGGTTAAACTAATCTTACATTTAACGTCTTTTCATCTGACACAATCACGTCTTTAGGCTTGAATAACGGCTCCACTTTCTGAAGCGGTTGTGAAAAAATCATGTGACTTTTGTTTATTTAAAGAGAGATATGATCCAAACCTTCAACTTCCAGATTTTTGGACAATAAAATGCTCCGTAACTAAACTTTAAATACACACGTACTGGCTCTTTAAGCTCATTTTTGTTGTTTGTCGATAGAAAATGTCTCAGAGTCCGTCGTCCTGTGAACTGCTCGTTTGATCTGCTCTTTAAAGTGGTGTTGTGTTCAGGGTCAGGGCGCAGTGTGGGACAAACGCACACTTCTGTCCTCACCTCTGTGATCTGGAGCCAGGGGGGGGGGGGACACACAGGTGAGGCTCTACCCGGGGACGATGCTCCTCCCTCGGGTACTGACAGCTCCGGACCTCCCCTGGACACTGGACACCCACAGGGGACAGAGAAAGGTTTTTTTTAAACAGGATTTTAACTGGATTTTAACAGAACTTAAATGAGCAAAGTAAAGTGTGACAAAGGTTTTATAAGGTTTTTAAGATTCTCACCTGAAAGTTCACTGTTTCAACACAAGCTAATAAATGACCCTGGAAAATCCCATGTTAGCAAAGCCAGCGCGCTCTCAGAGGATCCACGGTCCCTTAAGACAAACAGGTACGTATTTAAATCAGATGCCCGTTCAGTTTTCTGGGCGGGTGAAGCCAGATGAACTTATGTGATTAAAAATATTTGTATGTATTTCTGCACTGTTCCATTCTCCTGCTGTGTTTATCCGACCACACCACAACATCTGGGAGGGCATCTGACACACCAGCCCCCATCTCAGTTTGAGTCACAATGAGGACTTTATAGAGAAAAGGTCCCATGATGCATTGCTGTTGTTGTTGTTGTAGAAGTGGTGACGGAGGAGTTCAAAGCACTACCCCGGGACAGAGACCTGTGTGTGTGTGTGTGTGTGTGTGTGTGTGTGTGTGTGTGTGTGTGAGGGGGGAGAGAGGAGAGGGTGGGCCACATACCTGTGCAGCTGAGCCTGTGTGTGAGAGAGGGGAGGAAGGGGAGGAAGGGGAGAGGGGGAGCAGGAGGAGGAGCAGGGGGAGCACATACCTGCACATGTGAGCTGGGCCTTTCCCTTTCACATACCTGCGGCTCCCCTTCGCTCGACCTTTGACCCCTGCTGTGGTTGGCTGCGGTTGGAGTCACTTTCACTCACATCCAAAACTTTGAGTCTGTCTAACCTGTTTTCCATCAGGGTGCCGGTTCTGGGCTGGTTCTGAGGTCCTGGGCTGGTTCGGAGGTTCTGGGCTGGTTCAGAGGTCCTGGGTTGGTTCTGAGGTCCTGGGCTGGTTCAGAGGTTCTGGGCTGGTGCTGCTGCTGAGCTGTGTCATCTTGGATTTTCCACCAAATAATAGCTCATGTTTGTTGCCATAGTAACGCATTGTTTATCAGATACCAATTAGAGCAGTGCCTACAGTTAGCATCACGTTCTCAGGGAATGTTGATGACATCAGCTGCAAAGTATCAATAATATGTCAGCTGTGTATTTACTACTCCATCAGTCCTGCGTTGCACTCCTGGCTCAGCTCTGGGTTGGTGGTTTTCTCTGAGTCGAGCCGTGGTCTGGGGTCTAAGGCCATTTCAGACTTTAGCAGAACAAAGAACTGGACTGAAGTGCAGCAGTAAGGCCTCCTGAGAAGTCCTGTAGACCTGGTTTAGTCCTGTAGACCTGGTTTAGTCCTGTAGACCTGGTTTAGTCCTGTAGACCTGGTTTAGTCCTGGCTTGATCCTGGTTCGGTCTTAATATCGCTCTGGTTTAGTCCTGGATCAGCCCTCCTGTAGACCTGGTTTAGTCCTGGTTTCCTGCTTTAGTCTTGGTTTGGTCCTTCTCCTGTAGCCCTGATTTAGTTCTGTGGTCCTGGTTTAGTCCTGGTTTAGTCCTCCTATAGTCCTGATGTAGTCCTGGTTTAGTTCTCCTATAGTCCTGATGTAGTCCTGGTTTAGTTCTCCTATAGTCCTGATGTAGTCCTGGTTTAGTTCTCCTATAGTCCTGATGTAGTCCTGGTTTAGTTCTCCTATAGTCCTGATGTAGTCCTGGTTTAGTCCTCCTATAGTCCTGGTTTAGTCCTGGTTTAGTTCTCCTATAGTCCTGGTTTAGTCCTGGTTTAGTTCTCCTATAGTCCTGGTTTAGTCCTGGTTTAGTTCTCCTATAGTCCTGATGTAGTTCTGGTTTAGTTCTCCTATAGTCCTGATGTAGTTCTGGTTTAGTTCTCCTATAGTCCTGGTTTAGTCCTGGTTTAGCGCTCCTATCAAACCTGGTCTTGGGGTCAGACCTGGCCCTCTCAGAGTCCTGGTTTAGTCCTGATTCAGTTCTCCTATAGTCCTTGTTTAGACCTCATGTAGTCCTGGTTTAGTCCTGCTGTAGTCCTGGTCTAGTCCTGGTCTTGGGGTCAGTCCTGGCCCTCTCAGAGTCCTGGTTTAGTCCTGATTCAGTTCTCCTATAGCCCTTATTTAGACCTCTTGTAGTCCTGGTTTAGTCCTGCTGTAGTCCTGGTCTAGTCCTGGTCTTGGGGTCAGACCTGGGGCCATAGGTTTATCTCCGGTTTAGTTCAGATCTTATCAGGACTCTTCCTAAACTCATCCGTCTTAAAACTCTTTCACTGAATCCATTCATTATTTTGAGCTTTTCAAACCCGAGAATCTGATAACAAAAGCCCGACTCAAACCACTGAGTCAGACTTAACTTAACTGGAGCCTAAACAGTTTCATTGTGTAAAAGAGGGATGGTTATAGTGGGCGGGGCTTATGTAACTATGGGAGACTCACTGTTTATGAAGAAATCTACAAATTTATAATCCACAAGTGTTGAAACTTCTCATGATTCTTTCTGGGATCGGCTCCACAAACGTGTCATATTAAAGAGCGTGCGTTATGCAAAATCGATTAAAAAAACAACAACTTTCTACCGTGTTATAACGCCGTTTCTTCGTCAAAAACATGTCTGAAGAGGTTTGAGGTGTCATCCACGCATATTTGAGTAATCCAGCGATCTTTCCCTTGCCCTATTCGAACCTTCCTTATGGTTACCTGTAAGATTCTGTACAAGGCTCCGCCCACAAGCCTACGTCACCCACGCCCCCACGCGACAATTCTCCAGAAATATACAAAAACATGACACAAAACTGTATACTACAACTTCACAAACCTGATGCGATGTGCAGTAGTTCCGTTAGCGGGAATGGGACTTTTTAGTATCGATACCTGCTCAAATGAATGCCTAGTTTTTGATACTTTTTTGATACTTGAACCGTCGTCTTTAGTTAACCGAGAATTTGTTTAGTCGACGACAGCCCTAATTTTCACGATGACAAAAGTTAGCGACCAGAGCTTTTGATACTGCCCTGATAGCACCCTGGGATTGTTCTACATGTATGTCTACGGCGGAATGTTCATCAGTCGCCATGGAGACACAATGCACACATTTGCCAACAGAACCTCATAAGTTTTTAAATTGTCTGAAAACTCAAGAAAAAATACAAAATGGATTTAAAAAAGCACATCTTCAGGAGCCTGTGATTCATCCGAGCGTTCATGGTCCTGTTTAGGTGTTTGATTTTCTACAAAAAAGGTCAAAGTGACAAACTGAAACCTGTTGCTAATGGCTAATGCTAGCTAGCTTGTAACTGTAATGTTATTTACAAAATGACATGTTGTAGTTCCAGCTAAGTCAGTTCTTTTTGGTCCGATTTTGTTAAAATAAAGCTCAGATTAAAGTCTAACTTGAGTAACAGAATCTCAGACCAAGCAGTGCCTTTAGTTAGCATCACCCCCCCCCAAGGGAATGTTGACGACATCAGCTGCAAAGTATCAATACGTCATCACTTTGTCTCGCACTAACCCATCTCCTGCGTCTAATTGCTGTGTCTCGCGTCCGTGTTAGCGCATTAGCAGTTAGCGTGTTTATTTGACCTCCCCGTGGCGTGTTTACTTCCCCCTGGGCTGGCGCTGCGTTCGGAGACTGTGGGACAAAGCGGCGCGGAGTGATGGAGCGTCTGTGAGGTTAAAGGGACAGAGGAAGAGGAAGCGCTTTAATGACAAAGTTTGATCTGATAAAACCGGAGCAAAACCACAACAGAGAGGAGAGTGGGTTTAAGAGGGACTCAGGAGGATTTAAGTCCGACCACAAGGATCTGGACCAGGTCTGGGTCGGTCCAAAGGGAGTCCAGGGCGGGGCACGCTGTTTATGTCCACTTAAACTGAGAGAGTGCACTTTATACACCAGCAAAGGTTACTCACTGTACATACGAAGGGCTAGCACTCTCACCTCCCGTGGCATTTCTGTGTGGAGTTTGCATGTTCTGCCTGTGTCTGGGTGAGTTTCCTCTGGTTTCCCCTATCAACCCAAAACAAGCACAACAGGTCAAATCCAAGGCCAGCTCAAGATCTGGAGATGGGTCCCACTGTTCCTGACAGGTTTAACCGAGAGAGACTGAAGGATGGGTCAAATGCAGGTTTAACCCAGAGAGACTGAAGGATGGGTCAAATGCAGGTCTAAGTTAGAGACACTGAAGGATGAGTAAAGTGCAGGTTTCACCCAGACACACTGAAGGATGCAGGGTCAAATGCAGCTTTCACCCAGAGACACTAACAGGACGCTAACAGGACGCTAACAGGAGGCTAACATGAGGCTAACAGGACACTAACAGGAGGCTAACAGGACACTAACAGGAGGCTAATAGGAGGCTAACAGGAGGCTAACAGGACACTAACAGGAGGCTAACAGGAGGCTAACATGAGGCTAACAGGAGGCTAACAGGACACTAACAGGAGGCTAATAGGAGGCTAACAGGAGGCTAACAGGACACTAACAGGAGGCTAACATGAGGCTAACAGGAGGCTAACAGGACACTAACAGGAGGCTAACACGAGGCTAACAGGAAACTAACAGAAGGCTAACAGGAGGCTAACAGGAAACTAACAGGAGGCTAATAGGAGGCTAACAGGACACTAACAGGAGGCTAACAGGAAACTAACAGGAGGCTAATAGGAGGCTAACAGGACACTAACAGGAGGCTAACAGGAGGCTAACAGGACACTAACAGGAGGCTAACAGGAGGCTAACAGGAAACTAACAGGACACTAACAGGAGGCTAACAGGAGGCTAACAGGACGCCAACAGGAGGCTAACAGGAGGCTAACAGGAGGCTAACAGGAGGCTAACAGGACGCTAACAGGACGCTAACAGGAGGCTAACAGGACGCTAACATGAGGCTAACAGGACACTAACAGGAGGCTAACAGGAGGCTAACAGGAGGCTAACATGAGGCTAACAGGAGGCTAACAGGACACTAACAGGACACTAACAGGAGGCTAACAGGAGGCTAACAGGAAACTAACAGGAGGCTAATAGGAGGTTAACAGGAGGCTAACAGGACGCTAACAGGACGCTAACAGGACGCTAACAGGAGGCTAACATCTACACTGAGCCCGGCCTCTCCTCTCCCTGGAGCTCGGGTGGAGGGCGTCTGTTCTTATGCTAATGCTGCTAACGGAGATTAGCACGGCGCTCCCTGCTGCTGTGGTGCATTGTGGGATAGGGTCGTCTCTGCGGGGGGCGTCTGCGGCTCACAGCAGGAGCGACTGGGCTCAGGTGGAGAGAACCTGAGACATGAGACAGGTGAAGGATGCACCGATCAGAGAATACATTACATCATAACGTCCAAATGTCCGCACATAGACCACAATGCACTGAGAGTCGTTAAAACAGCAGTGGACAGAGACAGGACTTTAACTGGACACAACATGAAGCCGACTGAAGTTTATCTCACTGTTGATCCTGATTATGAATAAAACACTTAAATTGTTAAAAGAGCAGCAGCTGTACCAGGAGATAAATCTGGTACAAATCATCTTTTCTTTTGTGAGATTAATGCATTTGTACATGGTCCCTGACAAATAAATAAATAAATAAATAAATAAATAAAGAGAATTTCCAAATCTCAGATAAAAAGGTGACTAGTTCAGTCTGTTTACGTGAGATCTTTTGTGAGATTAATGCATTTGTACATGGTCCCTGACAAATAAATAAATAAATAAATAAATAAATAAATAAATAAATAAATAAATATATAAATAAATATATAAATACATAAATATATAAATACATAAATAAATATATAAATACATAAATCAATAAATAAATATATAAATAAATAAATAAATAAAGAGAGAGAGAGATCATTTCCAAATCTCAGATAAAAAGGTGAATAGTCCAGTCTGTTTACGTGAGATCCAGCTTGACATAAACTTGTATTATTATTATTATTAGTCCATAAAAACTCGTGTCAGTCCAATTTGATCATCATTTATGACTGAAATCAAGTTTAATCAGCGTTTAGACTTTTTTTTTTTTTCACCCAGACGTCAGAGTCACATGATCTGAACGTGGTGAGCTGAGTGTCCAAATCTCTGTGAGTGAGACGCTATAGAGTCTGATAAAGAGGCTGTGGAGTGAGTGAGGGGTCAGGGGCTGGGGGAGACATTCGGACACAGCCTGTATCATTTGGGCGAACCGCACAAGAACAATACGTACACATGAAAAAATCTATGTAAAGTATTTAAGTATCCAGCTCAGAACGTACTTAAAGAGTAAAAAGTTAAAGTTTTTCAGTGATGCTCATTTGTTAAAGTGTTAAACGTCGTAATATTGATGATACATATAGGTAGCTTTTTAAAATTTTTCTCGTGAATTTTGTGTATTTTTCTTTGTTGGTCAAATCTGAAGCTTGAATTTGAAAACGTTAGTCAGGATTTTTCCACGAACACGGTCAAAATAACCCCTGAAATCATATGAAAAGTACTTTTTACTTTTTAGTCCAGTTCAAAAATGTAGTGGAGTAGAAAGTACAGATACTGCTCTCAAATATAGTGAAGTAAAAGCAAAGTACCCACTGAAAAATGTGCTTAAGTAAAGTACAAGTACCTAAAAATTCTACTTATGTACAGTAACTTTAACTTTACTACTTGTACTTTGTTACTTTCCACTTCTGAGCTTTAAGTCATGTTCTAATCCTCACAAACAGACACATGTTTGAGTAACACTGGTATATTCATTTGTCCACATCTCCACAGCTCAAAACGCTCTGTTCCACCTTGTGATGTCATGAAGTGGTAGTTTTCAAGTTAGCGTGTCCTTTTACCTTTAGTTCAGCAGAGATTGGGAATTCCAGGACTGAAATGATCCAAATGATTCTAGAAATGAAGGTGTGTGGAAAGTTTAAAAAAACACTTCCTGTATTACCACACGATGACATCACAAGGTGGAACAGAGTGTTTTCAGTCTTTCAATATGCAGAGTTTGTGAGTTAAACATGTGTGAATGAAACAAAACACAACTCCAGGTCTGTTTGTGATGAGGAAATAACAAAGACGGGTTAATTCGGGCCTTTAAACAGAGAAACCAGCCGATTGTGCAGCTACTGTTTTAGCCTCATTTAAGCTGCTCACTCCTTGGCGCTAAAATGCAAACTCAGAAACTCGGGCTGAAGTGACTAATCATATTGTTAAAATGACTTTCTGTTTAGTGCCTAAAACAGCGTCTGAAACAAGGATGTGGTGAGCAGACAGCAGGTCAGGTGACAGGTCAGGTTTGATCGGCCAATCACGTGACAGACGAGGCTTCGTGACCCGACCACGGCCCGGGTCACGCTCTGCTCCTGCGTCTGACCCAGAGAAAAACAATATGCTTATATATATATTTTTTTCAGTCTTACAGTATTTCAGCACAAAATGATACTGCCAAAAATATGCATGACAAAAGGTTAGTTCACGGTGAGTCATGGCGGCCTTTTAACCAGATGGCGTGTGGTTCAATCCCGCCTTGGACCGGTTGTTCTTGAGCAAGACACTTTCTCTCTGTTTGTATGAATGTGTGAGTGAGTGATTGGCACAGATCTGTGTCTCTCAGCCCCGGGGCAGCTGTGGCTACACCTCAGAGTAGATCAGATGTAATGTAAAATAAATGTAACTACTTGTTAATTTATTACTTCTGTATTTATTACTTATTCAAGCTACAAATATTGCAAATACATTTCCATAGATGTAAAAAATATGGCTGTGTACCTCCTGATAAACTGACATTTTAAGACAGTCATACCTTTTAATTTACCTTATCACAGGCCACATAAAATGACGTGGTGGGCGTCATTTGGCCCACAGGCCTTGAGTTTGACACATGTGGAGAAGATGAATAAATGTCCCAGATAAAGTCAGTGTTGAGAAATCTCAAAGGTGCGTATAAAGCCAAGACATTATTATCAGAGGTGTAGAGCGGCCTCTTACTTTGTACTCAAGTAAGAGTATGGTTAGGAGTAAAAGTATGCTCGTAGACAAGTACTCTAAAAAGTACAATTTCTTTAAAAAGTTACTCGAGCAAGTGTAACTGAGTACTACACACCTCTGATTATAATTATTAATACACAAATCCCCCGTGTTCTGTTGTCTTGTTGTCTTGTGTTGAGACTTTGAGGACTGGAGTATTTAATATTTACAAAAGGGGCGCTTGATCTGTGCAGGCTCATCTGAGGCGGGCGGAGCTAAACACACATGTAATGAGATTTAAATAATCAGATTAAAGCCAAACTCACTAAACTAAACGAGCTAAACACAAACACTGTGGTGTAAGTAGGAGGACAGACACGCCCCTAATGTCAACAGGGCCAGTGGGAGGTGTCCAGGGCCCATGGGAGGTGTCCAGAGCCCATGGGAGGTGTCCAGGGCCCATGGGAGGTGTACAGGGCCTGCATTAGGTACAAATCAGGTCTAAGCCGAGTCTAAACCAGGTCTAAATCTGGTCAAAGATTGGTCCAAACCTAGTAGGAGCAAACTTGATTTAGACAAGGATTAAACTCAGTCCAGATCAGGTTTAAACTGGGTCCAAACATGGCCCTGTTTTGGTCCTATCCCAGTACAAACCTGATCTAAACCAGGACTAAACCCAGATCATCACTTAGTCTAAACCAAGTGAACAAGATCTAGGTCCAAACCTGGTCTAAACCCGGTCTAACCCAGGTCTGACCCTCCGTCCTCCTGTGTATGTGCGCTGGTGTCGAAGACCTGTCTCTAAAAGTAGCCGCTGCTCTTTGGCTCGGACACTTTCGCACTCAAGGGTCAAATATGGGTCAAATATGGGTCAAATATGGGTCAGATATGAGTCAGGTATGAGTCAGATATGAGTCAAACGTTGGACTTTCTCTGGACTCACAGCTGCTGCAGGCCGTCAAACTGAGAAACCGGGTCAAGACCAGACCAGGACCAGACCAGGACCAGACCAGGACTAGACCAGGACTAGACCAGGACTAGACCAGGACTAGACCAGGACTAGACCAGGACTAACACCAGACCAATATTGTCCTCCACACTGAACATGAGGCTCAGTGTTTAAACTTTGACATTTACAGACAGAATGTGAGTTTGAAAATATCATTATTATTAAAGAATGATTATAATAAAAACATTATATTTGAGAGAGAGGGAGGACATGAGACAGAGGACAGAGAGAGACGTGTGTCCAAAGAAGAGAGAGGGAGAGGAAGAGAGAAAGAGAGGGAGGAGATGAGACAGGAGATGGAGAGAGACATATGTACAACAGTAGAGAGAGAGAGAGATGAAGAGAGAGTGAGGGACCGGAGAGAGAGAGAGAGGACACAAGACAGAAGAGAGAGAGAGAGAGAGAGAGGGAGAGAGGGAGGGAGCGGAGAGAGAGAGAGAGGACACAAGACAGAAGAGAGAGAGAGAGAGATGAAGAGAGAGTGAGGGACCGGAGAGAGAGAGAGAGAGAGAGAGGACAAGAGAGAGGAGAGGAGAGTGGTAGGACACGAGAGAGAGAGAGAGAGGGAGAGACAGAGGAGAGGAGAGTGGGAGGGAGGACATGAGACAGAGGACAGAGAGAGACGTGTGTCCAAAGAAGAGGGAGGGAGAGGAAGAGAGAAAGAGAGGGAGGAGATGAGACAGGAGATGGAGAGAGACATATGTACAAAGGTAGAGAGAGAGAGAGAGAGATGAAGAGAGAGTGAGGGACCGGAGAGAGAGAGAGAGGACACAAGACAGAAGAGAGAGAGAGAGAGAGAGAGAGAGGGAGAGAGGGAGGGAGCGGAGAGAGAGAGAGAGGACACAAGACAGAAGAGAGAGAGAGAGAGATGAAGAGAGAGTGAGGGACCGGAGAGAGAGAGAGAGAGAGAGAGGACAAGAGAGAGGAGAGGAGAGTGGTAGGACACGAGAGAGAGAGAGAGAGGGAGAGACAGAGGAGAGGAGAGTGGGAGGGAGGACATGAGACAGAGGACAGAGAGAGACGTGTGTCCAAAGAAGAGGGAGGGAGAGGAAGAGAGAAAGAGAGGGAGGAGATGAGACAGGAGATGGAGAGAGACATATGTACAAAGGTAGAGAGAGAGAGAGAGAGATGAAGAGAGAGTGAGGGACCGGAGAGAGAGAGAGAGGACACAAGACAGAAGAGAGAGAGAGAGGACACAAGACAGAAGAGAGAGAGAGAGGGAGAGAGAGAGGGAGGGAAGACATGAGACACAAGACAGACAGAAAGACATGTGTACAACAAAGGAGAGGAGGAGAAAGAGAAGAAAAGAAGAGAGAAGAGGAGCAGAAAGGGACAACATGAGAGAGAAAACAGAGAGAGGGAGAGGGAGGGAGAGGAGGAGAGGGAGAGAGAAGCGGGGGGGGACAGAGGAAAAAGAGAGGAGAAGAGAGAGGGAGGGATGGAAAGTAGGAGAGAAGAGATGGCAGGAGAGAGAAACACAGAGACACATGTCCAAAAGGAATAAGGGACAAGAGAAAAGACAGGAGAGGCCAAAAGAGATGAAGAAGAAGAAGGACGAAGGCTATCTCTCCTTGGACACAGGCCCTCTGTCCTCTCTTTCTTCTCTCTCTCTCTCAGGTCAAAGGTCACAGAGTCATTCGCTCTACACAAACATTTATAAAGGACAGCAGCTCTCCAGTTACATTTAGACAATGTCAGACCGATATAGACACGCTGAGTCTGCACATTCTGAAAGCTGATTTGACACAGCTTCTCTATAGTTACAACCTCTGACACTCGCGGATCATTATGTTATAATTTGGACATTTTAAATCACAATATTCATCTAAAACGACTTTATAAAAGAAACAAGTCCTCTGAGTTTCGCTTTTGAAAACTGTGGTGCCCAATGGAAGCTGACGTCGCCATAAACGTCATCACAACAAAGCGCAGCATGCTGTTGGCGCCCCCTATGGATAAACTGCACATCACACTACAGTAGCAAATTTTTTCATTTTTACCAAAATGAATATGTGACGCTGCCGAATCATACGAGTATCACTGAATACGAAAATAAAAACAGGGGGTAATCGGCAAAATGGGGTCTTGAAAATAAGTGATTAAAGAATAAAGACAAACACAGTGGTTCTTAACCTGAGTTCGATTGAACCCTAGGGGTTCGGTGAGCCAGTCTCAGGGGTTCGGTGGAGGTCAAGACACGCACCCGACTCATATGATTAGCGGACTAGCATTAGCATCTTCAGACGTTGGCCCAATTCAACAAATGCACCTTTGATGTGTCTATTGAAGTACCTGCCCGACTTAAATGAGCCGTTTGAACGGCATAAAAACATAAAACGACATAAAAACGAAGAAAAGGAACAGACTTTGCTGTGAAAATGACATGAGAGTGGCCAAGGTGAAGCCATGCATTTATGAACTGGTCTCTCAAAGGCAACAGCAGAAGTCACAGTGATAATATAAAATACCTCCAACAAGGTTAAGAACCACTGCACTAGAACATGGTTAAAAGTCTGAAAAGTCTGATTTAGTCCGACACTCCTCCAGACACTGGAGCAGAGCCAGAGGAGCAGAGCCAGAGGAGCAGGAGCAGAGGAGCAGAGTCAGAGGAGCAGAGCCAGAGGAGCAGAGCCAGAGGAGCAGAGTCAGAGGAGCAGAGCCAGAGGAGCAGAGTCAGAGGAGCAGAGCCAGAGGAGCAGAGCCAGAGGAGCAGAGTCAGAGGAGCAGGAGCAGAGGAGCAGAGTCAGAGGAGCAGAGTCAGAGGAGCAGAGTCAGAGGAGCAGAGTCAGAGGAGCAGGAGCAGAGGAGCAGGAGCAGAGGAGCAGAGCCAGAGGAGCAGAGCCAGAGGAGCAGAGTCAGAGGAGCAGAGCCAGAGGAGCAGGAGCAGAGTCAGAGGAGCAGGAGCAGACTCAGCTTGAACAGAGATGTGAGGACCACCAGAGAAGACCTTGTTTGTCTGAGGAAACAGAGCAAACAGCAGCAGTTGTTGTGGAGACCACACCAAAGGCTCACACGAGGAGACGAGGGACAAACAGTTTACAAACATGTCCCACAGCACAGGGACAGTGTGTGTGTGTGTGTGTGTGTGTGTGTGTGTGTGTGTGTGTGTAGGAGGAGGGGGGTGTGACAGGGGAGGGTCTGGGGGGGGAGGGACGGTGATTCTCTATTCTGAGTCAGAAACAAATTTGTGTCAAAATGTGCAGATGTGTTGGTCACTTACTCTGACTATCCGACTTGAGGGTCATAGTTCAGTTTGAGTATTTTTCTAAAAACAAACACTACAAATCTTTCTCTGAATGAACAGCTGTAGCAGACAGAAACATTTGTAACGTTTCTGGAGAGTAAAATATAATCAAGCTAACGACAACGACTAGCATAACCGACGCAAACTGTGTAAGTCCCTCACACGGAGGAATGACAGGGATGAGGAGGGGGAGGAGGGGGAGGAGGGGTGAGGAGAGCCATGTGACTCTGGTGAAGGTGTGACATCAGACACCCCGCCCCCCCATTCACCCCCTGCTCCCCCGCCCCTCTCTCTTTAAACTCCACTTAACACAACAACGCTGACGACAAATGAAAAAACATCCAGGGCAGACCTCCATCATGGACCTGATTTAGCCCCATTAGAGGCTTCACACCTGGGCCAGAGCCGCTGTCAGGGGGGTCCCAGTCTGGGTCTGGACCTCTGATCTGGTCTATACAGGGATGCTTTCGTTGGTTTTCTTCAGAGCGGATTGGGACAGTCTGAAAGTGTCTCTACTGTCTAAAGTGAGCCGTACCGTCCCGTCTGAGGTGATTTAGTTAGAAGGAGAGAGGGTGAGCTAAGAACGAGAAAACGCTGAGTCCGTCTTATGATAAACCACTTTATTTCCAGTTTGGGCAAATTAAACGCTGAGCCAAACAAAGCACGAATCCATGAGCCGTTTCCTGTTTGTGGATGTGACGATCGGTCGTATAAAGATCAAACTCACTGTATCTCCAGGTCATGATGCAGCTAACACGAGTTACATGAAAAGAGTCAGGTGCCCTCCCGTCTGGACGCCTGGGCCCAGAGTCTAAAAGAGGAAAGTGATTGTTACATCAGCCGCCGTGGAGCATAAACCACACACTCGACAAACACAAAACCAAACACAAGCCGGGGGGCCGAACCGGGACAGACTGAGGCCAAACCCGGGCCAGAACTGTCAGAAAGTCACGTCTGATTTATAATTTGAAGTGAATGTGAAGGACAAAACATAGACACAAAAGATAGACACAAAAATTAGACAAACTAAATCAAATCTGAAGGAACTGCAAGAAATAAAAATGTTCAAATCATTTCATATTGTTACATAAAGCTCAAATCACTTTAGACTCACTCACAGAGGGAAGAGGAACACAACTTTTACTCAAACAACAGTACTGTAACACTGTACTATACATTACTTCAATTAAAACATTACTCAAGTAGGAGTGTAAGTATGCTGCTAGAAAAGTACTCTGAAAGGTACAATTTCTTTAAAAAGTTACTCAAGTAAATGTAACTGAGTGCTAACCATGTCTGCACAGGGCCTCACAGTGGAGGACACAGAAGAGTGGAGGACACAGAAGAGTGGAGGACACAGAAGAGTGGAGGACACAGAAGAGTGGAGGATGCAGAAGAGTGGAGGACACAGAAGAGTGGAGGACACAGAAGAGTAAAGGACGCAGAAGAGTGGAGGACACAGAAGAGTGGAGGACACAGAAGAGTGGAGGACACAGAAGAGTGGAGGACACAGAAGAGTGGAGGACACAGAAGAGTGGAGGACACAGAAGAGTAAAGGACACAGAAGAGTAAAGGACGCAGAAGAGTGGAGGACACAGAAGAGCGGAGGACACAGAAGAGCGGAGGACACAGAAGAGTGGAGGACACAGAAGTGCGGAGGACACAAGAGTGGAGGACACAGAAGAGCGGAGGACACAGAAGAGTGGAGGACACAGAAGAGTGGAGGATGCAGAAGAGTGGAGGACACAGAAGAGCGGAGGACACAGAAGAGTGGAGGACACAGAAGAGTGGAGGACACAGAAGAATGGAGGACACAGAAGAGTGGAGGACACAGAAGAGTGGAGGACACAGAAGTTTAAAGCTGTAGGTTTGTGACATAAAACCCTCCGCGTGTTTGTTTCCCATCATGAGCTTATCGAAATAATGGAAACTATGACGTAAACCCACCCAGGCACAGGGAGAACATGCAAACTCCACAAACAGAAGAGACCTCAGGCTGGGTGGGCCTCACAGACGAGGTGACAACAACAACAACAACAACAACAACAACACAAAGAAGAGTGGACTATAGACAAAAGTAAAGTTAATTAATACTTTTTTCTCAAATGCATGTTCTTACTGTGAGTGGGCTTGCATCTCCACAAACCCGACTCTTATTTGGCCTGCTTGTTTCCATGGAAATGTCGTTCCTCTGCACGTAATCCTCCACAGTACGGCCTAAAACTCACCTACCTCCGCGTGGAATGTTTCGAGGTATGGGTTTTAACTTTCTGCTTCCGTGGATCTGACGTGACACCTCCAGAAAGTTCCTTAATGTAGCTTTAAGTGGTTCAACATTTAAAAGAAACTTGAGACGGAGAAAAGTGAATATTGTTCTTAGACACTTGTGTAACCTGAGCGTGCCGTGTGCAGAGGATCAAACATCAGTGCCGTGTGCAGAGGCTCCCGTTTAAAGCCCAGAGCCGTAAATCTGACCAGGGACCCGACAACTGTGAGGCATTCTTCACATACTGCACAAATACACACACATACACGTATACACACAGTACAAAATACACACGGAGTACAAAAGACACATGGACCAGGACCCAGAGGTGGAAGAGAAGCCAAAAACTGCACTCAGGTAAGAGTAAAACTACTTAATACTAAAATTACTAAGTAGGAGTACAAAGTAGTGGTCCAAGAACTACGTTAAGTAAGAGTAAAAAAGAAACAAATATTCAAATAGTTTCATGTTGTCACTTGTAGATTTACTCACAGTGGGATAACGAACCACAACTTTTACTCGAGTAAGAGTACAGTTACTTTAATACAAATATTACTCAAGTGCGAGTAAAAATATGTTGTTAGAAAAGTGCTCTGAGAAGGACAATTTCTTTAAAACGTTACCGGAGTAAATGTAGCTGAGTGAATGTAAGTGTAGTGAGTACTGCCACCTCCGCCGGGGACTGTCCACTGCCCAAGAATGTCCCAGAGTGTCCCCGTCGAACACCTGTCGCTCTGGACGATCACATAAAACCATTATCTCTGTGAGAGCGTGTCCGAGCTGATCCCAGACACACTCCTCTGACTCCTGAACAAACACGGGCCCCAAGAGAGACACATCACCGAGGACAGGGGCGGAGACAGGGGCCCAGGGGTAGAAACAGGGGACCGGGACAGTGGTAGAGACAGGGTCAGAGACGTGGGCAGAGGGAGGTGCCCGGGGACAGGGGTAGAGACAGGGGCAAAGGGAGGTGCTCGGGGACAAGAGCGGAGACAGGGGCCCGGGGACAGGAGCAGACACAGGGGCAGAGACAAGGACAGGGGCAGAGACGAGGACAGGGGCAGAGACGAGGACAGGGGCAGAGACAAGGACAGGGGCAGAGACAAGGACAGGGGAAGACAGTGGCAGAGATAGGGGCAGAGACAGGGGCAAATACAGGGTCCAGAGACAGGGGCCCGGGGACAGGAGCAGACACAGGGGCAGAGACAAGGACAGGGGCAGAGACGAGGACAGGGGCAGAGATGAGGACAGGGGCAGAGACGAGGACAGGGGCAGAGACAAGGACAGAGGAAGACAGTGGCAGAGATAGGGGCAGAGACAGGGGCCCAAGGACAAAGACAGGGGTGGGGACAGGAGCGGGCCAGAGACAGGGGGCCAGGGACAGGGTCAGAGACAGGAGCTCAGGGCAGAGACGGGGCCAAGGGACAGGAGCAAAGACATGGGCCCAGGGACAGAGGTGGGGAGAGTAGCCACAGATTGTACTACAGTAAATGTACCACTACTTCAAAATATTTGCCTGATATCCAGAATACACACTTTGACTCTGGACACGTTGTCCTTATGAGTAAAGAAAGGACAAAAGTATCACAGGGGACTGAAAAACACCGTGGATTCCTGAAGCTTTAACTCCGTTCATCTGAGGTGAGAGAAGTTAGATTTTGTTCAAAATAACAGATGACCAATGAGCTCCTTTGTTTCACATGTGTCACTGAAATAAACAAATCTGATTGGACGATCGTGTTTGGTTACAACGCTCCGCCCACGTGATGCAAAACTGTACACTACAACTTCACAAACCTGACGCGATGTGTAGTAGTTTAACTGTTGTGTTATGATAGTGCTCTGAAGCAGCAGTGACTTAGCACAGAGAGCAAAGGGAGGAGGTTTCAGAGCGTCAGAAACGAAACTTATAAAACACAGTCAAACACATTTTCACCAAGGGCCACATCAGCAAAATGGCTGCTCTCAAAGGGCCAGACGTAAAATAAATGTAAATACTTTTTTAACTTGTTAATTCACTGTTTCTGTATTTATTACTTATTCAAGTTACAAATATTACATATACATTTCCCTAGATGTAAAGATATGGTTGTGTATCTTTGTATCTCCTGATGAAATGACATTTTAAGATCATCATAACTTTTAATTTACTCTGTCGAGGGCCACATAAAATGAGATGGAGGGCCACATTTGGCTCGGGGGCCTTGAGTTTGACACATGTGGTCTAAAATATAAAACGTAGAAACATGAGAATGAAATGAGTCCAGTCCTGCTATAGGTCAAAATTACTCACGTTCTTCTGAATTTTGCTCAAACCAAACGCGGCAGATGCAGAGTGTGTGTGACAATGTGTGGAAGTGACACAAACACACACTCATCTGTGACTGCACCACTTTAATACGAAACAGGAGAGAGAGAATGGGAGGAAGGAAGAGAGAGGGAGATCGGAAAGAGAGGAGGGATGCGTGCGATTTGATGAATGAAAGTGGGAGCGAGGGAAGGAAGGGAGAGAGGGAGGCGGCTTAACGTTGTGTAAATGGAGTGTGGTGAAAGTGTGTGTGGACGTAACTCAGATCTATTGTGTAAAATGGACTTTTCAGAGTTTTTAAGTGGGTTTTACCATTTACTCACCTGGATTGTGTTGTATTCGGAGAGTTTCATCTTTAATCGCTCATTTCCAGGACGCCGTATTGCAAACATGGACTAAATACACTGCCCCGCCGAAAATAAAAGGTCCATCCAGTTGTTGCATTAATGTTTCACCTGTTGCATTGATGCTGGTCGAGTCTCACTGGGGTTAAGGTCTGGACTCTGTGGTGGACGATCCATGTGTGAAAATTATGTCTCTGTCTCTCTCTCTCTCTCTCTGCTTCTCTTTCTCTCAGCCTCCCTCCCTCTCTCTCTCTCTCTCTCTCTCCCTCTTTCTTTCTCTCTCTTTTTCTGTGCATCTCTCTCTGTCTCTCCCTCTCTCTGTCTCTCTCTTTCTCTCTCTCTGCCGCCCTCTCTCTCTCACACTCTGATTCTATTTCTCTCTCTCTCTGTCTCCCTCTCTCTCCCCCTCTCTCTCTTCCTCCCTCTCTCTGTCCATCTCTCTCTTTGTCTCTGTCTCTCTCTTTCTGCTTCTCCCTCTCTCTGCTTCTCTTTCTTGCTCTGCCTCCCTCTCCCTCTTTCTCTGTGCATGTCTCTCTCTGTCTCTCTCTCTCTCTCTCTCTCCCTCTCTCTGCTTTCTCTCTCTCCCTTTCTCTCTCTGTGCATCTCTCTCTGCCTCTGTTTCTCCCTCTCTCTGCTTTCTCTCTCTCGCTCTTTCCCTCCCCTCTCTCCCTCTCTCTCTGCTTCTCTTTCTCTCTCCCTCTCAGCCTCCCTTTCTCTCCCTTCTTGCCCCTCTCTCTCTCTGTCTCTCTCTCTGTCTCATGCTCCTGTCTCTCTCTTTCACACTTTGATCCTGATGAATCCTGGTATTGTCGTCTTAGAATCTGTCCGTGTCATCAGGGAAGAAAAACTCCACTGATGGAATAACCTGGTCATTCAGTTTATTCAGCTGACCTCATTCTGCTGATCCTAGACTGGACCGACTGCAGCAACAACATATTTGCTTAGTTAAATCCAGGTGGAGACTTTTTTTTAATGTAATTTACAATATAATAATCCAAAGGGGTTAGAGATTATAACTGTAGATGAGAAAGAAAAGAAGGAGAGAGAATGAAGAGAAGCGAGAGGCGAGGAAGGGAAAGACAGAGAGGAAGAAATGAGGGTGAGAGACGAGAGAGAGGGAGAGAGAGAGAGAGACACTTCCTCTTCGTCCTTCCTCTGTCACACTTTCACTGCGCTCAGAATCACAAACATCAGACTTAAGCAGAGCAAAAGTAAAAGTGAGCGCAAAATAAACGTCAAAACAAACAAAATGATACCTTTGTCTGACGCAGCGTTTCACATTCATCACGTCACAACTCGCCTGAATTAAGACGCCTGTTGTGCTCGTGTGTCTCTATAGTTATAATCTCTGACATTTGTGGATCATTATGTTAGAATTTACACATTTTAAATCACAATATTCATCTAAAAGCAAACTCCACGTCGCTGTAAACGTCATCACAACAAAGCGTCGCGTGCTGTTGGCGCCCCCTATGTATCGCTGCACATCACACTAGCGAGGAGCCCATTGTTTTTTTTGTTGTTTTTTTTTAAATTGTGTGCTAATGATTGATGAAATAAAACTGAAAATTTAGAATTTAGGAAGTGCACACATCACAGTGGGTGTGAGCCTGTTGCAGAGAAAAAGGGCGTAGATTGAAGAAATGACGCTTTGAACGCAGGAGAATAACGATTACTCAAACACGCAAGAATCAGTCCGAAAACAACTTCAAGAGAGTGACAAGGAAACAACTGCATCATGGGTAAAACCTCTGAAAAGTCCGGTTTGCAGGATACCTCTCCATTAAGAGTAAATGTGACCGTTTTGTTATAACTGAGGATATGCAGGTTCTTACTAAATACGTGCGTTTTGATAACAATGCTCTGTCAGATACGTGAGTCGAAGCTCAAAGACGACACGCAGACCTCGTTGGAGAAACACTGTTGTTAAAGATCTGCCCCCCTCCCCTTCAGTTTGGTCCATCCCCACGTCAAACCTCCAGCTCCCGTGACGTCCAAAGTGTGAAACATGTGGTCAGCCTTACCCAACACTTCCTCTGGACTCATCCCAGCGCAGAGGATTAGCTTAGCATTAGCTCCGTAGCAGCTGCGTGTTCACCCAATGACTCACACGCAGAGGGATCAGCCCGAGTCGAGCTGTTAGCCGTTAGCCGCTGCGCGATTAGCACAGCTTCAGTGAGTCATTAGGGCCTGAAGATTAGCGCAGTTAGCTTGTCTGCTAAATGCGGTGTTTGTGAATGGGGTTTCGCTCTGACAGCTGGTCAAATATGGCACGGAACCAAACCATTCACATTTAAAGCTGCACGGTGTAACTTTTGTGATGGGTCTTCAACGTGCTTGTTTCCATAGAGATGTGATTGTTTTACCTAATTTCCAAATCACCCCGAAATGTCTAGGATTTCACTCCCTACCACACACTTATCTTACTTTTGACGTCAATCTTGACTCATCAGATCAGATACAAATAGCAGCACTTCTCCTGCGGCGTGCGTCTAAACTCCGCCCCCTCCTCGCTCCTGAGCACTAACACTTTATTATAAGTCTGTCTACATCTCCAAAGCTCAAAATGTCATGTCATGAAGTGGTAGTTTGGAGGTTACCAGCTACTTTTTCCTTTTTTTTCAGCACAGTGGACACTTCCTGTATTACCGTATGACATCACAAGGTGGAACAGAGTGTTTTCAGTTTGAGGAAACACCTAAATATGCAGGATTTGTGTGTTAAGTGTTTAGTGTCAGAAACTCAGATGTATGTAACCACGGCACACAGGAAGTACACAAGAGCAGAGGACGAGGAACATGGACGAGACACTGAGTGAAACCTTTAAAATGCCCCGGGATCCAGGCAGTTTGTCCAAAATGTGTCACACGTGGCCACACATCCTCTATATTTAAATTAAACTGCAACAGAAATGACCTATAACAAAGTTCAGCCTTTTTTTGTTTTTTGCTCTCAAACCAGGCAGACTGAGGAGCCTGAGGAGCCTGAGGAGCCTCAGGAGACTGAGGAGCCTGAGGAGTCTGAGGAGCCTGAGGAGCCTGAGGAGCCTGAGGAGCCTGAGGAGCCTGAGGAGACTGAGGAGCCTGAGGAGCCTGAGGAGCCTGAGGAGCCTGAGGAGCCTGAGGAGCCTGAGGAGCCTGAGGAGACTGAGGAGCCTGAGGAGTCTGAGGAGCCTGAGGAGCCTGAGGAGCCTGAGGAGCCTGAGGAGACTGAGGAGACTGCTGAAAGTTGAAATCTACATTTGATACCACACCTTTTTAGTTGCATTGGTTTTAATGACTTAAACGACTGCACTTGAATCAGTGCACATGCAGCACAAGAGTTAGGTCTGTGGAGATGCAAGCCTGCTCGGAGTAAGGACACATGTTTTCTAGGTTTTTCAGTACAATAAACACGACCAAAATGAAGAAACATCCTTTTATTATTGTTAGTGATGGGACTTTTGGCTGTTTTATGGGATCAAACTCTTTTGGATCAGTTTATTTCAAAGAGCCGTTCAAAAGACTCTTTAAATATTTATTTATATGACAGAAGCCAATGTGAGAACTCATTTTATCTACAAACTAATCACAGAGATGTGACCGAGGCCTGAATGTGTTTAAAATGGTTCAAACTGAGAGTGGGAGTGAGTTACCCTTTGAAATGATGCAGGATCTAAACACAACATCACACTACAATAATAATAATAATTACAAAATGTAACTGTTATTTCGATGCCAAATATGTGTTTTGTGCACAAATCTCTCCCTTGTGTTGCCTGCTCTGTGTCTGAGCTCATTCTTCTGTTGGTTTAGAGTTACTCAGGATTAAAATGCATAAAAAAATGAGATCACGGTTCATGAATGTCACATCACTAACTTTTTTTTCTTGCAAAAAAAGTTCCATACTATGGCTTTATATTGGCCATACACATTTTTGTACTGAAAATGACAAATTATTGTCCAGCTGTGACTTTGCAAGAAAGAAAGAAAGAAATAACCAAATCAAACACAAATCTGTGTCTGATCTTTAGTTGCACAATGTTAAAAATTTTGTTCCCAAATATAACTGTTTCTATGGAGGCCTGTAGGGTCCATAAAACTCATATCTGTGTTAGATTCACAGATGAGTCACTTCTGCTTCTGCGGTCTACACAAAGACTCTTTGAACCACGTCATGCTCCTGGACTTCCTCTTCGCTCTCACGACAATCCAGATCCAGGACAAGTCTCAGTCTGGACAAGAGACCAGACCAGACCATATGAGAGTCAAGAGACAAGAGACCAGACCAGAGCAGAGCAGATGAGAGTCAAGAGACCAGAGACCAGACCAGAGCAGATGAGAGTCAAGAGACAAGAGACCAGACCAGAGCAGATGAGAGTCAAGAGACAAGAGACCAGACCAGAGCAGATGAGAGTCAAGAGACCAGAGACCAGAGCAGAGACCAGGGAAAAGAGGCCAGAGACCAGACCAGAGCAGATGGGAGTCAAGAGACAAGAGACCAGGCCAGACCAGACCAGAGTCAAGAGACCAGAGACCAGACCAGACCAGAGTCAACAGACCAGAGACCAGAGACCAGACCAGACGAGAGTCAAGAGACCAGACCAGACCAGACCAGACGAGAGTCAAGAGACAAGAGACCAGACCAGACCAGAGCAGATGAGAGTCAAGAGACCAGAGCAGAGACCAGGGAAAAGAGGCCAGAGACTAGACAAGAGTCAAGAGACCAGAAGAGAGACCAGAAGAGACCAGAGCGGGCACTTCACTTTCGACAGACTGTTGACCAACTCACCACAAACAAACGCAACACAAACAATTTCACTTTTGCAGAATGTTTTTTTTCGGGGCCACTTCTGCTTTCTCTCTTGGTTCCCAGAGCTTTTATAATGTTTTATACCAGAACATGATGACTCTGCGTAATGTGGCTGTGTGAAAGTGTTTCATTGACCAAAAAAGGAAAGATGCCGTGTGCCAAGCGTTTGTAAAAGATGCTCCAGTCCACCTGAGAGGGCTGATGTCACAATTTCACTTTTACTTTTACTGTAAAGTGTGAAATAGAAATGTTATGTTTTACAATTGCAGCTACAGTTGTTAGAAGGATCTGGTCTAATCACATTTAAGAGATGATCGCTAACATATCCAAGGATGCGCATATTAGCAGACCAGGATGGACTCTCACGATATATGTGTGTTCACAAAGTCACAAAGAGAATCCACCTTAACCTCCTGAGACCCGAGCTCTTGCAGGACTTTATTTGCAAAAACTATTAAGTGCTTGAACACATATATATTCTAAAAAACAAAATTAGAAACAATTGTGCCTCTAGGAACAATGTGTCTCATTTGTGCTGCTGAGGGGAGCGGGAAGATATATACCTTTAAATAAAATTAAAAATAATAAATAAATAAATAAATAAAAAATACAATAAAAAAATTAAAAATAAAAGAATAAAAATACAAAAATATAAAATAAAATAAAAAATACAAAAATAAAATTAATATAAATTAAAGTAAAATAAAATAAAAATAAATAAATTAAAATACAATAAAAATACAATAAAAAATCAAATCAAATAAAAAATAATTTTAAAAAATCAAATCAAATAAAAATAAATAAAAAATAAAAATAAATAAATAAATATTCTAAACTCTTAGAAATATTCAAAATTGAACATAATCTTGTTGCTGTTCTTCTAAAAATTTGCACTGTGGCCTAAACAACCGAAAAGATGCTGTCCACAGATGAGGACACCAGGTCTCAGGAGGTTAAGAGACTCCCGCTGTAAGGTTCAAATTCATCCAGCAGTGAGCAGACCAATCACAGAGCAGCGTTATGATTTGGGGTGGAGTCAAACGTTGAAGCACCTTCAATCGTGCAGAGGAAATCACTTTGTGCTTCTGTGGAGGGAAAGATGTCTGTGCTTTTCTCTCAACTGGATTTAATCAACGTTTGGGCTTGTTCTGATGTGATGCTTCCACCAATGAGATTCAAGTATTCATCATGACGTTGCCCTGTTTCCTGATCATTTTCACTGAGAGAGATTCCAGATAAATGAGTAGAACAGACACACAGAGCAGACCTGTGGAGTATTTACTCTGTGACAGTCAGGCTGCACTGGTACTGTGTTGTTTATCAGTTCATATTTCCGTCTGCTCACAAAAGTTGATGCTCTCTGATGTATTGAATAAAGTATAAATGTAATGACAGTCACCCCCCTCATTCACATAAGACTTTACATTTGTGTAACTCCTCGTGTTTTTGGTGCAGTCTCTTTGTTGTGACGGACAGAAGCAGAAGTGCCTCACGTGAGAGTGATGTTTGTCATGAGTGTAGTCAGACTCCAGACTCCATGTTTCTCCTGACCCAAACCTAGAGTCTATAAACACACAGAGACCCAAACCTAGAGTCTATCAGCACACAGAGACATAAACCTAGAGTCTATAAACACACAGAGACCCAAACCTAGAGTCTATAAACACACAGAGACCCAAACCTAGAGTCTATAAACACACAGAGACATAAACCTAGAGTCTATAAACACACAGAGACCTAAACCTAGAGTCTATAAACACACAGAGACCCAAACCTAGAGTCTATAAACACACAGAGACCCAAACCTAGAGTCTATAAACACACAGAGACCCAAACCTAGAGTCTATAAACACACAGAGACATAAACCTAGAGTCTATAAACACACAGAGACCTAAACCTAGTGTCTATAAACACACAGAGACCCAAACCTAGAGTCTATAAACACACAGAGACCCAAACCTAGAGTCTATAAACACACAGAGACATAAACCTAGAGTCTATAAACACACAGAGACCCAAACCTAGAGTCTATAAACACACAGAGACCCAAACCTAGAGTCTATAAACACACAGAGACCCAAACCTAGAGTCTATAAACACACAGAGACCCAAACCTAGAGTCTATAAACACACAGAGACCCAAACCTAGTCTCCACTGGCACAGTTCTCTTGGGGCCTTGGCGTGGGTCTGTTTGGAGCGGTTCCCTTCAGTCCATTTTCGTGTTCTTGCTCCGGGTCCAGGGGCCTGATGTCTCCGAAACATAACTCGTGTTTTTCTTACACTCCTAATCACAAGGTCAGTTTCAGTAATTCACAAAAAGACGTTTTGTAATTCCAAGTTTGTGGCACTGTGAGACGTGGCTAAAGCTAAAGCTAACAAACAAACTTCTTGCGGTTTATTATCAGCTTTTTCTGCATTCATTTCACTTTTCTGTGCCGTGTTTAGCGTCTCTTTGTTTTGTGGAGGATGTCGGCTCAACATATACAGCCACAACTGGAAATACAGCGGTTTGTTACTTGATGGCGTCAGCATTTGGTGAGACATTATTATTTTATGTTTCTATCTGCTTTTTGCCTCTGTGAGCTGGTACCCTCCAGGTCAGACCCTCAGACTGGGCGGCACATTTGACTTTAGACAGTGGAAAGTTGCAGCCCGTTGACCACAGACAGTTTCTCCTGATCTGAACCCAGTCGGTATCACCACAGATAAAGGTACACAGTTTTATTCTACACTGTCTGGCCAAAAAAAAAGTCTCCACCTGGATTTAACTAAGCAAATATGTCGGTGTTGCTGCAGTTGGTCCAGTCGAGGTTCAGCAGAATGAGGTCACCTGAATAAACTGAATGACCAGGTTATTCCATCAGTGGAGTTTTTCTTCCCTGATGACACGGACAGATTCCAAGATGATAATACCAGGATTCATCAGGATCAAAGTGTGAAAGAGAGAGACAGGAGCATGAGACAGAGAGAGAGACAGAGAGAGAGAGAGAGGGGCAAGAAGGGAGAGAAAGGGAGGCTGAGAGGGAGAGAGAAAGAGAAGCAGAGAGAGAGGGAGAGGGGGAGGGAAAGAGCAAGAGAGAGAAAGCAGAGAGAGGGAGAAACGGAGGCAGAGAGAGATGCACAGAGAGAGAAAGAGAGAGAGAAAGCAGAGAGAGGGAGATAGAGAGAGAGAGAGACATGCACAGAGAAAGAGAGAAAGAGGGAGAGGG
The DNA here is from genome assembly GCF_009829125.3 of Periophthalmus magnuspinnatus. Lineage (NCBI taxonomy): Eukaryota > Metazoa > Chordata > Actinopteri > Gobiiformes > Gobiidae > Periophthalmus > Periophthalmus magnuspinnatus. The sequence goes on along the minus strand of NC_047141.1, from coordinate 30,630,244 downwards.
AGGCAGAGTGAGAAAGAGAAGCAGAGAGAGGGAGAAGCAGAAAGAGAGAGACAAAGAGAGAGATGAACAGAGAGAGTGAGGAAGAGAGAGAGGGGGAGAGAGAGGGAGACAGAGAGAGAGAAATAGAATCAGAGAGTGAGAGAGAGGGAGGCAGAGAGAGAAAGAGAGAGACAGAGAGTGGGAGAGACAGAGAGAGAGATGCACAGAAAAAGAGAGAGAAAGAAAGAAAGAAAGAAAGAGGGAGAGAGAGAGAGGGAGGGAGGCTGAGAGAAAGAGAAGCAGAGAGAGAGAGACAGAGACATCATTTTCACACATGGATCGTCCACCACAGAGTCCAGACCTTAACCCCATTGAGACTCGACCATCATCAATACAACAGGTGAAAAATTAATGCAACAACTGGATGGAAATAAATCTGTGACTCTGCAGAAGTGAAATCGAGTGTGTGACGTTTATTTATTTTTATTTATTTTATTTTTTTGGCTGTGCTCGCTCCTCCTCGCTCCTCGTTGCTCTTGAGGCAAAGCCAGTCTGTATGATCACACATAGACTCGTGATTTAGATGCACTGCTCTTCCATGTTGTTGTTCTAAATCCTGTCTTGTGTGCGATAAAACACACACACACACACACCCCTACACACACACACACACACGCACACACACACACACGTAGACAGTGGTCAGTCACTCACCACATGGAGCTAAACCCCGTGTATTTGAGCACACATGGACTAAACGTGATCCTAGAAGCTCATGTGAGAGTAGTGCTGCTGTGTGGTAAAGGGATGCACCGACCCGACTTTTTTCTGTTTCGATACCGATACTTTAGATTTAAGCATGTACCATATTTAAGTATGTAACCGATACGAGGGCAGAGACTGAAAACATGATTTCTTTTCTTTCTTTCTGTGTTTTGGGCCAACATTCACCAGGAAATTCTCTTATTAGACCAATTTATAGATTAAACTGAGATCCGATATCCGATCCATCCGATACCAGTATTGTATTGTTTCTGGTGCTGCAGATGAGAGCCATGTGTGTAACGGCCGCGCACTACTTCCTGTTTGTTGTTCTTCTGTGTACAAACAAAGAAACAAGAGTCTTCCTCACTCTCTTTCTTTCTCTCACCCCCCCTCTTCCTCTCTCTCTCTTCCTGTCTTTCATTCATGTATAGATTTGCACTTCATCATATTCATATGGAACAAAACACACTCGTTCTCCCTTCTTTGTCCTCTCTCACTTGCCTTCTCTTCCCTCCCATCTCTCTTTCTGCTTCTTTCTCTCATCTTCTCTTTCTCCTCTTTCTCTCCTGTCTCTTTTCCCTCTCTCCTTCTCTCTCCCTTGGTTCTCTGTCTCAACTCTTCCCTTTCCTCTCACATTCTCTCTCTTCTCTCCCTATTCTCTCGTAATTCTTATATCTTTGTTCTCTCCCCTCTTTCCTCTCTCTTTCTTCTCTTTCCCTCTCTCTCTCCCTTTCCTCTCTTTGTCTCTCCCCTCTTCTCTCTCTTCCTCTTCCCACCCTTCTTCTCTCTCCCTTCTCTTTCCTGTCTTCCGCCTCTCTTTGTCTCTCCCGTCTTTCCTCTGTCTTTCTTCTCTCTTTCTTCCATCACTCCTCTCTCTCTCCTCTCTTTTCACTGTCTCATTTCCCTCTCTCCTTCTCTCTCTTGGATCTCTGTCTCCACTCTTCCCTCTCTTCTCACTTTCTTCTCTCTCTCTTCCCTCCCTCCACTCTCTTCTTCCTCCTCTCTTTGTCTGTCCCCTCTGTCGACTCTCTTTTCTCTTTTTCCTGTATTTATCTCCTGTCTCTCTCCTCTTTGTCTCTCCTCTCTCTCTCCTCTCTGTCTCTCCTGTCTCTCTCCTGTCTGTCTCTCCTCTCTGTCTCTCCTGTCTGTCTCTCCTCTTTTTCTCTCCTGTCTCTCTTCTCTCTGTCTCTCTCCTCTCTCTCTCTCCTGTCTGTCTCTCCTGTCTCTCTCCTGTCTCTCTCCTGTCTCTCTCCTCTCTGTCTCTCCTGTCTGTCTCTCCTCCCTGTCTCTCCTCTCTGTCTCTCCTGTCTGTCTCTCCTGTCTGCCTCTCCTCTCTGTCTCTCCTCTCTCTGTCTCTCCTCTCTGTCTCTCCTCTCTCTCTCCTCTCTGTCTCTCTCCTCTATGTCTCTCCTGTCTCTCTCCTGTCTGTCTCTCTCCTGTCTCTCCTCCCTGTCTCTCCTCTCTCTGTCTCTTCTCTCTGTCTCTCCTGTCTCTCTCCTGTCTGTCTCTCCTGTCTGTCTCTCCTCTCTGTCTCTCCTCTCTGTCTCTCCTGTCTCTCTCTCCTCTCTGTCTCTCCTGTCTCTCTCCTGTCTGTCTCTCCTGTCTGTCTCTCCTCTCTGTCTCTCCTCTCTCTGTCTCTTCTCTCTGTCTCTCCTGTCTCTCTCTCCTCTCTGTCTCTCCTCTCTCTCTCCTCTCTGTCTCTCCTCTCTGTCTCTCCTGTCTCTCTCCCCTCTCTGTCTCTCTCCTGTCTCTCTCCTGTCTCTCCTCTCTGTCTCTTCTCTCTGTCTCTCTCCTGTCTGTCTCTCCTGTCTGTCTCTCCTCTCTCTCTCCTCTCTGTCTCTCCTGTCTCTCTCCCCTCTCTGTCTCTCTCCTGTCTCTCCTGTCTGTCTCTCCTCTGTCTCTCTCCTCCCTGTCTCTCCTCTCTGTCTCTCCTGTCTGTCTCTCTCCTGTCTCTCCTCTCTGTCTCTCCTGTCTGTCTCTCTCCTGTCTCTCCTCTCTGTCTCTCCTGTCTGTCTCTCCTGTCTGTCTCTCCTGTCTGTCTCTCCTCTCTGTCTCTCCTCTGTCTCTCTCCTCCCTGTCTCTCCTCTCTGTTGCGGTTGCCAGATCTGTGGAGTAAAATCCCCCTGTGCAGCGCTGAGGGTGGGCCGGGGCTGGGGCTGGGGCCGGGGCTGGGGCTGGGGCTGGGGCTGTGGGTTTAGGGTCTGTCATTTTGGACACAAGCCACCGATGTTTACTGAGAGAGAGAGAGAGGGAGGAGAGAAGAGAGGATGAGGAAAGAGGGAGGCAGAGGAGTGGGGGAGGGAGTGAGAGAAGAGAGAGAAGAGAGGGATGAGGAAGGAGGGAGCAGAGGAGAGAGGGGATGGGGGCAGACAGGAAAAAAGACGAGACATGGAGAATTCAAGAAGAGGTGAAGAGAGATGAAAGAAAGTGAGGAGAGAGGGAGAGGGAGAGAAAGAGAGACGCAGAGAAGGACGTCCACAGGTTTGATCTCGTAGCTCTCAAAGGTATGTCCTGTTGGTCCTGGTCTAGTCCTGGTCTAGTATTGGTCTAGCCCTAGTCTGGGTCTAGCCCTGGTCTTGGTCTGGGCCTAGTCCTGGTCTAGCCGTGGTCTTGGTCTGGGCCTAGTCCTGGTCTAGTCCTGGTCTTGGTCTGGGCCTAGTCCTGATCTAGCCCTGGTCTTGGTCTGGGTCTAGCCCTGGTCTTGGTCTGGGTCTAGTCCTGGTCTAGCCCTGGTCTGGGTCTAGTCCTGGTCTAGCCCTGGTCTTGGTCTTGGTCTAGTCCTGGTCTAGCCCTGGTCTTGGTCTTGGTCTAGTCCTGGTCTTGGTCTTGGTCTAGTCCTGGTCTTGGTCTGGGTCTAGTCCTGGTCTAGCCCTGGTCTTGGTCTTGGTCTAGTCCTGGTCTAGCCCTGGTCTTGGTCTGGGTCTAGTCCTGGTCTAGCCCTGGTCTTGGTCTGGGTCTAGTCCTGGTCTTAGTCTGGGTCTAGTCCTGGTCTAGCCCTGGTCTTGGTCTAGTCCTGGTCTTGGTCTGGGTCTAGTCCGGGTCTGGGTCTGGAGGAGGTTGGTTTTGGTTTGTGGGCAGTTTGTTCTTTATGAGCGAGTGGGAGGCAGGAAGTTTCATCCACTTAAACTGTTAAACAAAGAGACCCCCCAAGACCAGGACCAAACCAGGATCAGGGCTAAACTAGGATCTGGACTAAGCCAGGACCAGGACTAAACCAGGATCTGGACTAAACCAGGACCAGGTCTAGACCCGGACCAGGTCCAAAACAGGACTAAACCCAAACCATCCACCGTACGGTTAAACAAAGAGACCCTCCAGGACCTGGACTAAACCAAGACTAAACTAGGAGTAGGTCTAGACCCAGACCAGGTTTAAAACAGGACTAAATCAGGACCCGGGACTAAACCAAAGACTCCCTAGAACCAGGTCTACACGCAGGAACTGAACCAGGACCATCTATTTATACTGAAAAAAACAAACAAAAACAAAACAGCACCAGATCTAGGCTAGGACTAAACCAGGACTAAACCAGGACTAAACCAGGACTAAACCAGGACTAAAACAGGACTAAAACAGGACTAAACCAGGACTAAACCAGGACTAAACCAGGACTAAACCAGGACTAAACCAGGACTAAACCAGGACTAAACCAGGGCCATGGTTCAGAGCACAATGAGGCAAAAATAGGGATTAAACCAGGACCAGGTCTAGACTCGGCACTGGACCAGGACCAGAGACTGAACCAGGACCATCCACTTATACAGTTAAACAAAGACCCCCCCAGGACCAAGTCTAGACCCAAGACCAGGGACTAGGCCACGACTAAACCAGGACCAGAATCTAGACCAGAGACTAGACCAAGACTAAACCAGGACCAGAGTGTAAACCAAGGATTAGGCCAGGACTAAACCAGGTCCAGAGTTTAGACCAGGGACTAAACCAGTAAAGAAGGACCAGAGTGTAGACCAAGAACTAGGCCAGGACTAAACCAGGACCTGAACATAGACCAGGGACTGGGACTAAACCAGGATCAGCTCATATAGCACCAAAGTCTAGAGACCAGGGACTGAACAAGGACTGGACACAATATTGGACCAAAGTCTAGACTGGGATTAAATCGAGAACTAAACCAGGACTAAAACAGGACTAAAACAGGACTAAAACAGGACTAAACCGGGACTAAAACAGGACTAAAACAGGACTAAACCAGGACTAAGCATTCTATAGGAACAAAGTCTGGAATGGGACTAAATCGAGAACTAAACCAGGACTAAAACAGAACTAAACCAGGACTAAACCAGGACTAAAACAGGACTAAACCTGGACTAAACCAGGACTAAACCTGGACTAAACCAGGACTAAACCAGGACTAAAACAGGACTAAACCAGGACTAAACCAGGACTAAACCAGGACTAAAACAGGACTAAACCAGGACTAAAACAGGACTAAAACAGGACTAAGCATTCTATAGGAACAAAGTCTGGACTGGGACCATGGGTAGAAGGATAAAGGCACAGTCCTACAAACATAGACACAGTCAAAGTGTCTTGCTCATGAGCACAATAACACAAACTGAAAGTACAACTATAACTTCTGGATTGGAGAATTTGGGATTTTTCAATTTTTCATTTGCATTTGTGGAAAGTTCAGAAAAAAAAAACTTTTTACATGAGCAGCTCCAGAGGCCCACCCCCCGTCTGCTCGCCCAGGCCCAGAGACCAGAGCCTTTTCTGGGTAAGGAGGAAGGATGGAGCTGGAAAGTCCCAGAGCCACTTCCACATGTGAGTCAGGAGCAACAGTCAGGTGATGGTTCTATTCCCAGCATGTGAGACAGAGGCCGCAGCATTTCGACATGAAGAGGAACCACTCTCAGACAATAGAGAGGAGGCACAGGGAAGTGTCCTGCTCAAGGGCAACGAGGGCGAGGTTTTTATCCAGATTTATGCAAAGATCAGACTCAAGATAAGACACTGATTCCCCATGTTTAGTTCTGGTTCAGTCCTGGTTTAGTCCTGGTTTAGTCCTGGTTTAGTTCTGGTTTAGTCCTGGTTTAGACCTGGTTTAGACCTGGTTTAGACCTAGTTTAGTCCTGGTTTAGTCCTGGTTTAGACCCGGTTCAGTCCTGGTGTAGACCTGGTTTAGATATGGTTTAGACCTGGTTTAGTCCTGGTTTAGACCTGGTTCAGTCCTGGTTTAGACCCGGTTCAGTCCTGGTTTAGACCTGGTTTAGTCCTGGTTTAGTCCTGGTTTAGACCTGGTTCAGTCCTGGTTTAGACCTGGTTTATTCCTGGTTCAGTCCTGGTTTAGTCCTGGTTTAGACCTGGTTTAGACCCGGTTCAGTCCTGGTGTAGACCTGGTTTAGATATGGTTTAGTCCTGGTTTAGTCCTGGTTTAGACCTGGTTCAGTCCTGGTTTAGTCCTGCTTTAGACCTAGTTTAGTCCTGGTTTAGACCTGGTTTATTCCTGGTTCAGTCCTGGTTTAGTCCTGGTTTAGACCTGGTATAGTCCTTGGTCTAGTCCTGGTTAAGACCTGGTTTAGTCCTGGTTTAATCCTAGTTTAGTCCTAGTTTAGTCCTTGGTCTAGTCCTGGTTTAGTCCTGGTTTAGTCTTGGTTTAGTCCTTGTTTAGTCTTGGTTCAGTCCTGGTTTAGTCCTTGGTCCAGTCCTGGTTTAGTCTTGGTTCAGTCCTTGGTCTAGTCCTGGTTTAGTCCTGGTCCAGTATTTTGACCTCAGTTTATACAATAAATCTCTTGAGGTCAAAATAACTCCTCTGTGCTCTGTCTGCATCTAATTATAAAGCTTTTTACTGTCCAAGAATCAGGAAGTATGTGTTGGCATGCCAGTTGTTGTTAGCTTTACAGGGACGTCAAAACTCCGCTCTGGTCTGTGAGAGCTGTGGAAAGCTCTTATAAACTCATCAAGGTGAATAATTATGAGTGAGGAGGAACTTTGGACCAATGCAAACAGTAAAAGACCCGTACATTTTACACTTATTGTTATGTCATGGCCTAAATCTCCACTTACTCAGCAAATATGTAACTTTCCATCACACTGGAGCTCGCCGGTGCAGTTTGGGACAGACTAAATACTTGTGTGTACTTCCTTATTTACTCCGCTGTGTAATCTTACATTGTTTACTATGCGGCGGTTTGGAAACTGCAGACACGGCCTCAGATGTCCTCCATTTTGGCTCCTGCAGTGTGGGGTCCAGGGGCACGGCTCATCCGTCATGCCCCGTCAAACAAACACAATCTGGGCTGTGCTTTCAGGAGCGCTGGGGTGGTCCTGGTGCTCTGTGGCTCTGAAGTACCCAAGGACCAACGACCGGGGACTCAAGGACTGCATAACTATAAACGTGATAGAGTACAAATATTGTGCTCGATTAAAACTACTGCTACTTCAAAACTACAGTTACTTCAAAATAACATAAAGCAATACAAGTACAAATCACTGCTTTTTTGTAATGACTTGATTAGTTTCCAAAGAGTTGTAGTAACTTTATTTACAAATTCCAAAGTACTTGATAAACAGTTCCCTCTTCCAGGCCAAATACGAGTCAGGTTTGTGGAGAGGCTTAAAAGTGACTTACTGTTGCTTTAAATCTTGGTCGTTGCTCTCGTCAGATTCAAACCCTTTGCTGTTCTCGTGCACATTTTAGTTAAAGTTATATTTCTGGTCTTGTTGCGCTGCTGTGATGCTTTGACCAATCAGAATGGAGCGTTTGTACATGGTGAAAATGTAGAATGTGAGTTTTTCTCTTCGCCTTGAGTTTGTCTGGAGCGTGAGGCTCTGTTCTCCAAAAAAGGTGAAAATAAATATAAAATATTAAACCTCTACTGCAGTATTATTCTTTTATGTTGTTTTAAGTGTTACATTTGACTAAAAAACTACTGCATTTGGTTTAATCCTGGTTAGGTCCTGTTTCAGTCCTGGTTTAGTCCTGGTTTAGTCCTGGTTTAATCCTGGTTTAGTCCTGGTTCAGCCCCTTTTTCAGTCCTGGTTTAGTCCTGTTTAAGTCCTAGTTTAGTCTTGGTTTAGTTCTAGTTTAGTGTTGGTTCAGTCCTGATTTAATCCTGGTTTAGTCCTGGTTGAGTCCTGGTTGAGTCCTGGTTTAATTCTGGTTTAGTCCCGATTCAGCCCTGTTTAAATTATGTTTTTTACTAAAAAACTACTGCATTTGGTTTAATCCTGGTTCGATCCTGTTTGAGTCCTGGTTCAGTCCTGGTTTAGTTCTGGTTTAGTCCTGGTTCAGTCCTGGTTTAATCCTGGTTTAGTCCTGGTTCAGCCCCTTTTTCAGTCCTGGTTTAGTCCTGTTTAAGTCCTGGTTTAGTCTTGGTTTAGTCTTGGTTTAGTCCTGTTTTAGTCCTGGTTTAGTTTTGGTTTAGTCTTGGTTTAGTCCTGGTTTAGTCCTGGTTGAGTCCTAGTTTAATTCTGGTTTAGTCCCGATTCAGCCCTGTTTAAATTCTGATTTAGTCCCTGTTTAGGCCTGTTTCGGCCCTGGTTTGGTTCTGGTTTGGTCCTGGTTTAGTCCCAGTTTAGTCCAGTGTAAACAGCACTTACTCTGTCTTTAGTCTGATCCTTCTCTTTTATCTGACTGTGTCATTATCAATCCAGGTGTTAGACCGACCCCATGGCTCTACCATCACACACGGGTCTAAACCAGGACTAAACCAGGACTAAACCAGGACTAAACCAGGACTGAAGCGGGACTAAACCAGGACTAAACCAGGACTGAAGCGGGACTAAACCAGGACTAAACCAGGACTGAAGCGGGACTAAACCAGGACTAAACCAGGACTGAAGCGGGACTACACCAGGACTACACCAGGTCTAAAAGCAGACCTGGGACAGTGAGTAAAACCACGTGTTTCTTAATGTGAGACTTCTCTAAAGTAAAAGCTCTACATCTGAGTCAGAACTTTATTTAAAAACCCAAACAAACGACGGAATATTCCAAAAGATACATCTGATTTCTGCTTTTTCCTTCTGCTTCCTTTTTTTAAAATATCACATTTTTCCCTGGCTCAGAGAGATGATGCGACAGAGATGGAGAGAGGAGAAGAGGAGGAGGAGGAGAGGAGGAGGGGAGGAACAGAGGAGGAGGAGAGATGGGATGAGAGGAGCAGAGGAGGAGAGAGGGGGAAAGGAGGAGCAGAGGAAGAGGAAGAGGTGAGAGAGGGGTAGAGGAGGAGAGGAGGAGGAGGCGAGAGAGGAGGAGACAGACAAGGAGAGGAGCAGAGGAGGAGGAGGAGAGAGGGGGGGAGAGGAGGAGCAGAGGAAGAGGAGGAGAAAAAGGGGAAGAGGAGGAGATGAGCAGAGGAGAAGGAGGAGAGGAGCAGTGGTGGTGGAGGAGAGAGAGGATTAGAGGAGAAGATCAAAAGAGGAGAGGGGCAGAGGAAAGGACACAAGGAGGAGAGAGAGGGAAGGAGGACCAGAGGAGGAGGAGGAGGTGAGAAAGGGGTAGAGGAGGAAAGAAGGAGGTGAGAGAGGAGGAGACAGACAAGGAGAGGCGCAGAGGAGGAGGAGGAGAGAGAGGGGGAGAGGAGGAGCAGAGGAATAGGAGGAGAAAAAGGGGAAGAGGAGGAGATGAGCAGAGGAGAAGGAGGAGAGGAGCAGAGAAGGAGGAGAGGAGCAGAGAAGGAGGAGAGAAGGGGGAAGGGAACAGAGGAAGACGAGGAGAGACGGGGGGAAGAGGAGAGGAGCAGTGGCGGAGGAGGAGAGAGAGGATTAGAGGAGAAGAACAAAAGAGGCGAGGAGCAGAGGAAAGGAGGACACAAGGAGGAGAGAGAGGGAAGGAGGACCAGAGGAGGAGGAGGAGATGAGAGAGGGGTAGAGGAGGAGAGGAGGAGGAGGTGAGAGAGGAGGAGACAGACTAGGAGAGGCGCAGAGGAGGAGGAGGAGAGAGAGGGGGAGAGGAGGAGCAGAGGGAAAGACAAAGCACAGTTAAAGCAGCTTGTGTTTGTATCTGCTATTGACCTTATTTGGCCCCGCCCACTGTCCCTGTAAATGCTCCTAAACTGTTTTCTTTGTGGTCGTGTTGTTTTGTGTTAAATGTTCATGTGATCAACGAGTCAACATCACTGATTCTTTAAAACAGCTCTATCGTCCCCGTGGAGCGGATTTACCGTCAGGATCAGCCCCATGTGAAATAATACAACCTGAATGACCACGGCGACGCACACGGAAACATCTGGAATAAGGTGAATTGTTGTAATCTATGTGTAATGCAGGGGTGTCCAAACTTTTTTCATGAAGGGCCGCATATAAAACCACAGACAAAGCCGAGGGCCGACTGAGGGCCATAGACCGGTCGCGAATACAGTGAATACTTCAAATGTGTGTTATTATTACAAGTTAGACTGAACCGCTAGACCTTTATTCATGCTTACATCCTCAATGGAACACATTAAATATTTGATAAGGGCTTGTTAAAGCAGATTTTCAGAAATATACAGTAAAAAGTACTGTTTAAAGAAATACAGGCTAATTCACCTGGAAGCTTGAGGGCCAAGAAAAATTGGTCTGAGGGCCGCATTTGGCCCCCGGGCCGCAGTTTGGACATGCCTGGTGTAATGACTGACCCCTCACTCACTCCACATCTCTGCACTCTTTATCATTTCATGTGACTCAAAAGTAGTGAGTTGTGCGCTACTTTTTCACCAAATGGACATTCGCACTCAAAAAATGGCGTGGCCCCTAAACAGTGCCCCCCTGTGGACATTCAGTTTAATGCTTCTCACTGAATCTGCAGAAATCCTCCATGTTTTTTCAGTCCCCCGTGTAATTTTCTCCTTTTGTCATAAGCAGCCATATTTGTTTTGATACAAGCGAACCATGAGTGTCCCTGATTGGCTAATCCACCTGTCAATCATCCTCATCTGGACTTGAGGAGAGTCTCCACTGATCAGACTCACATCTTCATAAAGTTCTGTAGGAGTGTGCGTTCTGTGTCCCAGGTAAGAACAGATCTCCTTTAACCTCTTGAGACTCGAGCTCCTGCAGGACTTTATTTGCAAAAACTATTAAGAGCTTGAACACAGACATTTTATGTAAAAAACTAAATGAGAAACAATTGTGTGTCTAGGAACAATGTGTCTCATTTGTGCTGCTGACAGGTGCAGGAGGACATATGCCTTTAAATAAAAATACAAATTAAATTAAAAATAAAAAATACATTAAAATACAATAAAAGATTAAAAAAAATAAAAAATAAAAAAATGAAAAATAAATAAATAAAAAATAAAATAAAAAAAATAAAATACAAATAAATACAAATTAAATCAAAAATAAAAAATACATTAAAATACAATAAAAGATAAAATAAAATAAAAAACATAAAAATAAAATAAAATTAAAAAATTAATTAATTAAAAATAAAATAAAAAAATACAAATAAATACAAATTAAATTAAAAATAAAAAATACATTAAAATACAATAAAAAATAAATAAATTAAACATAAAAAATACATTAAAATGCAATAAAAATAATAATAAAAAATTTAAGAAATAAAATAAAAATAAAATTAAAAAATAAAATACAAATACATAAAAATTAAAAATAAATAAATATTGTCTTAGAAATATTTAAAATTGAACATGTTCTTGTTGCTGTTCTTCTAAAAATTTGCACTGTGGCCTAAAAAACCCAAAATGTGTTGTCCACAGATGAGGACACCAGGTCTCAGGAGGTTAAAGTCGCGCTCACTTTCCGGGGTAAACATTCTTCTTCTATTACAGTCCATTCAAACCTGTCTCTCCTTTATGACCCTGTGCTCCTCCTGTATTTACATAGCCGCGCAGTGATGTCATCCGTCGTCGAGTGCCGCGCAGTCTGAGCGCTCACATGTCAATCAGCCTCACCTGTGTCATTAGCCCCGCCCCCCTCAGGTAAATGACAGGGAGCGCACGACAGGGGACAAAACTGTGACGACAGGGACAAACCTTCAGATCTACAGACACAATGCAGGAGGAAAGAGCGCCACCTGGGGACTGGCTTTACCTCCCTAGGACTAGTTTAGTTCTGGCTTAGTCCTGGTTTAGTTTTGGTTAGGTCTTGGTTTAGCCGTTTAGGTTTGATTTAGTCCTCGTGTAGACCTGATTTAGACTTGGGTTAGTCCTGGTTTAGTGTGGTTTTAGTTCTTGACTAGTCCTAGTTTAATTTTGGTTTCGTCCTTGTTTAGTACTTGTTTACTCCTGGTTTAGTTCTAGGTTAATCCTTAGTACTAATCTCTTCAATTTGAAAATCTGACACTTAATTTGAATTTTGTGCACTCTAATGCATTTATTTGAAGCAAATACTAATACTAAAATGATTTTCTTTTTTTATTTATTGTGTATAAAATGTGTAAACTGTTCTGTTCTAAGGCCTTGCTCATATATTTGATCTGAAACTGGTCTGTTTAAAAGGCCTCACTTATGTATCTGGTCTGAAACTGGTCTGTTCTAAGGCCTTGATTATGTATCTGGTCTGTTCTAAGGCCTCAATCATGTAATTGGCCTGAAACTGTTCTGTTCTAAGGCCTCGCTCTTGTATTTTATCTGAAACTGTTCTGTTCTAAAGCCTCCCTCGGCCTTTACAGTTTAACAATAGGATTAAATCAATGAAAACATTTCCATTTTCACTGGAAATGTGAGATTAGCGTCTGGTAAAGTTTCTGAATTAAAACAATAACTTTGACAGTATCATAATAAACTCACAGTTGTTACATAAATCCAACGTAATCCTGTTGTTTTTATTTTAAGAACGAGGCCGTTTCTGTTTTGACGAAACTCAACATGACTCAAAGTTTATAACATACTCCCTACAGCGGCAGAGTGGTTATCCTGTCTCCTCTTGTCTCTCACTGAGTTCACATCCAGGTCAGGAAAACCAGGTAACAGGCCTATGTATGTAGACCCAGGACTACTACTACTACTGAGGTGTCGTGAGTACTCGGATACCGTGGTCCGATTTACATCAGGAACAGACCAGGAGAGGCATTCAACTGCACAAGTAAGAAACAGCCGGGCAGATACTAGACGTGTGTTTGGACTTGTACTCACTCATTTTAGATCAGCAGCGACGAAAACACTATGGCTTCTCCAGAGAACACATGTTTTGCTATGTTGAAAGTGAAAGTGAAAGTGAAACTATCCACAGATTCAATGTTTTTGGGGGTTTTGTTTTTTTTGCACTGTGGAGAGACTTGTGAGTAACGTAATGTCTATAAACCTTTTTTATTTTTTATTTTTTTTAATTATTTCTACATTTTATACACACACAGAAGATATCAGATATATGAAGCCAAATATATGGAATTATGTAGTAAAGAATAAAACTTATAAAACTCTACTGAATATTTATTTTTAGAATTTATATTACTGTTTTCAAAAATGTACCAACTTTTAACTGGGAGTGTGAATGAGATCATACTTATCGATTTCTGAAAGTGTGGTTATGGTGGTGTATGATGGTCTTGTTTTTTTAAGTTTTAGCGCTAATGCTAAATTCCTAGACGTCCCTGAACGCCACACGGCCCTCAGTCACATCCATCCGGATCTTTACGTAGTGAGTCAGGAGGTTGTGGGTTTGACTCCTGATCTCTCTGAGTGGGGGACTACTTTTTAGCACATCATCTATCGTCCGGCACATCCAGCACAGGTCGATATTTTGTTTTGGTTGATCTGCTGCCTAAAAAACACGCACAAGCACTTAAATACGAAGAGATACCAGCGTAAAACGTGACAAGGGGCTGCAGTGGCTAAATTAAATGACACAATTTGGGGGAAATAATTCAAATTTGTCCTATATATCCGCCCCAAAACTGATCGTCCGTCAGTTCCTGTGGATTTCTAAACATTGTGTGACTGTGGCAGAGTGGTTATCTTCCCTCTCACTAGGAGGTTGTGGGTTAGACTCCTGTCCCGTGAGTGAGACCTGTGTTTAATTTGCCTGTACTAGATTGATGTTGGCTCCGTGTCAGCTGGGACCTTGGGTGGTGAGTTGTGGCTGTGAAAAGATGAGATTTTGACCCATTCCTCCAGCGACACCGGCTTTAAATCAGCGTCATGTGACCCCGGGGTCAGGGTGAGGCCCCACACTGCCCCTACAGGTGCCTGATTAAACTGCACAGCTTTATGGTGATGAATGAGCGCGAGTGACGTTCAGAGCGGAGGGAGAGGGAGCTGTCTCAGGTGAGGATTTCAATTATGTGTGGAGAAATAAGAGCAGAAATGTGAAATGAAATGTTTAAATAATAAGCAGAGGGTCGGAGGAGAGGGTCAGAGGAGAGGGTCAGAGGAGAAGAAGAGGGGGTCAGAGGAGAAGAGGAAGCAGAGGAGAGGGTCAGAGGAGAAGAAGAGGGGGTCAGAGGAGCAGAGGAGAAGGACAGAGGAGCAGAGGAGAGGGTCAGAGGAGAAGAGGAAGCAGAGGAGAGGGTCAGAGGAGCAGAGGATGCAGAGGAGGGGGTCAGAGGAGCAGAGGAGAAGGTCAGAGCAGCAGAGGAGAAGGTCAGAGGATCAGAGGAGAAGGTCAGAGGAGAAGAGGAAGCAGAGGAGAGGGTCAGAGGAGAAGAAGAGGGGGTCAGAGGAGCAGAGGAGAGGGTCAGAGGAGCAGAGGAGAAGGACAGAGGAGTAGAGGAGAAGGACAGAGGAGCAGAGGAGAAGGACAGAGGAGTAGAGGAGAGGGTCAGAGGAGCAGAGGAGAAGGTCAGAGGAGCAGAGGAGAAGGTCAGAGGAGCAAAGGAGAGGATCAGAGGAGGAGAGGAGAGGGTCAGAGGAGCAAAGGAGAGGGTCAGAGGATCAGAGGAGAGGGTCAGAGGAGCAGAGGAGAGGGACAGAGGAGCAGAGGAGAAGGTCAGAGGAGCAGAGGAGAAGGACAGAGGAGCAGAGGAGAAGGTCAGAGGAGCAGAGGAGAAGGTCAGAGGAGCAGAGGAGAAGGTCAGAAGAACAGAGGAGAGGGTCAGAGGAGCAGAGGAGAAGGTCAGAGGAGAAGGTCAGAGGAGCAGAGGAGAGGGTTAAAGGAGAAGAAGAGAGGATCAGACGAAGCAGAGGATGTGGCACAGATATAAATACGATGTGTAAATATTTCACTTTTCTTGAGTAGAAGTTGTGTGTCACTTCAAATACCTCCCATGCTCTGTCTTGCTTAACCACAAATGCCTTTATAATTCCCCACTTAGCATCACTATCGAAAACAGTTAGCAAACCGCAGCCTCAGGTATGTTAACAATGCGCTTTCACATCTGTCTGAAACTACCAGACTCATTATTGTGACATTTTCATATTTGTTTTGGACGGTTCAGGTGCAGACACAGAAATGATTCAGACTGAAGGATTCAAAAGGGCTATCCCCGACACGACCACACCTGGAGACAAGTGGAAGCTAATCCAGAGCGCTAACACAACAAGCTAATCCAAGAATCGCTAACACAACAAGCTAAACAACAAGCTAATCCAGGACGCTAACACAACAGGCTATTACAGGCTGATAGGGAGCGGACAAAAGAAGCTAATTCTGGAAATAAAAACAAGTCTCCACATTCAGAGGAAGAAACAGAAAGTCTGGAATCGGACTGTCTGAAGTTTTAAAATGATGCGTTTACTTTCACTTCTCTCCTGCTTCACCTGTAACTGAACCAGGTCTAAACCAGGACTGAACCAGGACTGAACCAGGACTGAACCAGGTCTAAACCAGGACTGAACCAGGACTGAACCAGGACTGAACCAGGACTGAACCAGGTCTAAACCAGGACTGAACCAGGACTGAACCAGGACTGAACCAGGACTGAACCAGGTCTAAACCAGGACTGAACCAGGACTGAACCAGGACTGAACCAGGTCTAAACCAGGACTGAACCAGGACTGAACCAGGACTGAACCAGGACTAAACCAGGACTAAACCAGGTCTAAACGAGGACAAAACCAGGACTAAACCAGGTCTAAACCACGATTAAACCAGGACTGAACCAGGACTGAACCAGGTCTAAACCAGGACTGAACCAGGACTGAACCAGGTCTAAACCAGGACTGAACCAGGACTGAACCAGGACTGAACCAGGACTAAACCAGGACTAAACCAGGTCTAAACGAGGACAAAACCAGGACTAAACCAGGTCTAAACCACGATTAAACCAGGACTGAACCAGGACTGAACCAGGTCTAAACCAGGACTGAACCAGGACTAAACCAGGTCTAAGCCACGACTAAACCAGGACTAAACCAGGTCTAAACCACGACAAAACCAGGTCTAAACGAGGACAAAACCAGGACTAGACCAAGTCTAAAACTTGACTAAACCACGACTAAACCAGGTCTAAACCAGAACTAAACCAGGACTAAACCAGGACTGAACCAGGATTGAACCAAGACTAAACCAGGACTAAACCAGGTCTAAACCAGGTCTAAACCAGGACTAAACTGGGACCTTGCATTGCACATAGAATATTCAATCTAAGAATGAAACGCTGTGCTCCACCTGCTGATGTCATGAGGTGGTCCATAAGTTCACAGACTTTATCACGTCATCGTTCAAACTACCACAAAGCACAACTCCTGCAACATTTTTCAACTTTTTTCCTCTCCAGCCACTACAGAATTACAGATTTTTGTTTTACGTGTGGGCTATTTAAAATCGTGAAACGGTATCAAGGCAAATGTGTCCAAAATGTGTTCAAATCAGGAAGTACATGTTAGAATGCCAGTTGTTGTTAGTGACTGAGAGTTGTGAAAAGAGCTTATAAACTCATCATGGTGTATAATTACGATGTTCAGAATGCATAAGGTCAGTGAGGAGTACAAAATCAGGTACAGTGCTTTAAATTCCACACATAAATACCACAGTCTCAAAGTTGTAGGACGCAGTACAGTATCTGAGGCGTGGCGTTGCGTTCTTATCGGGCAGGTAAAAGTGTCGGTGTTGTTAAAAACGTTCTTGGTGTTTGAACATTTATGTCTGAGGAGAGCCGTGAGTCACTGTCTGCTGCTGGTATACGCTTGGAATGTAAACCCGCGTGGAGGAGGTTTTGGGTTCAAACCTCGGCCGCGCCCTGCTGTGCCCAGACGCCGTTAGCAAAGTGAGGTCTGCGGTTTCATCATGGCTTCCTCTGTCGATCAGCGAGTGAAAACACAAACAGGCTAATATGCAAATGCGTTTTTACCAATAGAGCAGGGTGGACCGGCTGAATTAAACCAGTTCCCTGTAAAAATAAATAAATGAATTATAAAGTGATGTAGTAAAGCGGCGTAGTTTCAGGCGCTTCAGTTCTTCAGTGCGTTCTTCAGGTCTGGTCAGGTGACTTATCTGTCTGAATGGACTTTATTATAACTCTGGCCTTTATGGTTTCACATTAAACCTCATTTTGCATGAAACCACAATCAAACAATGGATACTTGATTTAATATTTATTTATTAATTATTATTATTATTATTATTATTATTATTATTATTATTATTGTTAGTGTTATTATTATTATTACTATTATTATTACTATTATTATTATTATTTTATTTTTATTTATTATTATTATTATTATTATTATTGTTAGTGTTATTATTATTATTACTATTATTATTTTATTTTTATTTATTATTTATTATTATTATTATTATTATTATTATTATTATTATTATTATTTTATTTTTTATTTATTTATTTATTTTTTAAATCAGTCCTATTACGCTTGTGTCTGCTCTATAGTTATAATCTGTGGATCATTATGTTATAATTTGCACATTTTAAAACACAATATTCATCTAAAACAAGTAAACTCCATCACAACAAAGCCTGCTGTCGGCGCCCCCTATGGATAGCCGCACATCACACTAGCGAGCAGCCCTTTTTTTTTTTTTTTATTTGTACCAAAATGACGACATGACGGTGCCGAATCCTACGAGTATCACCGATTAAGAAAATAAAACATGAGAAGGAAGTGCGTACGTCGCAGTGGAGGTGAAAAAAGACCAGTGGAGGTGAAAAAAGAGGTCAATCTGCAAAATTGCATCTTGAAAATAAGCGATTAATGATTCCTCAACATGAATTACTCTAAATACAACTTTAGTAGGATAAATGGTGATGGGAAACAACTGTAACATGCTTAAAAGTCTTGAAAAAGTATTTGCAGAATAGGTTTGATTTAATCTTTGTACAGTAAACCTGCTCCCGCTAATAACTTCAGCCACCAGGGGTCAGTAAAGAACAGAAAGGAGGTAATGACAAGTTTAAAAACACTTATAGTTTAGATCAGAGCGTCAGGTTTACATCTGAACTCTGATTGTATAAAGAAAGAAGTGGACGCGGTCAATCAAAGGAGCGCGACCTTGGGGAAAGAAGGCACCTGATTTTTCTACGATTAATGTACATATCTTAGAAAACGCTGAAATAAAAACCCTAGGATCATGTAGAGCGGGTTAATACGAACATTTTAAGACCAAAAATGACAAGTCTGACGGCAGCAGGTACAGAGAGAGGGGCCACAGTTTTTCAATAGAAAGTGAATTGGAGCCAGAGACGATGGAGCTGGAAGCGCGCCCATGATCACTTCTTATTTGGAACGCAGCGAATAGCAGGTTAGCCATGTCCATTTATAAATACTGCACATTCTAAGGTCTAGGCACAGGGTCTAACTAGAAGCGCTTGACCCGATTTCGACGCAGCGATGTGAACATAACATAAGTCTTTTTGAAATGTTTCTGGTTTCGTGAGGGTTTAGTCCTGGTTTCTTCCTATAGTTCTGTTGTAGGTCTTCTTTAGTTTAGTCCAGGTTTAGTCTTAGGTTAGTGCTGTTTAGATTCTGTCCTATTTTGGAGTAGCGATTTTATTTCCAAAGAAGAAGAGCGCCATCTAAGGACAGAGATTAAAAGTACCTCAAACTGGACATGGTTTTATTAGGTTTATAAGAGTTTAGCTCGCACTGACCTTGTCCCCTGTTCACATTCGCTCAGTCCTGTATTGTTGCGGAGTAAACGCGCGCGCTTCCTTCAGCTGTTCGGACACCTGCGCACACAGGACCACGCAGGTGCTCAGTTCATTCATAAAATCGTGAGTAAAAACAGAGGAAGGAAGTAGCTCTCTGCAGAAGAATGGAGCATTGTAACATTCAGAGACGATCCAACTTTCATTTCACAATCACAATGTTGGGAACCAGCTCCGAGGGCTTTTCCAGAGCGGCAGACGAGAGAGAGGATTTGGGACTTTTGGTCTCACAAGATATATCAAAAAAACAGCAGTACTAACTAGATTTGACCAGTGTTATTGCTTTAAAGCGGTGGTATTGTACTTATATGCTAACGGCTAACACATAACATATTTAGATCACCATGTTACCTGACATAGTTCTTAAAATCCTATAGTAGCCACAAAACATCATAATAACACGTTTAACAAGTTTCATTTTCGACACGCTGAGTTCTTCCTCTTTTTTCTCTCCGTGCTAAGTCACTCCTCCTTTAGAGCGCCGTCACAGCACAATCACAATCCCGCTAACGAAACTACCGCGCGTCACATCAGTTTGTCAAGCTGATATGTACGGTTTTGTGTCACGTTTTTTTGTCAATTTATGGAGAGTTGTCGTGTGGGTGCGTGGGTGACGTAGGCTTGTGGGCGGAGCTTTGTACAGAATCTTACGGCGAACAGTTAGGAGGGTTTGGATAGGGCCCAAAATACACAAACATGCGCGGATGACATCTAAAACCTCTTCAGACGTGTTTTTGATGAGGGAACAACGTTATAACAGGGTAGAAAGCTCAAAAAAGTTGATTTTACACAATACCCCCGCTTTAATGAGAACTACTGCAGTGTTTTTATATTATTTGTATTGTATTTCATATGTGTGTTGTGCAGTCTAAAACGAAATGTCCCTGAGTGAAGATGAGTAAGTGTCTTCGTGTGATTCAGCTGTGGTGGGTGAGGGACAGATTGGTCCATACCTGTGGCGAGCGCGGTACTGTCACATATTGGGCCATACACTGGGGGTATTAGCGGCTTTAGCTCACGACTCTCTGCCCGGGCGTGCTCTGTCTGACACTATCCCAGGGTTATATGCGTCTCATTTATCATAGTCTCAAAAATGTCATTGAAATACGCAGCGTGACCCACGTGTAATTCATATGTACTCGTTCGTTTCTTCATCGCAAACAGACCTGGAGTTGCGTTTCGTTCCGTTCACACACGTTTAACACACAAAAAGAGTTCTTCTCTCAAACTGAAAACACCCTGTTCCACCTTGTGATGTCATCGTTTGGTGATAAAGGAAGTGCTCCGTTGTGTTTTTAAACTCCACACACCTTCACTAGAATCATTTGGAACATTTCAGCCCCCGAAATTCCCGATTTCTACTCATTTAAAGGTCAAAAGTTGCTGTTGAATTGAAAACTACTGCTTGATGACATCACAAGGTGGAACACAGCATTTTGGAGATGTAAACAGACTAATAATTAAGTGCAGGTCTGTTTTGGAGGAGGTGACGGCATTATGACATGACTAAAATACTATACTATAGGACCTTTAAAGCCTGACTTTAGTAACAGAGCTGCAGACAGAGCCGTGCCTCCGGTTAGCTTCAACTCGGAGAGAACGTCAACTGTATCAAACTGAATAAAGTATGTATACAGTAATGGACTGATAATAAGTAAAAGTATCTCTAAGTCTAAAAAACTGGGATACACATTCGGAACGGAAACTTCTCTCAAACTAATCCGTCGTAATGATTGTTTAGTTGTTGTTTTATGAATCAGGAAAAGTCACAGACCTCAGTGGGATTTACACCGTCCCCCCGAGATCCCGAGGCATGTCTCAATCTAAAGTCTGAGCCTCTGATCCTGTTTATCACCAAACACAAGTGCAGCGGTCTGCTCCTCAAACAAGCCCTGAAATAGCGCCGTGATTCACCCAGTGTCACCTGAACGCACCGCAAACAGGTAAACAGCTAACGTCTCTGCTAATGCTAATGTGTTACTGTTGTTATTGCCCAATTTGACACGTTTTTTTTTTTTTTTTTTTTTTTAAAGCGTGTGTGCCCAGATACTGATAATACTAGCGCAAACATTGGTATTTAAGCTGTTACTAAACATTCAAAAGCAGAGCGGCGTTAGCTAAGCCTGAGTTCATACTTTGGTGTATCATTTTTCTTTCTATTTCTAAGAATAAATGAGTCTGTGCTAATGTGTACGTCGATCCACAATTTGCTTCACTCATGCTAGTCGTTAGCTTGACTTTTTGTTCATAACTCACCAGCAGTAGTGGTTGTAATCAATGTTGTTATTAAAGTAAAAGTACAGATATAGAGGTAAAAGTTACACAAGTAAAAGTAAAAGTAGCAAAAGACGAAGTTCAAATCTGTCGTTTCGCTGCTCGTCCAAGCCGCTTCTTCAGTTCTTTTCAGATTACTGTTGGACACTGTCTTATATCTAGGCGCTAACTACGCTGAAACTGTAAATAGCTATTGTTTATTCAAGCTTTAATGGCCCTACTATTGTTCTCTATTGTTTCCTTTGTTTGCTTTGGGTCTGAGGATGGAATCATAGATATGCGAGAGATTATGTCTCAGGTTTAAGGAAGGATTGTCTTTCCTAACAAAAATAACTTCTTTAACTCCCTTCGCAAGCCTTAAAAGTAAAAGTATCATATGAAAAAATGTACTTAAGTAAAAATGTTTAAGTACCCGTTTAAAAATGTACTGTAAGAGTAAAGAGTAAAAATATTTCACACAGATTTTGATTTTTTTGTTATTCATTTGTGTTAAATGTAGTGAGATGGTAAAAAATAACCCCTTAAATCATATGAAAAGTACTTTTTACTTTTCAGTTCTGTTCAAAAATCTAGTGGAGTAAAAAGTACAAATACTGCTCTCAAATGTACTGAAGTAAAAGTACAAATTATCCACTATAAAATGTACTTAAGTAAAGTACAGATACCTAAAAATTCTACTTAAGTACAGCACTTTACAACTAATTGATGCACACATGTAGTTTGTCCCTGTATGTGTTGCCATAGTGACACAAAAACACCTGGGCATATACAGACTGATGAATAATGACACAAATTCGGCTCTGACTCAAATCGCAGTATGCTAACGTGTGTGCTAAAGTGTGTGCTAAAGTGTGTGCTAAAGTGTGTGCTAAAGTGTGTGCTAACATGTGTGCTAACATGTGCGTGTCATTGCGTTCCACCAGAGCCCGCACAATGGCGCTAATGCTACGGTAATGCTAGCGCTAATGCCCAGGACCGCAGCGGGTTTCGTCAGTCGCTAAGCCCAGCGCGGGGCTCAGGGTTGGGGCAGATTAGCGAGCGATTCTGTGGCCGTGGAGAGGGAGAAGAGAGTGAGTCATGAGGTTTATACAGGAAAGAGGAGAGAGGGTTTGAGCGGCAAGAAAGTACTAACAAAAGAGATGGAAAAAAATACAAAAATACAGGGTCATTTTTACATCAAATATTCAAGGTGTGATACACAGGGAGGGCATCTGACACACAGGGACATTTCAGAATATGTTTGTAGAGGTTTAAGCTACAGGGTTAGCAGCTTTTACACTGAATAAGACCCCCATGGAGGCACAGGGAGGGCATCTGACACACAGGGACGTTTAGGTCACACGGGACATAAGAACTGCAGACTTGTGTTGTCATGATACTAAAATTTTAAACACAATTTCGATAATAAAGAATAGACTTTATACTCAATACCGACTCTGATGCCACGATGATAATAAAAAATACTCTTTATTTGGTAAGTATATAGTGGTCTCTGGTTTATCGCGGAGGTTATGTTCTAAAAGTAAAATCCGCAAAGTAGTCAGCTTTATTTTTTTTTACAATTATTGTTTTTGTCTGTAAAACCCCTCACCACACACTTAATACACTTTTCGCACACAGGCGTTCACATTTTCTCACATTTTTCTCTTGTTTAAACACTTTTTAAGTCCAAGCGTTTCTGAAATTTGTCGGTGCAGAACGTTTCATCCACATTGTGGGTTTTGTCGGGGAGAAAACAAATCGCAAACGTACAGCACTTCAGAGTCACACTGCGATACAACGTTTATGTGAATTTGTCTGAACACATTCTGTACTGGACAGAAGACACGGCACAGAGGAGACTGATGGACAATGGTCTACGGTCCAACAGCCAATCAGGACGCACGACACAATGGTCTACAGTCCAACAGCCAATCAGGACGCACAACACAATGGCCTACAGTCCAACAGCCAATCAGGACGCACGACACAATGTACGTTCAGACAGTGTAAAAAAAAAGCATGCAAGGGACCACTGTACTGTGATTTTCCACATTAAATGGTTGTATTTTGTTATATGTGTGTACTCCCTCAGTGTGCAGTAGGTTCATAGTGGTACATGGGTGTGTACTAATGAGTGTGTACTAATGAGTGTGTACTAATGAGTGTGTACTAATGAGTGTGTACTAATGAGTGTGTACTAGTCTATGTGTCTTATACTTATGAAAGATACAGCTCGACATCAGTCTAAAGATATTCAGGACGGTTCATTGCTGTGTGAAATTTCCGTTCTAGTTTTTCCTCGTATCAAACATGTCAGCAGAACTCTAATGTTTTTGAGAACTAGCTGACGCTTTTCTGAATGAGTGCATAGTATGTGGTTTATTAGACGTTGGAAGCTTTGTGCATAAATCAGACTTGTTTACGTCTATGTTTGTCACTTCCCCCTTTTGCTCTATTTCAGACCCGAGTCTAAATCAGGATCACAAGGAGAAGACGAGTTTCCTGCCACTTCACAGACACCAGCTGTCCGGTGACATCATCAAACGGGGACAGAGGAGCGTGCACGAGGCGGGGGCGTGCGTGAGGCCGCCCACATTCCCGCTCCTCTGTCTAATAAACATGGACATAAATAAAACCGAGGCTGTGTTGTGGTGAAGAGCCAGACTCCATAACATCCTCCTGATAATGACTGTTTCCCCCGGCGACGATGAGTGACGAGCCAATCAGAGAGCGGAGAGGAGGTGCGAGTCCCGCCCTTTGGAGAAGAGGGGCGCCAGGTGGGAGAGGGGAGGAGGGACATAGCATAATCAGTCTACAAAAGTCACTTTTTCTTTTTTTCCCTGATCATTTCTATCAGTGATGAGGTCCATTATCTCTCTGTATTTATCCAGCCACGCCCCGACATGTGGGAGGGCATCTGACGCACTACAACACCTGCAGAACTAGAGCCATTTGACCCGCCCCCATCTCAGTCTGACTCTACAGGGATACAGGAGGACGGGAGGGCATCTGGCACAACATCTGTACATTAACTAGAGACATTTGACCTGTCCCCTTTCTGCTGGACGTGTAGACGGGAGGGCATCCGGCATAAAACTCACTGTCTTTTCAGAATAAATTCAAATTATAAATGAAAACTCTTGAAACCATCATAGATTTTTTCGTTTATTTGGTTGACACTTGTTCACATGCGCATCCAAATCTGACTATAATCTGATTAAAATCTGATTATAATCTGATTATAATCTGATTATAATGTGATTTCTGGAGTATTTAAATGACATAAGTGTGATGTGAGTTTGAAAGGCCGTGATCACAGAGACATCCGCTCATTTACAGCTCATTTTAATCCTATAACTCCAAACTTTTGAAGAATTAGTTTTGAATGCCCGTGTACAAGAGCTAAAGATGCACTGTGTAACCTTTCTGGTAAAGACGGGTACTTTACACACTTGTCTCCATGGAGATAAGCAGCGACAGGAAGAATACTTGTATACTTGAAAATGTATTTAGTAAAAGCGTAGTGAATACCAAATTAAAATGTGTTTTGTAACGTGTTCTGGTACGTGGTCCAATCAGAGTACTGCATTCTGAATACTCTGTTTACTTTTTTCTTGTGCAGTTCAAAGCCAAATTTCCAGATGAAGTACTGCTATACTGTATTACTTTAGATTTTAAAAAGTAACTGTATTCTGAACACCAGCAGATGGAAGAGGAAGTGTTTTCAGATCTGCTATAATGTTTATTTCATCACTAAAAACAAGCCTGGGGTTGTGTTTTTTTGTTACATTCACGCATCTTTAACACACAAACTCCTGCATATTTAGGCTGAGTTCTTCTCTCAAACTGAAATCGCTCCGTTCCACCTTGTGATGTCATCAAGTGGTAATACAGGAAGTGCTCCACTGTGTTTTTAAACTCCACACAGCTTCACTAGAATCATTTGGATCATTTCAGTCCTGGAATTGCCGATCTCTGCTAAATTAAAGTTCAAAAGTAGCTGTCGAATTGAAAACTACCACTTCATGACATCACAAGGTGGAACAGAGTATTTTGAGCTTTGGAGATGTTACAGACTAATAATAAAATGTTACGCAAACATTTTGTGCAATACAGGACGTTTAAAGTTGTTTTTGTGTATTTGATCAGCTTTTCTTTCTCTGGTACATGTTTGAGTTTCTTTCTTTCCCAAATCTGGTCATGGCTCTGCAGAAGTTTAAATGTTATTGGTCAAAACAAAAAGGTGTTGTAATGGACTTTCAGCGGTTCCCATGGCGACAACTCAAACTTCCTCACAGCTGAGCGTCAGATGTGACATTTGTGGCTGCGTTTGGGCGACTCGTGCATCATCGCCGACAAAGAGGCTTATGACCGTATTGAATATTTAATCTGCAATACAAAAGTAAAAGTGTAAGAATAAAACGCAACAAATATTAAAGTCTAGGTATAATCGTTCAAATAATATTATATTCTGCACAATTCTGTTTCAATTTAAACCCCAGTGCTTTAAATTTGAACCTCACACACACATTAAAGAGGAGGTATTATGCAAAATTCTACCATGTTGTAACATTGACCCCTCATCATCACCATGTCTAAGCTTTTTAGATGTTTATGTAATCTAGCGATCTCTCCTAGACCCTATTCAAATGTTCAATCACTGTAAGATTCTGTGCAAGGCTCCGCCCACAACCCTACATCACCCACGCTCCCACGCAACAATTCTCCATAAATATACAAAAACACGACACAAAATGGTACACAGCTACTCGACAAACCTGATGTGATGTGCAGGAGTTTCAATAATGGGATGCAGCTGATTGTGTTGTTATAGTGCTCTGAAGGGGGAGGGACTTAGCACAGAGAGCAAAGAGAGGAGAGACTCAGCGTCAAAAACCAAAGTGAAACGTATAAAACATGTTAAGTTGTTTTGGGCGAATATAACATTTTCAAAACAATAAAAGGAAACATGGTGATCTAAATATGTTATGTGTTACAGTTAATACCCCATAGAAATAAAACACCTCCTCTTTAATACCCCATATAATTAAATACCTCCTCTTTAATACCCCTAGAAGTAAAATACCCCCTCTTTAATACCCATAGAAGTAAAATACCCCCTCTTTAATACCCATAGAAGTAAAATACCCTTTCTTTAATACCCCATAATAGTAAAATACCTCCTCTTTAATACCCCATAGATGTAAAATACCCCCTCTTTAATACCCCATAGAAGTAAAATACCTCCTCTTTAATACCCCTAGAAGTAAAATACCCCCTCTTTAATACCCATAGAAGTAAAATACCCTTTCTTTAATACCCCATAGAAGTAAAATACCCTCTCTTTAATACCCCATAGAAGTAAAACACCCCCTCTTTAATACCCCATAGAAGTAAAATACCTCCTCTTTAATACCCCTAGAAGTAAAATGCCTCCTCTTTAATACCCCATAGAAGTAAAATACCTCCTCTTTAATACCCCTAGAAGTAAAATTTCTCCTCTTTAATACCCCATAGAAGTAAAATACCTCCTCTTTAATACCCCATAGAAGTAAAATACCCCCTCTTTAATACCCCATACAAGTAAAATACCTCCTCTTTAATACCCCATACAAGTAAAATACCTCCTCTTTAATACCCCTAGAAGTAAAATGCCTCCTCTTTAATACCCCATAGAAGTAAAACACCCCCTCTTTAATACCCCATAGAAGTAAAATACCTCCTCTTTAATACCCCTAGAAGTAAAATTTCTCCTCTTTAATACCCCATAGAAGTAAAATGCCTCCTCTTTAATACCCCATAATAGTAAAATACCTCCATTTAATACCCCATAGAAATAAAATACCCCCTCTTTAATACCCCATAGATGTAAAACACCCCCTCTTTAATACCCCACATAGGTAAAATACCCCCTCTTTAATACCCCATAGAAGTAAAATGCCTCCTCTTTAATACCCCATAGATGTAAAACACCTCCTCTTTAATACCCCACATATGTAAAATACCCCCTCTTCCCTCTTTAACTTTAACATTTAGCACATTTCTGATGGACTGCAAAGACATCGGTCATTTCTGTTGGTTTTGTTCTAAACGTGGCACATACAAATGTACACACAGTCCAGTCGTCAGTGTCTCAGTGGTCAGAGCGTTCCTCCACTTACTCGATGGTCTGCGGTTCAATCCCAGCTTTAATCAACACATACTGCCTTTGTGTCCTTGGGCAAGACACTTCACCCATCTTACCTGGTCTGAATGTGCGGTGTGTGCATGAGTTTATAACGTGGACTCTCCCGGTTTGAGGACGAAGTGAGAGTCTGCAAACTCCAACCGGGGAATCGAACCCAGGACCTCGCAGTGACGTGGTGAAGCTAACCACTCTGCCACTATTGTGCTGTTTTCCCTCCTGTCCTCAAACGTCTACAATCGTCTGAGAAAAGAAAAGACAGGAAGTCCAAAAGCAGCGGTGGCGAATCAGGACCCAAAGTGTGAGCGGAACCCCCCACTTCCTGTACGTCTGCGGTCGGACATATTTCCTCCAGCTTCGCTTCCTCTTCGGCCTTTCTTCTTCTGTGTTTTTGTCGTTTGTTCGTGTCCAGCTGCAGCCTCCAAGGAAACAGCTGCCGGAGTCGAACCCACAACCTCAGGATAACTACTCTGTCACAGTCACACGGGGAGAACATGCACACTCCACTCAGTGAGATCAGGAGTCTAACCCACAACCTCCTGGTGAGAGGGAGGAGACAGGATAACCACCAAACATCATGAGATAATTAGTCTTTCCAAAACATGTGGTGCCAGAGCCTTGTTTTGCCCAAAGTTCAAATGATGTGATTTTAATGGTCACATGTCGCCCCCTAGTGAAAAAACTATTAGACTTTTTTTTATTTTTATTAAAGAGCAGGATCTTAAAGTCTCTGTACGGGATTTTTATCGTCTTAAAAGGTGAAAAACAGAACTAGTTCATTTCAAACGGTTTGCAGTGGTCCAAAGTTATACCTCACCTTATGCATTTTGAGTTTATAAGCATTTTTCACAACTCTCAGAGACCAGAGCGGAGTTTTGTAGTTAAGTTACCGACAATTAGCATGCTAACATGGTACTTCCTGATTATGGGACAGTAAAACATCTCAGGATCTGCTTATGCAAAATGTCTGGACTGACAGGACACATTTTGCTCAAATACATGGAAAAGAAGAGTACAGAGTATTTACTTTATAGTTTCATGTAAATGTATCCTATGCATTTGACCCATCCTTCACTGTCTCTGGGTTAAACCTGTATTTGACCCTGTATCTTTCAGTGTCTCTGGGTTAAACCTGCATTTGACCCACCCTTCAGTGTCTCTGGGTTAAACCTGCATTTGACCCATCCTTCAGTGTCTCTGGGTTAAACCTGCATTTGACCCACCCGTCAGTGTCTCTGGGTTAAACCTGTATTTGACCCATCCTTCAGTGTCTCGGGGTTAAACCTGCATTTGACCCTGTATCTTTCAGTGTCTCTGGGTTAAACCTGCATTTGACCCACCCTTCAGTGTCTCTGGGTTAAACCTGCATTTGACCCACCCTTCAGTGTCTCTGGGTTAAACGTGTCAGGAGCAGATCTGAGCCAGGACCCTGGTTCTTGTTTTTGGTTTTCATTATAGACTTTTATGAAAAATCCCCCATGTAAAATCCCCATAAAGTCACAGAGAGGAAGGAGACAGTGGTGAGAGAGGCACCCCAGGACTACACTTCCCATCAGCCCTTGATGTGGGGGGTCAGTGCCAGGAAACTGTGATTCAACCAGGAACCAGGACTATGCCAGGACTAAAACAGATCTAAACCAGGACTAAAACAGATCTAAACCAGGACTAAAACAGATCTAAACCAGGACTAAAACAGATCTAAACCAGGACTAAAACAAATCTAAACCAGGACTAAAACGAATCTAACCAGGACTAAAACGAATCTAAACCAGGACTAAAACAAATCTAAACCAGGACTAAAACAGATCTAAACCAGGACTAAAACAGATCTAAACCAGGACTAAAACAGATCTAAACCAGGACTAAAACAGATCTAAACCAGGACTAAAACAGATCTAAACCAGGACTAAAACAGATCTAAACCAGGACTAAAGCAGGACTAAACTAGCACTAATCAAGAGCTAAACCAGGACCAAATGAAGCCAAAAACAGGACTAAACAAGAACTAAATCAGGGCTAGAGCAGGACTAATGATACATTATATTTCCCATCAGCCCCTGGGGGTCAGGAAAGTGTGGTAAATTCAGACAGAAAAACAAGGACTAAGGACTCAACCAGGACTAAACGAAAATGAAATCAGAACTAAATCAGAGCTAAACCAAGACTAAAAAAGAACTAAACCAGGATTAAACCAAGACTAAACAAAGAAGGACAAAACCAGGACTAAATCATTACTTCCCTTGGGGAAGAAAGTGCCTGGAAACAGTGATTCACAGAGGAGAGAGCGGAGAGGAGGCTGTGGGGGGTTTAACCACAACACTGGACACAAACAGGGACGAAGGAGGGTCGCTTTAAATATCAACAGTTTGTTCGATCTGATCTGAGACTCGTGAGGTGGGATTGGCCTTCAGCGTTTGGGGACAGTTCGTCTGTTTGCCTCTGATCAGTTTTTCTGATGTTGATGGTTCTGTTTGCTCAGATGTTGAACTTGTGCTGCACTGAATCTGGCAGGTCGTGTGAATTATTATTATTTTTTTTCAGGTGTTTTTATTTGTATGTTTTTCTTTGCCCAAATTATGACCGTGTTAAAAATAACCCTTAGACCAGGCATGCCCAAACTGTGGCCCGGGGGCCAAATGTGGCCCTCTGACCGATTTTTGTGGCCCTCAAAATCAGCCCATATTACTGTAAACACTACTTTTTACTGTATTTCTGAAAATCTACTCTAAATCTAACAAGTCCATATCACATATAAATGTGTCCCATTGAGGACATAAGCATGAATAAAGGTCTATTGTTTCAGTCAAACTTTTAATTATAACGCAGATTTGAAGTATTCACTGTATTGGTGACCAATCTGTGGTCCTCAATCGGCCCTTAGCTTTGTCTGTGTTTTTTATGTGGCCCTTAATGAGAAAAGTTGGACACCTCTGCCTTAGACCCTTAGTCTCAGACACAGGGGGCGCTGTGTCCACGCTCTCTCAGTTCCATCTTTACATTGATGTATTGCATTGGGTAAAATTGTACCTCCCCAGTCGGGTACAGTGCATAAGAATAAACAATTCTATGTCCTCTTTGCAGCCCTGTACAACAGGGGTCCCACAAGGGTCAATTCTGGGGCCCGTGTTGTTCAGCATTTATATCAATGACCTCTCAGACGTGCAAAGACGCAGACATAATCATGTGCACAGATGATGCTCAAAGCTCTCAGGTCCATCTATAATCAGGAAATAAAGGCACTCGATAAAAAAAACATTCTTCATTATCACTACTGTAATGTCTTAAGTTAATACAAAATGTTCAGTTTCAACAATTTGTTTATTCAAATCTAAGAACTCAAGTTCTCAAACTTATGCATAAAGCAGCTCCACCTACACTGAAAAAAATGTATGAAACTTTGTTCTGAACAAACTGGGTCCTCTGTGAACTGCACAGATCCAAACAGATCCTCTGCTCAGTCGACTTTTCTTTTCAAACCATCAGAGAATCAGCTCCTGACAAACTGAAATTGTTTGTAGATTTCAATAATTTTACTAGAAAATTGAAAAAGTGCATTTTAGATAAATAAATGTGCCCACGTCAGTCTAATTCATTTAATGTAATGTTAAATGATGTAATGTTCTGCATAAACCTGCACATGTTTATGTTTGAACTGGAGGAAACATCATGTCCTGGACATGAGGACATTTTATTATATTTAACTCCTTATGTCAATCTAGTTTTTTTAACGTCATTGTCATGAAATGTGTATTTGAATGTGCCCTGCAGATAGAAACAGCAGCAGCTAAATCTGCTACAAATCATCTTTTCTTTTGTAAGATTAATGGATTTACCCAGCATGCACCTGTGTGTCACTGTCTACCTGCTGCAAATTACCCACAATGCACTGCAACTTTATTTTTTGAGAGATGGTATTATACCATATACTGAAGAGTTAAAACAGTTAAAAGTAAAATACCTCCTTTTTAATAAAATAAACAAATAAAACATGCAGATAGAACATTATATCAGAAAAGTGGATCAACTTTTGTATTTATACAAAATAAATAAGATGCTTTCTGGACATACAACTCTATTTATTCCCCTCCCTCTCTCTCCTCTCTCCTCCCTCTCTTCTCTCTCTTTCTCCTCGTTCACTGGGTGCTCCTCGGGGGTTACTTGCTGGTCACCTCCCCCTTCCCTCTCTCTTTCTCTCCTCTCTCCTCCTTCCTCCCTCTCTCACTCCTCTCTCTCTTCATCCTCTCTCTCTCTCCTCCCCTCCTCATACATCACTCCTTTATTTGGAGAAGGAGGAAGTCATTACAGCGACCAAGCCTTGACCCCTGACCTCTGACCGCCGAGAGGCTGGTCGGGGATGGAGGGCGGGGCTTACACGGGTTTGGACCAATCACAGACGAGCAGCAGGTCCAGACTTAATCAGTGTTTCCAACAGCGACAGGTGGAAGGAAACTGTACCAGACTGGACTAAACCAGGACAAAACCAGGACTAAACCAGGACTAAACCAGGAGTGAACCAGGACTAAACCAGGACTAAACCAGGACTAAACCAGGACTAAACCAGGTCTGAACCGGGACTAAACCAGGTCTGAACCGGGACTAAACCAGGAGTAAACCAGGACTAACCCAGAACTAACCCAGGACTAAACCAGGACTAAACCAGGACTAACCCAGGACTGAACCAGGACTGAACCAGGACTGACCTGGTTGAGGTCGTGGGGTGAGGGGGTGAACATAGGGCAGTAGTAGTGGTGGCGCCACATTAAGTTGTGTCACTCACAAAGACAAAGACCAAACCCAAATCCCCCCGAAGCTACAACCTCCTCACGACTTTCAATACGCTCTGTGTGTCACCAGCAGCAGCGTTTGTGCCAGATGCCCTTCCGCTCGCAACCAGACCCCATTCTGCCGCTGCTTTGTGTTTGGAAATCCTCTCAAAAACAGCAGATCTCCCATAGAGTTACACATTCACAACATTAGAACCGGACGATGTCATAGTCTCAGTAACTCATTGTTTTTGAAAGAAAATTATGATCCACAGATGTTGAACCTTCTCAATATTAGTTTGGGATTGGCTCCACAAACTCATTCATTTTTCAAACATATTCATTTTTCCATGTATTTGAGCAAAGTACGCGTGTCCCAGTCAGATATATTGTATAAGCAGCTCTGGAGGTCAAAATGAATCTGCTGTGCACTGTCTCCATTTGATTATGAACTGTTTTACTTCACGGCTGTTGTTTGCTTTACTGTGATAACAAAACTCTGCTCTGGTCTCTGAGCTGTGGACAGTGCTAACAAACTCATTGTGGTGAATATTTAGGATGTTCACAATGCATAAGATAAGAGAGGGGTAACTTTGGACCATTTGCCCCAGAATAGTCCTGGTTCAGACCTGATTTAGTCCTGATTTAGCCCTGGTTCAGACCTGGTTTAGTCCTGATTTAGCCCTGGTTCAGACCTGGTTTAGTCCTGATTTAGACCTGGTTCAGACCTGGTTTAGTCCTGGTTTAGACCTGGTTTAGACCTGGTTTAGACCTGGTTTTGTCCTGGTTTAGACCTGGTTTAGACCTGGTTTAGGCCTGGTTTAGACCTGGTTTAGACCTGGTTTAGTCCTGGTTTAGACCTGGTTTAGGCCTGGTTTAGACCTGGTTTAGTCCTGGTTTAGACCTGGTTTTGTCCTGGTTTAAACTTGGTTTAGACCTGGTTTAGTCCTGGTTTAGACCTGGTTTGGACCTGGTTTAGACCTGGTTTGGACCTGGTTTAGACCTGGTTTGGACCTGGTTTAGACCTGGTTTAGACCTGGTTTGGACCTGGTTTAGACCTGGTTTGGACCTGGTTTAGACCTGGTTTAGACCTGGTTTGGACCTGGTTTAGACCTGGTTTGGACCTGGTTTAGACCTGGTTTAGACCTGGTTTAGACCTGGTTTGGACCTGGTTTAGACCTGGTTTAGACCTGGTTTAGACCTGGTTTGGACCTGGTTTAGTCCTGGTTTAGACCTGGTTTAGGCCTGGTTTAGACCTGGTTTAGTCCTGGTTTAGACCTGGTTTTGTCCTGGTTTAAACTTGGTTTAGACCTGGTTTAGTCCTGGTTTAGACCTGGTTTGGACCTGGTTTAGACCTGGTTTGGACCTGGTTTAGACCTGGTTTGGACCTGGTTTAGACCTGGTTTGGACCTGGTTTAGACCTGGTTTAGACCTGGTTTAGACCTGGTTTAGACCTGGTTTAGACCTGGTTTAAACTTGGTTTAGACCTGGTTTAGACCTGGTTTAGACCTGGTTTAGACCTGGTTTAGACCTGGTGTGGTCTTTCTTAGTGACTGTGGGGTTAAAGAGTTTCGTGTTTGTGGCTCAGTTAGACATTAACCTCAGATCTGTTTAACTTTCTGTTTTATGGACCAAGACCACCTTAGGAACATACAGCAGAGATTAGAGTCCAGACCTGGTTCAGACCTGGTTTAGATCTGCTTTAGTCCTTGGTTAAGACCTGGTTTAGATCTCGTTTAGTCCCTGGTTTAGACCTGGTTCAGACCTTGTTTTCTCCTGCTTTAGTCCTTGGTTAAGACCTGGTTTAGATCTGCTTTAGTCCTTGGTTAAGACCTGGTTTAGATCTTGTTTAGTCCCTGGTTTAGACCTGGTTTAGTCCTGGTTTAGTCCTGGTTTAGTGCCTGGTCCCGTCCTGTTTCGTCTCTCCTGTTACAGACCTGTTTTGATCTGTGTTGAGCTCTCGTTTAGTCGTAAATGTGGTTTGCTTTTGTGGTTTTTATTTCCTGATGTTGATGGGACAGTTTCCATCATTACATTTACGAGCCCCTCGTCCCCCACTCCTCGTCCCACGTCCCTCGCCCCTCATCACCCCTCACCCCTCGTCCCTCATCCCCGTCCCCATTCCTTGTCCCTCGCCCTCTATCTCTCACCCCTCATCCCCCACTCCCCAGTTCCTTGTCCCTCGCCTCATGTCTCTCGAACCTCGGCCCCCGACTCCCGTTCCTTGCTCTTCACACACACTCAAACACACACTGGAAAACTCGTTCTGCAGCGGAAATTAAATCTGGACTCTCACTCGTCACATGTCCAGGTCAATATTTGAACAAGAACTCACCTGTACATATGTGTGTGGACAGGGACACTTCTCCTGTACGTGTGTGTGGACAGGGACACTTCACCTGTACGTGTGTGTGGACAGGGACACTTCACCTGTACATGTGTGTGTGTGTGGACAGGGACACTTCATCTGTACATGTGTGTGTGTGAGGACAGGGACACTTCACCTGTACATGTGTGTGTGGACAGGGACACTTCACCTGTATGTGTGCGTGTGAGGACAGGGACACTTCACCTGTACGCGTGTGTGTGTGTGTGTGTGTGTGGACAGGGACACTTCACCTGTACATGTGTGTGTGTGTGTGTGTGTGTGGACAGGGACACTTCACCTGTACATGTGTGTGTGTGTGTGTGTGTGTGTGGACATATAACAGTCTTTGTCTCCCTCTGCTGGTCTTAGAATGTACTGCACAAAAAGCCTATCAAATACTAACAGATACTAAAACCAGTATTAAAACAAGATCCTCCTTATGTACCAACAGTTATCAATACTTAAAAAAAAAAAAATGTCCCAGGACTCACAGTCACAGGACAGAAATGAACCTTTCCTGAATAACTTTAGAATGATGTGAGAATAAGACACATAGACCAGTACACACCCATGGACCACTATGAACCTACTGGACAAGATATAAGACCCCGTGGGAATATAAACGATAATACTACAATTTAATGTTGAAAATCACATTATTTTGTCTAAAGAAAGAGTGTTTTGAGTCACGTTTCACTGACTCCCAGGACACTGCCTTGTGACCCACTTTGGGAGCTACTGTCCTATGTCTCACTGCAAGTCAAAACTAAACTTACATGTTTCATTAAATCCACATGAATACATTTGGCACATCCAACAAAATACATAATTTTAATATAAATTGCTTAAATAGTTTCCCCTCACCATTTACTCTCTTGAAGTTGTATTTTTTGTTTGTTTGTTTGTTTATTATTTAATGAAGGGACAATGCATATTAAGAACAGAGGCATGGGGAACGAATCCCACACCTGTAAATATGCAGGATTATAGCCAGTGGTAATTTTCAACCTTTGTCTATTGCACTTCAACATGCATCATTCTTTAACATAAAGTGCCACTTCGGCGTTTTTCCCAGACTCTCAGTCACAGCAAAATACAGTAAAACACTGAGAGAAAAGTGTTTGTCACTTACAGATTTCTTAAGCCACATTTCTGAAATAACAACAACTACTGTTGAACTGACCCACATTTTAACAAAGTTCATTTTGGACAGTGAACTACGCACTTTAAGATGAATCAGTTTAAGAACAGAATTTGAGGCATATATACTTAAAGTGGACTTTGAATAGACATGATCTAAAATTGTATTTCTTTTATGAATATGTATTCTTGGTACATGTTTTCAGTGACTTCCCAACACTGATCACATAAAAGGTGAAAGTCAGTAGTGAAAGTGAGGAAACCCTCTGAACCAGGTGGTTCTCAGTGTAGACCCAGCCCAAAAGATATTTGAGCAGCCTGAGGCCAGGCCCGAATCCAGGCTGATGGTGAGAGCCAGCAGAGCAGAGTAGTGATGAGGGCTGATGATCCATATATGTCAGATTATGTAGCAGACACAGAGCAGAGTATGAACATAGAGCTGCATTTGTAACTTCAGTCAACCCTGATGAACTGGCCACACTAGAAAAACAGGTCTGGTAAATATTTGTTTACACACAACACAGAGACTGACTGCTCCAGCTGTGAAGTTTATTACTCATCATTATTACTGCATTAAAGTACAATCATCATCATCATCATCATCACACTCAGGTAACTCTGCTTCTCTCAGTGTCTTTTAATTGCCCCTCGGGGATACATTTTATTTGTATTTTCAGGTTCAGGCACATGTCACAATGTATTAGCAGAGTCATGACGCTCAAATGAGCAAATTACAGATAGATCATCTAAACAACATACACATTACAAACTTTAAGCTGCACAAAATGACTTTGGTTGACCTACACAGTGAATTGGACACTATTGTCACAATATTCATCACCTTTTTCTTCTCAGTAACTTAGATGGACCTCTGGTCTAAAGGTTTAAAGCCCCCATGTGTTTCAGTAAAAGTCTTTCCCCTGTACAGATATATTGTATAAGCAACTAGTTCTATTTTCATGTTTTTAAGACAGTAAAAATCAGGTCCATAAAATGACAATGATTCCACATCACACCGGACACAGCCTGACAAAGGAGTCTGATGGTTGGGTCTTGATTCTGAACGCTGGGTAGACCTCTTCAGTGAACCTGGTTTTAAAGGTCTGCAGGTGAGTCCTTTGACCAGAGGAAACACCATAAAAAGACAAGACTCCTCCCTCCCAGTCCAAGTACACGCCCACTCGATGCACAGACTTTTTTAAAGACCTTCTCTTGTTTGCATGAAGCACAGAGAACTTCTCTTTATTGCAACCAAGGCTCCAGGACAGTGCGTTCTTCCCCAAACAGCTCTCCTCTCCAGCCCCTCTGCGTCTGATGCTTTTGTACGTCACTGCGATGTACACATCTCCGCTCCACTCCACCTCCCAGTAGCTCCGCCCCCTCAGGCCCTCTGCACACAGCACCTGCTTCCAATAATCAAACCGCTCGGAGTGATCGGGATACGACTGCTTCTCCTTCTCCAGGGAAATCCTTCGATCGTTATAGGAGAATTTGATCCTTTTGTTTGCTGTATTTTGGTCAAATGTGAGATGACATGCATCTGCAATACACAACAATATATTTACCTTAAGTCAATGACTTTAAAACATTTAACTTCAGAATCAGAATTCAGAAACACTTACATTTGCTAAAACCATTTTGTAATCTCTCCTCTCCTCCATGGTCTAAGCTATAAACAGAATGAAAAGGTTTATATAAAAGTTCATCCTTTTTGCCTTTGTTGTAATATTACTCCCTTAATAAATACACACATTTTTAATAATAATAATAATAATAATCTTCTGGGATGTTTTCTTACCTGAGTTTCTTCTGTGGATGGTCAAACAGAGCGGTCAGCTGCTTTGCCTCAGTTCCTTCTATACAGTTGTAGCTGAGGTCCAGTTCCTTTAAACATGAGCCTCCTGAGCTCAGGGCCGAGACCAGAGATGCACAGCCGCTTTTTGAGACCTGACAACCAGACAGTCTGCAGAGCACACGTCAGAAACTATTAGCATGGTACATGTTAGCACTATGTTAGCTATTAGCCCTATGTTAGGGCGCAGTCACACAAGGCCTTTTGAACGTGCCGTGCTCAGTGTCCTATGACCCACACATCTGCACAACCCTGAGCCACAGCCTGGTGATGTCATCAAGTAACTGTATTTGTTGATATATCACACTGAAGAGCTAACACTTTAACAGAGAAAATAAGATCAGTGGCAGAAATATCTCTGATTTAGTGATTCTGAGTCGTGTTGTGGTTCGCTCTGGGAGTTAATGGATTTAACAACAGTGTGGAGCAGTGAGTGTTAAACAGGAGACAAGAGGCTCCAACTTCTATCACTGTCCACAGTCGTACAGTATGTGTGGATGCACTGTGTGGTTTGGAGTGGAGTTTATTTACTGTTTTAGTCAACATCAGCACACGTGACAGAGCCTGTATACTCTAGTCATACATGTGCACGTACATGAGCAACTGTGTCGTGATCTGGCCCCTACTCCTCTGTGCCAAAGTCGTAAATGGGCCCCATCGTTTACACCACATGTGTCAAACTCAAGGCCCGGGGGCCAATTGTGGCCCTCCACATCATTTTATGTGGCCCTCGACAGGGTACATTAAAAGGTATGATGGTCTTAAAATGTAATTTTATCAGGAGATACACAGTTACACATCCATATTTTTACATCTAGGCAAATGCATATGCAATATTTGTCATTTAAATAAGTAATAAATACAGAAACAGTTAATTAACAAGTTAAAAAAGTAGTACATCTGGCCCTTTGAGGGCAGCCATTTTGCTAATGTGGCCCTTGGTGAAAATGAAATACCAATGCCAATGTTAAGGGACTTGGAAATGCTGATTACTTGGCTGATGTTTGCTTTGTTTTTAATTGTTAATTAGCAAAAGGCTCAACATAATGTGATTATAATGTAATTACATTTTAATAATAACGCCAAAACGCATGTACAGGTGATTTTGCTGATGTGCACCAGTAACGCCTGAAGGTGAACCCAGGCCGCCTCCATTAACTTTTACTAAAAATGTTAATGCTGTGTGTGGATTGTAAAATGCTCAGCGACTGAATTCGAGCGACTTTCTGTGGCTGAAGAGAGTAAGTTAAACCTACTTATCAAAACATCTGTCGCATGAGACTCCAAATTTGGCCAATTTAAACAGCAAAAATGTTACATCAAACTCTAGGTCAGTGGTTAGTTCTATGTTAGCTGTACGTTAGCAGTTAGCTGTTAGCACTATTTTAGCTGATGGAACGCTGACCTGAGTATCTCCAGTTTACAGTGGGGGCTCTTCAGGGCTCTGCTCAGAGTCTTGACTCCTGAGTCCTGGAGGTCATTGTTGCTTAGGTCCAGCTCCGTCAGACTGCTTCTGTCTGAGTCCAGGACGTAGACCAGAGTCTCACAGGACAGAGCGGAGAGACCACAGATGCTCAGCCTGAGGGATGGAGGAGTTTAAACAGAGCACAGAACATCGGCTTAGAGAGGAGGAGCTGAGAAGGTGCCAGTGTAACAGCAGAGGAGGAGTTGAAGAGATGTCAGTGTAATGGCAGAGTCTAAACCCTCACAGACCTGAGTGTTTGCAGAGCACAGTCTGGCTTCTTCAACCCCTCACACAGCCGGAGGGCCCCAGAATCCTGCAGAGGATTACAGCTAAGGTCCAGCTCTCTCAGACTGCAGGGAGAGCTGAGCACAAAGGCCAGAGCCTGACAGCCTCTGTCTGACACACCACAACCACACAACCTGAGGAGGAACAAGAACGTCAATCAACCGTGGTGTTAATGTAATAATAATGTAAGGAACAACTGCACATTTCATGTCTAAAACATATCCATGACATTAGATTGTCTTCAGTAGTTTTAAATGTGACAGAACAGACCTGTACTGATATACAAACATACAGAGCTTTGGAGGACAGATTGACGACGGGCATTAGGTTGAGCAGAGCAGTCTCTGATGGTTGGTATTTGCTCAGGTCAAACTCTGGTTCTTCTGTGGACAGTAAGATGGAGGTCAATGCGCTCCACTGGGCAGGAGACAGGTCTGATGGAATATTTTCAGAGCTGAGCCAGGCCTGGACCTCTTCACAGAGACCTGTGTCCTTCAGCTCGATCAGACACTGCAGCAGAGTTAGGTTCTTCTCCACTGACAGACCAGAGTCTAACTGAATTCTCAGATATTGGGCTGTTTCCTGGTTTATCTGTGGACTTCCTATTGGTTTCACCAACCCTTTGAGGAGTCTCTGATTACATTCCAGAGACAAACCTAGAAGGAATCTCAGAAACAGGTCCAAATGTCCATTTGGACTCTCCAAAGCTGTGTCCACTGCTGCTCTATAAAACTTTACGAGGGAAGTTTTGCTATAAAATATTTTGGACCAAAAAGACTGTTTATCTGAGAGCAGATTGACTCCAGAATCCATAAATTTGATGTGAATATAAAGGGCTGCCAGAAACTCCTGGACGCTCAGGTGGACGAAGGAGAAGACCTTGTGGTAGTACAGGCCAGTCTCCTCTTTAAACATCTGAGTGAAAACTCCTGAATGCACTGATGCCTCTGTAACCTCGATGCCACACTCGCTCAGGTCACACTCATAGAAGATCAGGTTTCCCTTCTGCAGCTGCTCAAAGGCCAGTTTGGATAAAACCATCAGATTTTTCTTTCCTTCTGGGGTCCAGACAAAGTCTATGTCAGATTGTCCTTTGTATTTTACATTAGAGATTTTGGCCTGGATAACCAGGAAGTGAATGTACAGCTCTGTCAGGGTCTGGGGCAGCTGTGGAGACAAAGAAGAAAAGGATTACAGAGTATCTTTGCAATTGGTTTAATTATGCAAACACAGAATCAGAAACATGGTTCCATCATTACTGAAAACCTCTTGAGTATTGACTCTTGTGAGCCCACACAGAGAGCAGGAAGGATCAGGGCAGGTCTCACTCTGCATCTCACGGCTCCAAGGGCCAGACACTGGTGGCGCAGTGACTCAGGACTCAATCCTCCAGACAGGTGTAGCTACCATTTATTTTTATAACCTGAACGACATAATCCCCTCCTTGAACTGCCACCTTAACGTGGTGGAGAGGTCTAAGTACCCGAATTATCCCACCACATGTTGGAGTACACTCCAGTAAACGAGACGGTCATGTCCCTGCGCCTTCCAGTCGGGGACAGGTCTCTCACTGTTGTGTTGGCCCATGGGCCAAACAGCAGTGCAGAGTAACGGCTTCTTTGGAGTCCTAGGTGAGATGTACTAGACACCGCATTGACAGGGGATTCCGTTGTTCTACTGGGGGACTTCAACGCTTATGAGGGCAAAAACAGTGACACCTGGAGAGGGGTGATCGAGAAGAATGGCCTCCCTGATCTGAACCCAGTCACAGTTTGTCCATAACAAACACCAGTTGAGCACAAGGGTGTCCACCAGTGCCTGTGGCACCAGGACATCCTAGGTTGGAGGTCGATGATCGACTTTGTTGTCATGTCATCTGACCTTTGGCAGTGTGTCTTGGACACTTAGGTGAAGAGAGGGGCAGAGGTGTCAACCGATCACCACCTGGTGGTAAATTGGAGGAGGACCCAAGTGTATTGTGAGGGTCTGCTGGAAATGTTTGGCAGAGCCCTCTTTCAGTAAAGTCTTCAACTCGCACCTCCGGGAGAGTTTCACCCAGATCCCAGGGGAGGATGAGGACATGGATTCTGAGTGGGCCATGCTCTCTGCCTCTATTGTTGATGCAGCCGCTCGTATCTGCGGTCGTAAGGTCTGCGGTACTTGTCATGATAGCTAATGGGTACCAGCCGTTTGCCAGAATCTCAAAGAGATTCTTGCAAACCAACTGATGCCTCAGGAGGGGAAATCAGTGTCTTCCCAAGACTGTTTACAGTGCGGGTAGAGAGTTGCTGACCTCAACTGGGGATGCTGTCAGATTGTGAAAGTAGGTCCATATCATTGTTAAATCCCTCAGTCACTGCCTGTAAAGGCTTCTTAATAACAATATGAAAGAGAAACTGACCTGTCTGTCTCCACTTTGGAGGATGTGGTCCATGACCTTGGCAGTGATCCAGCAGAAGAGTGGGATGTAGCAGAGGCTGTAGATGCTGCGTGAGGCTTTCACGTTAGACAGGACCTTAGATTCATCTTCATCTCTGAATTTTTTCTTGAAGTAAATCTCTTTCTGTGCATCTGTGAACCCTGTGACCTCGGTCATCATGATGCCAAAGTCTGCTGGGATCTGATTAGCCGCTGCAGGGCGTGTGGTGATCCATATTTGGGCAGAAGGAAGCAGCGTGCCTCTGATCAGGTTGACCAGGAGAGTTTCAATGGAGGTTTTCTCTCTCACATCTGAGATGGACGGAGCTTTGGAGAAGTCCAGCTGCAGACGGCTCTCATCTAACCCATCCAAAATGAACAGACAGCGAAACTCTTCAAACCTACAAATGCTGCGGTTCATTTCACTGAAGAAATGTCCCATGAGTCCATACAGGCTGAGGCTCTCCTCTCTCAGCTGGTTCAGCTCTCTGAAGGTGAAGGGAAAGATGAAGTGTAGATCCTGGTGGGTTCTGCCCTCAGCCCAGTCCAAACTGAACCTCTGAATCAGAAG
This sequence comes from Periophthalmus magnuspinnatus, assembly GCF_009829125.3. NCBI lineage: Eukaryota > Metazoa > Chordata > Actinopteri > Gobiiformes > Gobiidae > Periophthalmus > Periophthalmus magnuspinnatus. The sequence continues at coordinate 30,588,245 of NC_047141.1, read as the reverse complement.
AGTCTTCCCCACACCGGCCACGCCCTTGGTCAACACCACTCTGCTCCTCTGTCCCTCTGGAGCAGAGACGAAGAGGTCTGAACAGCTGATGGTCCTCATGGCTCTGGGTCGTCTCATTTGGATTTGTGTCACTTCATGTTCCTCATTTATTTGAGAGGCTCCTCCTTCTGTGAGGTACATCTCTGTGTAGATTTCATCCAGATGAGAGGCTTTACCCGCTGGATGTATTCCTTCAAACACCATCTGGAACTTGGACTTGAATCTGGTCTTTAGGTGGCACTGGCAGATGGGTGCAAGAAATTCTAAAGGAAAAACAAAACAAAAACATAAAAAACATAACATTTCTTTCTGCATAATCAGATCCTGGATGTAAAGATGTGGAAAGAAAACTAGCAGCACTAAAGGTCATAGGAACTATCAATGGAAAATATTGCTCTCATTACTGCCTGACCACCTTAAGAATGTTCAATCTCGTTGATGCTACCCAAGCCTGGGCCTGTGCACTTCTGTCAGTCTGTCCCAGGGCAGCTGTGGAGTGAATGAATAATTCACTGTAAAGTGATCTGAGTATTTTGAAAGGCCCTACATAAATCCAATACCTTATTAAGGATTCAGATTTAAATAGTGTATAATAAAAGCAAAAGTAATTCCATGCTCTCTGTCAGTGTTTGTCAAACTGGTCATTTTACTGTTTGCAGTAGTCTAAAATTATTAATCACTTTCCTAATGTATTCTAGGCATCCTAATTACATTGCAGTGCGTTTATTACCCTGCCACACTGACCTCTGCAGTGTCAATGTGGGTCTGGGTGAGGTACTACTTAGTGTTCTGTGTATCTCCTTTGAGGTTTTTGCAGAGTTGCCCTCAAAATAATAAATATTTAAACTAGAGCTGGGCAGCAACAAAACATGTTAATAGCAAATAATAGCATGTTTGAACTATGATGATTAATTGCATGCTGTGCACAAAAGTTAAAAAACAATATAATCATAATAATATAATTTGGCTCCTAAATAGTTTTTTTTTATTTTACCCTTTTGTCTTAAATATACTGTAGAACTCGCCCGGTGTTGTGCTGTTTGACCTTTTCTAAGTATCTGGGAAGTTATTTGAAACTGCCAAAATAATATCAAAAAGGCTGAGACTCTTTGATTCTGTGCTTTTTTTTCTGTGACACATGTGGTCTGACAAATAGATTCTCACAAATTGAGAATAAAATTGAATCAGGAGTGACACAGTGTGCGGGAGTTTTCTTAACTTTTCTCTACGCTTCACTACGCTCCTGTCGCACAGTCAGGTGTGCAGAGTCTACACAGAAGTGAAACATACATGTGACCTGCTTTAATGAATAAAAAAATGAATCACGATTAATTATTCTTAGAGTTAACACGATAAAACACATTGACGTGCTCAGCCCTAATTTAAACATCAGTCAGTGGACAGTGAGGGGATGTGACTGACAAGCGTGCGGTTGTGCACAGGGCCTATTAGATGCAGGCAGGTCTTATTTTAATCCTAAGAGCTGCTTTTACAGTATCACTGTACTGGAGCAAATTTACTTTATTACATGTATCAGATATTATTATAGCTCTAGTCATCAGTAAAATGCATTAGCAGTTTGAGATTAGACAGTAATGTCTCATTTGGACCAACTCTATCATAGCCATTTCATGCATTCCTCTTTACATTGGGTGTGTGTGTCAGGGATGCAGCTACATTATTAATAAAGGGTTTTAAAAATCACACTATGGATACTGCACTTTAAAAAGGGTGCATTGCACCCTCACTTAAGAGTGTTTGAAACCTCTTTTCAGGCACATAGACACTTAATGGAAAAATATTGTAAAGGCATCTCTTTGAAACTTAGCTGGAGCCTCAGTCAGTCTGGTCTGGTCCTGGCCCTGTAAAATATTAACAAATGCCCGCGATCAAATGTTTGCTTTTAGCCTACCCATACAGCAGAAGACTAATAGAAATACAGACACGCCAGTGGCCAGTGTTGATGTTCGTCTCTGTTTTGGAGCTACCAGAAATGAGGAAATGAAAGGTAATGATACAATAAAGTGCCATGGAAACCTGATATAAAAAGTTGGTACAAAATGATTAATACCACTGCAGCATAAGTAAAAAATACACCCCTTGCATATTTTTGCAGCAGAGTCGCAGACAGATGAGAGATGTGATGCAGTGTAAACAAGCTAATTTACTTTTAACACATTGTTGGCTGATGCAGAGGTGTCAGACTGGAGATGCAATGGAGTTGATGAGGCATAAAAGTTTGAGTCTTTTCTTACTGTTCTTGAGAGACTCTGCCAGTGCGTCCTGCTTCATTTGCCTGAGGAGATGCAGAGTTATGTCCAGAACAGCCTCTTTGGGCCTTTTCCACTCATCTGGCTCCACTTCATCAGCTTTCATAAAACACGCCATAGAGTTTACACTCTCCCACAACCTCCTCAGCTCTGAGCTCACAAATTTAAGAAGGGACATTTGAAGCGCCTGAAACAAAAAAAAAAAAGCCTTACATTTAAATATATAAAATTAATTAAATCTAATTTATTGCTTTGCATACTCACTTCAAATACAGGGTCCATTTCTGGAAAGAAGTCAGTCCTGGAAACACGTGGCATCTGTTCACTGTGGTCAACGTGATAAAGAGAAGCTTTTTATAATAAATACATGATCACATTCTAGAGCTGTAGCTCTCAGCCTCTGTTGTACTTTAAATAGGATTTAACTGTCAAAACCAGGTTGAGTCTAGAGGTGGGTAGTACACGTACATTTACTTAAGTAATGAATTAATAACATTGAACTTTTCTGAGGGTATCTGTACTTTACTATTTTTTGGCTACTGTTAGTAAGTATGAGCATCACAGATTTTCAAAATAAAAATCAATTGCCATTTGTTGACAGTCTCTAAATATTATCCGAAACATTTGCCAACACCCCTAGCAAAGTCAATCCCGCCTTATGCTTTTGGTTGGGCACGATCACGTATTGCTTTCCGTGTGAGCAAATATGTCTAATATATCGACTATCCAAACAACTTCACCACAGTGTAGCAAAGTTCCATATTTGGGAATATGGTTGCATTTTAATGGTACTTGCACTTGAAGCAGGTGCCTAGCCAACTATATATATATATATATATATATATATATACACACACATACACTCAGTGTGATGGAAAGACAAAAACCAAGCTACAGGTTTTCTCAAGCGTCCCTAATGGAAGAACTTAACGGTCTTGTGTTTGTGATGTACTCGGAGCAAATGTTCACAAAGACTGAAATACAACTTACTCTTCATTGAAATCCTGTTGTTTGAAATTCATGGGAACATCTTTTGAGAAATTACTCTTTAAAGAAAGACAGGAACAGTCCAAGATGTCAGCCGCCATCCTGAAAAATCACATTTAAGTAAGTACAAAGGTGTATAAAAGTCAGCTTAATTATAACAGTCTGATTATTTACAAATGAAATAAAACACTTTTGGCTATGACCTTGTTTAAAGGGTTTTTCTAAATATAAAAATGGTGACAAAAATAATATGATTCATTTTCATTTTGGATATTTCTAGAATACTGGCTCCTCTTCAGGACCCCTCCACATTCTACTGTCTGAAAATGAAAAATCACAAGTGATTAATCATTTAAAACTAAATATTATATATTTTGAAAAAGAAAAAATGCTCTAAAGTTGCATATAACAGGAGGCTGAAACCCATAAATTCACTGGCCTGTTTGGTCAAATGGAGCAGTACTTTTCCTGTAGACAACTTTATTTACCCCGAGGATAATCTAAGTTTGTAGAACACTTACTCTGGATTGTCCTGCCCTTTGAAATTCATAGGCACATCCTTCGAGAAGTCACTTTTTAAAGAAACACACGATGGATAAGAACCTTCTGCCTCAGAGCTGAAAATCACAACAATCAAGCAAATCAAATCATTTGTAATAAGAGAGGATACAAATGTGATCTCAATAAGGAAAGTGGAGGATTTCTCTGCCACCACTGCGGTCATTTATTTCCTTTACAGTTACATTAAAGCCCCAGTATGTAACTTTTAACACACAAAAAGCTCATTTTTAGTCCACAGAAAAAAACCTGTGGACATGCTTGCTTCTCCACAAAACTGACTAGTATTTGTCCTGAAGGACGCCCTCCCCCTGTTTGTTTCCATGAAAATGGTCCTTTGGCTAATTTTGTCAGAGCAGGACATAAAAATTCATCTATCTCCATGGCAAATGTTTCAAAGTAAACTTAGCTTTCTATTCCCATGTCTTTGTAATCCCTCAGTCATCCAGGTCTGATCCATAGTAAAAGGAAAAGTTAAATCTGTCAACTGGACAAAATGTTTTAGGAGTGAAGATGTTTTGCTGCTCATCGAAGCCACTTCTTCAGTTCGGGGCCTCCTCCCGGTGAGAAGTGCCTAGAACACCTTCCTGGGGAGGCGTCAAGGAGGCATCCTGAGCAGATGCCCGAGCCACCTCAACTGGCTCCTCTCGACATGGAGGAGCAACGGCTCTACTCCGAGCTCCTCTCGTGTGACCGAGCTCCTCATCCTATCTCTAAGGGTGCGCCCAGCCACCCTACGGAGGAAACACATTTCGGCCGCTTGTATCCGCGATCTTGTCCTTTCGGTTATTGTCCAGAGCTCATGACCATAGGTGAGGGTAGGGACGTAGATTGACCGGTAAATTGAGAGCTTTGCCTTTGGGCTCAGCTCCTTCTTTACCACAACAGTCCAACACAGCGACCGCATCACTGCAGACGCTGCAACAATCCGCCTGTCAATCTCCCGCTCCATCCTTCCCTCACTCGTGAACAAGACCCCGAGATACTTGAACTCCTCCACTTGAGGCAGAGACTCTCCACCCACCCGGAGAGAGCAAACCACCTTTTTCCGGTCGAGAACCATGGCCTCGGATTTGGAGGAGCTGATTCTCATCCCAGCCGCTTCACACTCGGCTGCAAACCGCCCCAGTGCCTGCTGCAGGTCCTGGCTCGAAGAAGCCATCAGGACAACATCATCTGCAAACAGCAGAGATGAAATCCTGTGGTTCCCAAACCAGACCCCCTCCGGCCCCTGGCTGCGCCAAGAAATTCTGTCCATAAATATAATGAACAGAACCGGTGACAAAGGGCAGCCCTGGCGGAGCCCAACATGCACCGGGAACAGGTCTGACTTACTGCAGGCAATGCGAACACAGCTCCTGCTCCGGGCATACAGGGACCGGACAGCCCTTAGCCAAGAGCCCCGGACCCCATACTCCCAGAGCACCCCCCAAAGGACACCACGAGGAACACGGTCGAATGCCTTCTCCAAATCCACAAAACACATGTGGACTGGTTGGGCATGAGCCCTCGAGGACCCGATGAAGAGTATAGAGCTGGTCCAGTGTTCCACGACCAGGACAAAAACCACACTGCTCTTCCTGAATCTGAGGTTCGACTATCGGTCGGATTCTCCTCTCCAGTACCCTGGAATAGACCTTACTGGGAAGGCTGAGGAGTGTGATTCCCCTGTAATTGGAACACACCCTCCGGTCCCCCTTCTTATACAGAGGGACCACCACCCTGGTCTGCTATTCCACAGGTACTGTCCCCGACCGCCACGCGATGTTGCAGAGACGTGTCAGCCAAGACAGTCCCACAACATCCAGAGATTTAAGATACTCAGGACGGATCTCATCCATCAAAATACTAATTAATGTAAATCATTATAACTGAGCCTCCCCCTTGAACTGCCACCTTATCATGGTGGGGGAGTTTGCGTACCTGAATGATCCTAGGAGCTATGTTGCCTGGGGAATTATGCCCCTGGTAGGGTCTCCCATGGCAAACAGGTACTAGGTGATGGGTCAGACAAAGAGCAGTTCCCAATACCACTATGATGAGTAACATAACGTGTGACGTCGCCCAGTATGGCGCAGCCGGGGCCCCACCCTGGAGCCAGGCCTGGGATTGGGGCTCTAATGCGAGTGCCTGGTGGCCGGGCCTTTGCCCACTGGGTCCAGCCGGGCTCAGCCCAAAAGGACAACGTCGGTCTGCCCTCCTGTGGGCTCACCACCCACAGAGGGTCTCATAGGGGTCAGGTGCGAAGAGGACAGGGCTGCGGTCCAAGACGGGTGTCTCGACGACCTGGTCCACAGACACAGCATCTGGCTGTGGAGACGAGGGATGTCACCTCGCTGGGGGGGAAGGAGCCTGCGCTTGTGCAGGAGGTTGAGCGTTACCGGCTAGATATAGTCGCGCTCACCTCTACGCACAGCTTGGGCTCTGGTACCCAACTCCTTGAGAGGGGTTGGACCCTCCACTTCTCTGGCGTTGCCCGTGGGGAGCGGCGCCGAGCTGGTGAGGGCTTGCTTATTGCCCCACAGCTCAGCCGTCACGTGTTGGAGTTCACCCTGGTGAACGAGAGGGTCGTGTCCCTGCGCCTTTGGGTCGGGGACAGGTCTCTTACTGTTGTGTCGGCCTATGGGCTGAACAGCAGTATAGAGTACCCGGCCTTCTTAGAGTCCCTGGGAGGGGTACTAGACAGTGCACCGACCGGGGACTCCATTGTTCTACTGGGGGACTTCAACGCTCACGTGGGCATCTGGAGGGGCGTGATCGGGAAGAACAGCCTCCCTGATCTGAATCCGAGTGGTGTTTTGTTATTGGACTTTTGTGCTAGCCAGTTTGTCCATAACAAACACCATGTTCGAGCACAAGGGTGTCCATCAGTGCACATGGCACCGGGACACCCTAGGTCGGAGGTCGATGATCAACTTTGTCGTCGTGTCAACTGACCTCCGGCCGCGTGTCTTGGACACTCAGGTGAAGAGAGGGGCTGGACCACCTGGTGGTGAGTTGGATCTGCTGGCGGAGGAGGAAGCCGGACAAATGTATCAAGCGTATCGTGAGGGTCTGTTGGGAATGTCTGGTGGAACCCTCTGTCAGAGGGGTCTTCAACTCACACCTCCGGGAGAGATTCTCCCATATCCCAGGGGAGGTTGGAGACATGGAGTCCAAGTGGGCCATGTTCTCCACCTCCATTGTCGATGAGGCTGCACGTAGCTATGGTCACATGGTCTCTGGTGCCTCTCGCAGTGGCAATCCCCGAATCTGGTGGTGGACGCCCGAAGTAAGGAGTGCCGTCAGGCTGAAGAAGGAGTCCTGTCAGGCCCTGCTGGCTTGTGGGACTCCTGAAGCAGCCGACAGGTACCGTCAGGCCAAGCGTGCCACAGCCCGTGCAGCAGTCTCAGAGGCAAAAACTCGGGGCTGGGAGGAGTTCAGGCAGGCCATGGAGGAGGACTATCGGTCGGCCTCGAGGAAATTCTGGCAAACCGAGAGGGAAGCAGTGCTTCACCAACACTGTTTTCAGTGTTGCTGAAGAGAGCTGCTGACCTCAACTGGGGATGTAGTTGGGCGGTGGAAAGAATACTTTGAGGATCTCCTCAATCCCAGTGTCAGGTCTTCTGAGGAGGAAGCAGAGTTTGAGGACTCAAGGGTGGACTCATCCATCACCCTGGCTGAAGTTACTGAGGTGGTTGGCAAGCTCCTTGGTGGCAAGGCTCCAGGGGTGGATGTACAGTAATTAGTATTTGGCTGATTTTCTTGTAGCCATATCACTTTTTCAATTGTATCACATGTATTTTTCTATTTCTTTTAAGAGGTAAAGTAAGTCATCTGCTTATTCTGAGTTCACACAACACTGATCAGTTAAAGAGGTAATAACTGCTAACACATAACACATTTAGATCACCACGTTACCTTTTATTGTTTTGAAAATACTATATTTGCCCAAAACAATTTATTAACATGAGTCTCCCCTCCCTTTGCTCTTTGTGCTAAGTCACACCCTCTTCAGAGCGCTATCACAACACAGTGATTAGTGATGTTATTTTGGTCTTATGGTCACAGGGATTAGATCACATTGATTTGTATCACCAAAGTGTAAAGTGAAAGAGCTTACTTTAAACAAACGCAGAGCTCCAACTCCCCTTCATCTGTTTTTAAGGAATCCTCAGAAGTAGCCGTAAATTCCGGTCCTTCAGGATTTGAAAGACCTTCCTTGTTTTTATATGAACTGGACATGTTGTCATTTCACAGAGAAGGAAGTGAGTCACATCTAAGAACAAAGATAAATGTCAACAACAACAGAGAGCAGGGCTGTTCACACGATCTATATCAACTGGTTTCGTTTTTTTATGTCTGATATCAGATTTTGACATTTTTTTTTTTTATTTTTTTTTTTTATTATTTGTCTTGGGCAAATAGACATCTTTTCTCTTGCATAGCCTAGGCAGCCACAATCGATGTCAATCAACATGATACAAGAGACAAGGAAAAATAAACAAAAACAGACAGCAAAACACACACCAAAAAAAAGAGTATCTCCGATTGCCCAAAAAGGAGTGGGAAGAAGAAAACTTATTTAATCCCACCCCCTCTGCTATTATTTCTTAATTTTAGCATACTTTACTTCCTTTTCATGATTGTATTACATGATTACATTGGGGACTATGAGTTAAACTCATGCAACTTATGTGTTACATCATATTGGATAAGGTGCCAACAATGGTAAGGAAAGTTATTAATACCAACAATGGTAACGGACAGTAAATACCAACAATGGTAATGAACAGCAATACAGCAATAGTAATGGACAATAAATACGACAATAGTAATGGACAGCAAAATACAACAATGGTAATGGACAACAATACCAACAATGGTAATGGACAACAGATACCAACAATGGTAAAGAAATGGCAGATACAAGCCAGCATTACAAGATTACTGAAATTATATTAAGACTCTTCCTCTAGATACTGCGACCAGATCATATTTTTATATCGATGCTTGAACGTACTGATACTATGGCATTGCTTGATGTGTATATCCAGACTGTTCCAAAGTTTAACACCACATACCGATACACAGAAACTTTTTCGAGTAGTTCTAACTTTAGGCAATTTGAATTTCTCATATTCTCTAAGATTGTATGTTCTCTCTTTGGCTGTAAACAAAACTTGCAGCTTACTCGGTAACACGTTTATGGAAGCTTTAAATAGTATAGTTAATGTAACATATTTTACAAGATCAGGAATTTTTAGGAGCTTTGAATATATGAACAAAGCATGTGTGTGCTCCAAGTATCCGACTTTATGGATGATTCGCAAAGCACGTTTCTGTAATACAACTAGTGGATTAAGTGTAGATTGGTAAGTATTCCCCCACACTTCAACACAATAAGTGAGGTATGGGAGTACTAAGGAACAGTATAAAGTACGTAGGGCATTTTGATCAAGGTAGTTTTTTGCTTTATTTATTATTGCGAGGCTTTTTGAGATTTTGCTTTTTATTTGTCTAATATGGGCTTTCCATGATAATTTATTGTCTATTATAACACCCAAAAATTTTATCTCATTTACACTTTCAATTTGAACATCATCAATCAGGATTGGTAGCTCTGTATTAATTTTTAAATTTCCAAAAAGCATAACTTTTGTCTTCTTTAAATTAAGCGATAATTTGTTGCAATCCATCCACTTTTTTATTTTATCAAGTTCCTTGTTTACAGTACAAATGAGTTCATTGTAATTTGGACTACTGTAAAATATGTTAGTATCATCCGCAAATAAGATAAGTTTTAATGACGGGGATACATTAAAGATATCATTTATGTATATATTAAACAGTTTTGGCCCCAAAACGGAGCCCTGGGGAACTCCACAAGCAATACCAAGCATATCAGAAGTGTGCACTCCCATCTGTACAAATTGTTCTCTCTTTGTGAGATACGTTCGTAACCAGTTACCGGCTAGTCCTCTGATCCCATATCGTTCAAGCTTTTTTAGTAAAATATCATGATTGATGGTATCGAAAGCTTTTTTCAGGTCTATGAAGATACCAATAGCATATTGTTTTTGGTCCAATGCATTTGTGATTTCCTCTGTTGCATCAATGATTGCCATTGAAGTTGTTCTTTTTGCTCTAAACCCGTATTGTCTCTCGTTGATAATTTGATGCTTATCTAAAAATGTTTCGAGACGTGAATTAAACAGTTTTTCAAGAATTTTTGAAAACTGTGGTAGTAAAGAGATTGGTCTGTAATTCGTAAAGCAGTGTTTGTTGTCACTTTTGAATATTGGAATTACTTTTGCGGTTTTCATTTTTTGGGGGAACTGACCTGACTGAAATGATAAGTTGCAGATATGTGTCAGAGGTTTTGCTATGTTATCTATTACCTTTTTTATTAATGCCATATCAATATCATGACAATCTCTGGATGTCTTACCTTTACACTTGAGAACAATGCTTGTCACCTCCTGAACATTTGTTGCAGATAAAAACATAGAATGTGGATTTTGATCAATACTTATCCTACACTGACAAGCTTTATTATCATGAATTTTTGCAGCCAGCTGTGAACCCACGTTAATAAAGAAATGATTAAAGCTATTGGTTACATCACTCATGTTATGAATTTCACCATTTGTATTGTTAAAGTAATCCGGATATACAGACTTTCTAGCTTCTTGTTTAATTAGACTATTCAATGTCTTCCACATTCCTTTCATATTACTTCTATTTTCATATAACTGTTTTCTATAATATAACTTCTTACTCATTCTAATTATGTCTGTTAATTAGGCCCGAGCCTGGGACTCTGTCCCGGCGAGGGACTCATTAAAACCGCGTCCGAAACCCGGAAAATGGCAAAAATCAAGTAGTAAACACGCCCCGACATGGCAATGAGTGGTGTCAAAAATTAGAACTCGACGAGCTCTAATTGTCACAAAAGACCCAGAGAAAAAATAACGAAAGACGACTCGGTAGCGCCACCTCAAACTTTGATTTTCATGGGGCCAATGGGAGCCCGACTCGGAAAAAAGTCGACGTAAAAATCCGAAACTTACATAAAAAAATAGTACATGTCGGGACATGACAAAAATGATATTATGGCCCCGCCCTAAAATGTACAGGACGTCGGCCATATTGGATCAAACCCGAGAACGACAAAAGTGCACACCCTCACATTCAGGACATTTTCTCGCCCAGTTTTCATCACAAACACGTCAAATTTGGCCAAATCCCACTAAACCCATGTGTGATTAAAGATTAACAATTACATTTTGATTATGACTTTGGGTGTGGTCAGGGTGAATTTTCAACAAAATCGCAATTTTTGCAATATTTCAATAAAATATTTGTCTTTCACACATTTTTTGTTGGGAAAACGCTAATACAGCGTTTATGCACATTTGTGAGCTGAACACAATGGTATGCAAATCAAGGCACTCTCTCACAAAATGGCTCTCTAGCGCCCTCTTCAAATTTCATTTTCAAAAATTCGTAGAAGACAAGCGATTTGTCGTGGACATGTGAAAAAATTCACAGGGGCCTTATTTGTGATGGGGCACAATGTGAGAAAGTCACATGACTGTAGCTGTTATGGTTTAGGAGAAAAATAATGGGTGGAAAATGCGTTTCCATTCTTCTTCTTCTTCTTATTTTGGTCGCGACTTTGAATCCACTTTTGACCCCCTGAACGTTAACGAAAAGTCAATTTTATTGGACCCAAAATTCAAGATTGGTGAAAAATTAATTATTTTGTTGTTCAAAAAAATTTATGTATCAAAATGACTCAATAGCGCCACCTCAAAATTTGAAATACATTGCGGCAATAAGAGACCTTTTTCATCGTAGACAAATGAAATTTGGTACAAACATAGAACATGTCAAGACAAGTAAAAAATTATATTATGACCCCACCCTAAACCCTACAGGAAGTCGGCCATTGTGGGCGGAACCTCATTTTTTCAAAATTTTACCTCTCACATTTGAATTTTTTGTGCCTTGGATTTTCTTTCAAGAAACTTACAAATTGGTAAAAATAAACTAGACCCATGTGGGATTATAGGGAACTCTCTTGTATTTTCCTAAATCATAAAATGTGGGTGTGGCCAGCCTGCAAAGAAAAAATATGTTTTTTGAAGTTTTAAATGGCCCGTAACTCAAACATGCAGTGTCCTAATTCCCGGCATTAATATACGTTTTGTTCAAAATTTTCATCTGAGTGCATAGACATGCAATTCACATATGTCAAATATTACATTGCTCCACAGCGCTCCCTTGGAATTTTAAATGGTACACAAAAAATATTACTTTGTCACAAACATTTGAAATTTGGCATGGACATCCCTATTCTGATGCTGAACAAAAAAGTCAATGACACCATATCTCTATTTTTAAAGGTGTTGCCATGGCAACGTCTGACATTTCTCATTGAAATACATGGGTTTTGGTTAAATAGGATGAAAAATATTTACTGTGTCATAGACCATTGAAATTTGGTACACATATTCCTCTCATAATACTGAAAAAAAAAGCCAATGAAGCCAAACTTCTATTTCCAACCGTTCAAGCGTGACAATATGATAAATGGTCTCATTGGAATGAATGGAGTAGTATTACTCAGTCGCTGATTTTGGGGGGAGGAGCGATGTAAGCGGGAATGAAAGGCGGGATCTCCGCGGTGGCGTGTACCCCGCGGTCGCAAGGGGTGGCGAGGGCCTTTATCACTGCTTGCAGTTTTAATTTGTTTTTATATTTCTTATATCTCTCTTCATCTTTTGTTTTAGAATTGACAAATTTCCTATACAAATTATTTTTCTTTTTACAAGCATTCATTATTCCTTTTGTCAACCAAGGGTTGTCTGCGTTTTTGCTTTTTGTTTTAAATTCCTTAACAGGACAATGTTTCTTATACAAAACCATGAATATATCCAAAAAAGTAGTATATGCTTTATCAACATCTGTTTCATTGAAGACTGAGCTCCAATCTTGGAGCAATAAACTATTATTCAATTCATTTGTTGCTTCTTCGGTTATAATTCTTTTACAGACTAATTTACTCTCACGTCTCATTTTTTTTATATCATAATCGTAAACAGCAAAAACAGGTAAATGGTCAGTAATATCACAGATAAAGATGCCACTGGTTATTTGATTATCCATGACATTTGTAAAGATATTATCAATGACTGTAGCACTGTGCGAAGTTATTCTGCTTGGTCTAGTTATTGTTGGGTAGAGGGACATGGAGAACATAGTATTTGTGAAGTCCTCTATACTTTTCTGTCTGGTTGGATTTAATAAGTCTATGTTGTAATCGCCACAGATGAATAATGTTTTTTGATTGGCAGTGGAAAAAAGTTTCTCTATCCATTCATTAAAAATGTCAATATTTGAGCCGGGTGCTCGATAAACAACGCTCACCAGAATGTTTTTCTTTTTTCCATTTAGCAGTTCAACAGTTAAGCATTCCATGATTCCATCTAATGCAAGTGTCATGTTGGTTAATTCCACATATCTGAGTGAGTTATGAATATAGAGAGCAACCCCACCCCCAGTTTTATTTTCCCTATTTTTGTACACAAGTTTGTACTCTTCAAGATCAAAGTCTATGCCTTTATCAATATTGAACCATGTTTCAGTTATTGCTATAATACTAAAGGGATAATTAAAATGTTGCAAATATTCTCTGATAGAGGGAAAATTTGCATACATACTTCTGCTGTTAACATGTATGATTGATAATTTGCCCTCTATTTCCACATTGTTTTCAAACTGTTCTTGAACAATATAACTACATTTATTAAACACAGAAGAGAGAAAATGTGCATCTGGGTCTATATCTGCAGCTGGATCAATTGTGTCTTCTTCATTTACAAAAGTGTCCAGATCCAATTGAAGGAGTTCTTGCGATGTGTCCATGCCATTGCTTTCAGTTACAACTGAGTGTGAAAAACTACTTGGTGTAGTGAGCATGGGATGTGTAGTGAGTTACCTTGCGTTCATGTCAGTATTTATCAAGTTCTTCTTTACTCCTCACCATTAAGACTTTTGCTTCCTCCGGAGTCCCATTGAGTTTAATAAAGATCTTGCAGTTCCTTACCCATGTGTGTTGTATTTTGTGCTCTCTTCTTAGCAGTCGTGCCTTCTTGGCAATTTCAGCATTTCTCCTCGTCAGGTGGTCGTTCATGAAGACGTTCGTTCCTTTTAATTTCCGTCCTTGTTTCAGAAGGGCGAGCTTGTTTTTTCGGTTGACGAACCGCATAATGACGGCTGGTGATCTCCCATTTCCAGTGGGCAGTGGATGGCAGGCCTCGATGTCTTCCAGGTCCATCTCTATCCCCCTGCCATGGAGGTAGGATGCCACCTGTTGCTCCGCCGAGTGCGTCTCCTGCTCACTGGGCTCCTCGCCGTCTGTGGCCACCGCGCGGGCGTACGAGCGAGGCTTGATCTTTATTCCGGTGATTACCACGTCATTCACGCGAGTATATTGCTCCAAATCGTCCACTCGCTTCTCCAGCTCCAAAATCCGCCTGTCCTTTTCCTCGTTCTGTATACGTAGTTTCTTTACCTCCTCAATCAACTCCATCAGTTTCCCCTGTTGGTCTCTAACAGTGATGACATTTTTACTTAGGGAATCGATCGAACTTTTTAAGTCTTCAAATTCTTCCGCCGTTGGGCTCTTTTTCGGAGGCATCCTGCTGATAGACCCAGTGGGCCAGCGACGCGCTGGATATGTGGCCGCTGGCTGGCAGTTGTTAGTTGCCGGTAAACAGCTAGTTGTTTTTAGCGCAAAGCTAGTTGTTTTTAGCGTATGTTATTTTCCCAAAATAACATAACAATTTTAATTGATTACAAACTCCTATGACCCTATTTTACTAGAAAACGGGAAAGAGAGCATTGTAGTCATATTTTGTGCAGTGTCCTCCTCAAATGAAGTGTTCCAATGAAGCTTTATACAAATTTTTAGGCAGCTGGTGAGGTCAAGGAAAATATTGACATCAGCTGGAGATTGAAGACTAATGACAATCTTTTTCTGCTTATCTGGGGTTGGGTCGCGGGGCCAGCAGTCTAAGTAGGGACTTTCAGACGTCCCTCATCGCAGACACTTCCTACAGGTCCTCCGGTGAGATCTCAAGGTGTTCCCAGGCCAGCTCAGACACATAGTCCCTCCTGGGTGTCCTGGGTCTACCCCAGGGCCTTCTTCGTAACAAAGTAAAATATGCCACAAAAAACCTAATCAGACTTAATAGATCTATCTAAAATGAAAAATGTAATTAACAGTAACACATTCGTCCATTAGACTTTTTTATTAATGTTGATAGAAACTTGGACTGAGGACCTGTCCTGGGGCGATCACATCACCTCAGCCGTACGGAAGGCCAACAGCGCCTCTACTACCTGAGGAAATTACACTGTATTTATTCTGTTATTTGTTGTTTATGTCCTGCACTTTAGCTCCTGTATTGTATTATATTGCATATATTTTATATTGTATTGTATTTTTCACCTGTTCAGGGACTACAGATGGAAATTAGCTTCGGCTACAATCTGGTGCAAAGCATCTATTAATGTTTTTTGCACACTGTCCCTTCAAATAAACTAATAAATAAATTGAGGAGTGCCCACATTCCCAGACCTCTGATGTTGAACTTTTATAACTGTGCCATCAGTTGCGTTCTGACATTTGGACTTTTAGTGTGGTTCTCCAGCTGCACTAAGGCTGACCAGCAGGCGCTCCAGCAGGTGGTGAAAGCAGCCGGTAGAATCATCAGAACGACTCTGCCAGAAATCAGCACCATCTACTCCACTCGCTGTCTGAGAAGAGTGCACAACATCCTGCGGGACCAACATCAGCCTGCGCACCATCTTTTTCACCTGCTGCCCTCAGGGAGAAGGTACAGGTCCATACGGGCCAGAACATCCAGACTGGCCAACAGTCTGTATCCACAGGCTGTGAGGCTCCTGAACTCTGCCCCTCTCCCCTCTCGGCCCCTCTCTGCCCCTCTCCCCTCTCGGCCCCTCTCGGCCCCTCTCTGCCCCTCTCTGCCCCTCTCCCCTCTCTGCCCCTCTCTCACAGACAAAAACCACATCCAACTCTTAATAACACTGAACTGGTTGCATTGTTGCATTTTGTCATCATTCTCAGGTCCCTGTCTGTATGTCCCTGTTTTGCTGCTACAAGAACTGTCTCATGTTGTACTGAAGCCACACTGGGTTAATGTTTACACTTGGGTTTAAGGGGTATTTATTATTTATGGGTTTGCACTTTATGGGATGCTCCAAACGCAATTTCGTTGTTCTTCTGTGACAATGACAATAAACTGAATTGAATTGAATTATTAATGTTGATAGAAACTTCTGGACAGGTTTAATATCCCTCCTAGTACAACCAACTTCAGCATTAGCACCAACACTTTGTGAGTACTGTTTGAAAATGTATTTTGAAAAAAAATTATAAATAATTGGTTACATATATTGATGGGGAGAAAATGTATTTAATTACAGAAAACTGAATACCTGCATTAAAATGTATTTTATATATTAAGTATTCTGATACATGGTCCAGTCAGAGTACTGTGTTCAACATTGAGTTGTATTTAAATTATAGTGAAAAAATGTAATGTAGGATTAGAAAAATCTTTGTCACTAACTAGAGAATGAAGAATCTCACATGCCTCAGCACAAGAGCAGTTCACTGTTTTTAGCATTAATTCCCTGTAGTTTGAAGCCTAAATTATGTAATAAACAATCGCAGTGTACTGTATTCTTTTGATTTTAAACAAGTAATTGACTTCTGAATCCCACTAAATGAAAAAGTAACTGCATCAGAATAGTTACTCAAAATGATTACTCTGAGTATTCTTAGTACATGTATTCAGTTACTTCCCAACACTGGTTACAAATTACATCACTAGGTACTTTTCAAAATGCACTATGTTACAACACTTAGGTTACTTGGGGATGACTTATATGTAAAATTAAATTAATCAAATATTTGCTTTTATTAGAGGTTTAAATAAAGAGAGTTGTTTAAACTGGCACCGCCCTCACACAGACTATAGGTGATATTTACTCATGCTGCACCCACGTCGTCATTCATCCCTTACAAGTCAAACTGAAAGAGGAAGCTATTTTAGCCTGTGACCATGTATAAGAAAACATGTAGGCCTGTTTATATTAAGTTATTTAGGCTTGAACGCAAAAAAACTGTGAACTGAAAACGGGTAGTTAAAGAGGGTTAAAAGAGGAACTGATTTAATGTAGGAAAAAAAAGTGTAATGTAAAAAAAAAAAAATTAAAAAATGTCATTTTATGCGGCTCGTGACAAAGTAAATTAAAAGGTATGACTGTCTTAAAATATCAGCATATCAGGAGAGACACAGTTACACAGCCATTTTTTCATATCTATGCAAATCCATATGCAATATTTGTAATTTGAATAAGTAATAAATATGGAAACAGTTTATTAACAAGTATTTGCATTTACTTTACTTTACATTTGCAACCTGAGAGCAACCATTTTGTTGACGTGGCCCAATGTGAAAATGAGTTTGACACTACTACTTTTAACCTTTTAAAACACCCATCTGCTCACCCCTGTAGACAAGGCCCTGGAAAAATATCAGAAATAAGTCTGAACAGAGGTTTTACACAGAGACTACCCCTAAAATGAAAGACTAACGCGCTGATGCTGTACAGTGGACCAGGCAGATGCGCCACAGTCAAATATAGAAACTAGAGATGTCTGAGCACGTGATCATAAACGACTCCATACCATTATCAGCTATTATTTAAACCAGAGAATCGTGAGAGAACTGGGAGTGGTTCATTTGAGCCTTACCTTAAGTAGTGATGGGAAAAATGAACCCGAGCGCCGAAGCTTGTGCCGAGTAAAATGGGCGTAGAAAAGTGAAGCTTCCCGATTCAAAAACACCAAAACCACGTGACTGAAGCTCCAGTCACTGAGGGTGACGTCATGCTCCATTTGCCGGTTCACTTCCTTTATAAGCGCTTTGAATCCGGCGACCCCTCGTGGGTGTTGTCTGCGTTTGTAGTGAGTGAGCTTCCATTCCAAGCCATTTGCAATAAAAAGTACAAAATAATTAAATAGTTCATGTGGCTTTAATATTAATGGTTCAAAGAAAGATCAGGCCCTCTGTGCAAAAAGTTTGGACGCCCCTAGAAGCAAAACACTGAAACACGAGACAAAACGTCACCTTTTTAAAGTTTATGTTGTAAGTCCAGTAATATTTTTATTTTTTGTTATATACTAAATACTATACTAAAGCACCACTTTACAGAACCATACAAATGATTTGAAGAAAAAGCAACAATGTGATTCCTTAAAAACAAGACAGATTGTAACCAAGTGTCAGATGCCCTCCCATCCTCCTGTATCCCTGTGTGTCAGATGCCCTCCCATCCTTTTGTATCCCTGTGTGTTTTTGCCTGGCAAAAAAAAAAGTCTCCACCTGGATTTATCCAAGTAAATATGTTGTTGTTGCTGCAGTTGGTCCAGTCGAGGTTCAGCAGAATGAGGTCAGCTGACACATGAATAAACTGAATGACCAGGTTATGCCATCGATGGATTTTTTCTTCCCTGATGACACGGACAGATTCTAAAACGACAATACCAGGATTCATCAGGATCAAATTGTGACAGAGTGGATCAGGAGCATGAGACGTGATTTTCACACATGGATCGTCCTCCACAGAGCCCAGACCTTAACCCCATTGAGAATCTCTGGGATGTTCTGGAGAAGCTGCAGCGTCAGACTCGACCATCATCAATGCAACAGGTGAAAAATTAATGCAACACTGGATGAAAATAAATCTTGTGACACTGCAGAAGTGAAATCGAAACAATGCCACAGTGAATGTGACGTAATCAAAGCTAAAGGCGGAACAAGGGCGTGACTTTTTTTTTGGCCAGGCAGTGTGCACGTGAGATGACTCATTACCCAGGGGTCTGAACAATTTATGCTAAAAATGACCCTGGGACATTTCACACAAACAGAAACTATTTACAAATACGTGTGCTAGTTTCAGTGCAGTTAGCTCCTCCCTGCAGACAGATAGTGTCCCCAGCAATCTGACCAGAACTGAAGAAGTGGATGAGCAGCCAAACGTCTTCAATCAAATAACTTTTGTCCAGTTAACAGAAACAAATTTTCTTTTCCTATCACCAATACAATAATTGGAACCTATATATACAGTATTTGTCATCAGCCTACAGTCACGTATAATGATTAAGAGCAGATTAATTTAAAAACTGTAACAAAATGTTGAGCAGAAGTGAAGATTCCCATTAAGAGATACAACATGTCGACCTGCGTGGGCTCTGGGGGCCTTTTCTAAAAAGATACAACAAATAACGTTAAGTTGTGAACAGTGATTACACAAATATAACTCTGTTTTAACTCACTGTATGCTCTCATCCTGATAAAAGTTCATGGGGACATCTTTTGAAAATTGCCTTTTTGTGTTTTTAGGGTCTCTAAAAGAATATAGTAAATAGTAAAAAGATAAATAAGAAAAAAGCAGAAGAGCAGAGCCAGAGGAGCAGAGCCAGAGGAGCAGAGACAGAGGAGCAGAGTCAGAGGAGCAGAGCCAGAGGAGCAGAGCCAGAGGAGCAGAGTCAGAGGAGCAGAGCCAGAGGAGCAGAGCCAGAGGAGCAGAGTCAGAGGAGCAGAGCCAGAGGAGCAGAGCCAGAGGAGCAGAGCCAGAGGAGCAGAGCCAGAGGAGCAGATTCAGAGGAGCAGAGCCAGAGGAGCAGAGCCAGAGGAGCAGAGACAGAGGAGCATCGTTTGAAGAGCACTTACTGTGAATCATGAGTCTTTGTTGGACCTGATGAGGATGTGCTTCTGCAAAAGATGAAACAACAACTGAATTTTCACAAAGATTTAATATTTTTAATGGTACATTTTTATAATAGCATAAAAGAGATATTTGGTGAAACCCTTTTGACTTCTCAGATTTAACCTGTGGCAGTTATTTTACACACTTGAGGAAGCTTTAGGTTGTTTTCACACTGCCACTAGTGAGGTCGACCTAAAACAGCATTCACCCCGGAGCAGAGCTCGGGCTGGTGCAAAGTGGAGCTCAGTAAACCACTGCTCCAACACAGTTAGAGCGGCTCCTCTCTCTTTCTCAGAGAGGAGCTGCTCCTTAGAGAGAAGAGTCGCTTCTCTCTCTCTCTCTATCTCTCCTTCTCTCTCTCTCTGGAGTGGCTCCTTCTCTCTCCTTCTCTCTCTCTCTCTCTCTCTCTCTAGAGTGGCTCCTCTCTCTCTCTCTCTCTCTCTTGCTCTCTCTCTCTCGCTCTCTCTCTCTCTTTCTGGAGTGGCTCCTCTCTCTCTCTCTCTCGCTCTCTGGAGTGGCACCCCTCTCTCTCTCCCTCTCTCTCTCTAGAGTGGCTCCTCTCTCTCTCCTTCTCTCTCTCTCTCTGGAGTGGCACCTCTCTCTCTCTCTCTCTCTCTCTCTCTAGAGTGGCTCCTCTCTCTCTCTCTCCTTCTCTCTCTCTCTAGAGTGGCTCCTCTCTCTCTCTCTCTCTCTCTTGCTCTCTCTCTCTCTCGCTCTCTCTCTCTTTCTGGAGTGGCTCCTCTCTCTCTCTCTCTCTCGCTCTCTGGAGTGGCACCCCTCTCTCTCTCCTTCTCTCTCTAGAGTGGCTCCTCTCTCTCTCCTTCTCTCTCTCTCTCTGGAGTGGCACCTCTCTCTCTCTCTCTCTCTTGCTCTCTCTCTCTCTCGCTCTCTCTCTCTCTTTCTGGAGTGGCTCCTCTCTCTCTCCTTCTCTCTCTCTCTCTGGAGTGGCACCTCTCTCTCTCTCTCTCTCTCTCTCTCTAGAGTGGCTCCTCTCTCTCTCTCTCTCTCTGGAGTGGCACCTCTCTCTCTCTCTCTCTCTCTCTCTCTCTGGAGTGGCTCCTCTCTCTCTCCCTCTCTCTCTCCCCCTCCGTGCATCTTCACTCTGTCGTCTGATGATCGTTGTCATGGAGATATGTTCAGGTGATGGCTCTTGTGTGGCTCATGGTGTTTGAAGTGAACGATGCAGTGAACAATACTGATCCTAAAGTGAAGTACACAGAACATAAATCTAACGCGCAGTATGTCACTTTTCTGGGGGAGGGTCCGCAAGTTGTTTGTCTCCATGGAAATGTAATTGCTTGTCTAGAATGTTCCGCAAAATGGCATTAAATTTATTTCCATGGAGATAAGCAGATGACTCCATTGGGCCAAGTCAGTTCAGTTCAGTTCAGTTCACAGTTGAGAAAAATGATCTTTAATTATTTTCGGGCAATAAAAACACACCACAAATGAATAAACAGACACATTTGATGTCACAATGTGGAACATGTCAGACAAAGCAAACACCTCCATGGAGACAAGCAGTTGGCAAGTGGACCAGAAAAATGACATAGTGCAGCTTTAAACATGAACATTATTGCTGCTCTGAACTCACGGTGCACTGGGAGAGGACCCCAACCTGGAGACTTCTACAGGCCTGACGTCTGGAGGTGGAAGAACCCTGAAAAAGAAAAGGAAAACTCAACAAAGACATTACATATTTGTATTTTAAGACTTTAGTTTCACTGTTTCATGCATTTATTTTTCAGTAGAGCTGTGATAATTCATCAATCCATCGTCATGGTTACTGATACTGTTTTCTTCTCTAACATTAAATCAGAACCTGTTTTGCAAAATGGACTTTTCAGAGCTTTTAACTGTCTGAAAGCTGCTTCTTTGTCATCGACGCCATTTTGCCAGTCGACTCCCTTTTCAACGTCAACACCACCGTTTTACACTCACTGCTCTACACTTATTTCATCCTCCAGTTTTATTTTCTGAATCGGTGATACATGTAGGATTCTGCTGTCTGTTGTGATGATGTTTTAAGTCGTTTTAGATGAATATTGGGATTAAAAATGCACAAAATCATAACATAATCATCCACGGGTGTCAGAGATTATAACTATAGAGCAGACACAAGCACAGTAGGTCTTCTTTAAGTAAAAAAAAAAAAAAAAAGGGTAATGGTTGTATCAGTAATCAAAGAAAATGAAAATGGGCCATGACGTGGGCCTCTGAGCCAACAAAGTCTGAACAGGACCCAGGAGAGATCGCTAAATTACTCAAACATGCATGGATGACATCTAAAACCTCTTCAGACACGTTTGTGATGAGGGAACATCATAACAAAGACGAAAATTTAAATACGTCAACTGGACAAATCGTTGTAGGAGTGAAGACATTTCTCTGCTCATCCAAGACACTTCTTCAGGTCTGGTCAGATTCACTGCTGGACACGGCCTTATATCTGTCTGAAGAGAGAGGGTAACTACACTGAAACTGAAAACATCTATTGTCTCCAGTTTCAGCTGAAACTACCCTATTCAACCTGTAATGGCCACCTACTGTTCTCTTTGTTCCTGTTTGTTTTGGGTCTGAACAATAGCTGTTGTTGTCTGAGGGTTTACACAGACATGAAGGAACAACCTTATCAGATTCAGAAAACTTTATTGATCCCAGAGGACAACTCATTTGCAGCATTCTCAGAGCAGTTCTCTCACACACACACAAACACACACCCCAACACACACACACACACACACACACACACACACACACCCCCAAACACACAAACACACAGTGTGTCAGTCCATTACAGTCCACAAGTGGAACTCAAAGCACAATATAAGAACAATATAAAACAGTGTAAACTTCAAGAAACACTACCCTTAGAAGTTAGCAATTTAATAGCTGAGGGCACAAAAGAATTTGAAAAACGATTTGTTTTCCGTATCGGAGCATAAAAGCAACGCCCTGAAGGCATCATGATAAAGTCAGGAGCCAGAGGATGGAGGGGCGGAGCCAGGAGCACCCGCTCCTCCCACAGAGAATGCAGCTCCCTCTGTTTAACCCCTGTCATTTTTGAGCAGGTTTTAACAATGTTCTGCAGTTTGTTCTTATCCTTCAAGGACAGAGACTGAAACCGGCAAATGAAAGAAAAAGTGAGCAGACTCTCGATAAAAGAACAATAAAAGTTGTTGATAATATTTCTGTTTACATTAAAAGAGTTCAGTTTTCTCAACAGATACATTCTTTGCTGCCCTCGTTTAACAATACTCTGTGTTTAGATCAAACCTCAATCTGTTGTCTATCACGGAGCCTAAATACTTGTAATTATTGACGATTTCGACCACATGTCCATGTATGACACTGACACTATGAGAAGGTGCACGTCTAAAATCAATAACCATGTCCTTAGTTTTGGCAACATTCACATTATCACATGGTAGAAAGCTCCATAAAGTTGGTGTTGCATAATACGCCCTCTTTAAAGCCACACTGGTCTGATACGAGCTTTTCTTTAACAGCTCTGTTCTTTACCGCCTCAAGTTTGTGAAGTTCTGTCAGTGACGCCGGCGACTACAGGACAATACTCTGGAAAATAGATGATACCATTTGCTTAGTGACGGCATTTTGACCACGACATTACTGATGTGTGCAGACCAAGACCAGGAGCTTCAGAATCATTATCTGGACTATTCAGGCTCTAACTGTTTGACAAATCCAAAAGTGAATTGCTGACTATTTCATGACTATAACAATCATTAGTTGCAGCTTTATTTTTCAGTCTTGTTTTGGACTTGGATTAGTATAATCAGCAAATGAGTGAAAGCTGCTTTGAACTAGAGAAGGACTAAACCAGGACTAAACCAGGACTAAACCAGGACTAAACCAGGACTAAACCAGGACTAAACCAGGACTAAACCAGGACTAAACCTGGACTAAACCAGGACTAAACCTGGATTAAACCAGGACTAAACCAGGACTAAACCACGACTGAACCACGACTGAGCCAGGACTGAGCCAGGACTTATCCAGGTCTGAACGAGGTTAAATTTAGGACTAAAGATCTAACCCTGGACTAAACCAGGTTTAAACCAGAACAAATACAGGATTGAACCAGGCCTTACCCTGATCTAAACCCTAAACCCTTTTTAGGCAAAGTCCTCAAAAAAGTTGTTTACCAACAGCTTATTAACTTCCTCCAAATGAACAACTCCTTTGATGTCTTCCAATCAGGTTTTAGACCCACCACAGACTGAGACGCTCTTATCAAGGTGACACATGACACCCGCCTGAACACTGATGCAGACAAAGTCTCAGTCTTGATCCTGTTAGATCTGAGTGTTTCCTTTGACACTGTGGATCATGGGATCCTCTTACAGAGACTAGAGGACTGGGAGGGCATCTCTGGTACTGCACTAAACTGGTTCAAGTCCTATTTAGAAAACAGGGAGTACTTTGTTGAAATTGGAAAATGTATCTCAGATAAACTGTCCCTGACCTGTGGGGTGCCCCAGGGGTCAATCCTGGGACCCCTGCTGTTCAATCTCTATATGCTGCCATTAGGTCAGTTAATACGCAGCAATAATGTGTCTTACCACGACTCTGCAGATGACACTCAGATCTATGTCTCACTGCAGCAGGTGAATATGGACCAGTGGATTCACTCACTGCATCAACAGATCAGTGTGTGGAGGAAAAACAACTTTCTCCAGATAAACTCAGACAAGACTGAAGTCATCATCTTTGGCCACAGAAACATAGAGAAAGTGTCAGCATCACCTCCAGTCTCTCTCTCTAAAACCTTCAAATCAGGCTAGAAATCTAGAGGTAATAATGGACTCAGACTTGAACTTTAACAGCCACATCAAATCAGTAACATCTGCAGCTTTTTACCATCTAAAAAACATTGCAAAAATCAAAGTTACATAAGTCAGACTTATCCCTGCATTTGTCTCCAGTAGGTTAGACGACTGTAACGTTCTGCTCACTGGCCTCTCCAAACGAGCCTTAACACAGAACAGAACATCCAGAACACTGCTGCTCGGGTCCTGACTAGAACCAGGAAGTATGAGCACATAAGTCCTGTGGCTCAGGTCTCTGGCTCCTGTGGCTCCGAGAATAGACTTTAAAGCAGCTCTGCTTGTGTATACGTCTCTCCATGGCCTAGGTCCAAAGTATATCACCGACATGTTAGTGTCATATGAACCATCTCACACTCTGAGGACTTCAGGGACCGGCCTCCTGCTGGTGCCCAGAGTCAGGACTAAACATGAGGAATCAGCGTTTCAGTTTTATGCAGCTAAAACCTGGAACAGTCCTGAAGATGTGAGACAGGTCTCTACTTTGACAATGTTTAAATCCAGGCTCAAAACTGTTCTGTTTATCTGTGCATACGACTGAAAGGTTTTTATTCTGCACTCTTCTGTTTTAATGTTAATTTTATGATGACTATTTGTGATTATTTATGTTTTGATTTGTGTGATTTTAATGTCTTTCTTATTCTGTAAAGCACTTTGAATTACCTTGTGTACGAATTGTGCTGTACAAATAAACTTGCATTGCCAACACCACAACAGAAGTAGGACTAAGCCAGGTCTAGCCAGGCCGGGACTGACCCAGGTCTAAACCAAAACTAATCCAGGACTAAGGTCTGAAGCACCTCTGTAGAGACAGATTTAGAGTTCTGGACATGCTCGGACTGTTCTGGAATCTGGACATCACAAATTGTCAACCTCAAATGATTTTTCTCTCTTCAAATCGCAATTTGAACAGATCACAAAGGCTGCAGTTTTTTGTCTTATTCGACGTATTCGTGCTGACCCTGTAGTTTAGATAAGTATGAACATGTAGAGGTAAGATCGGGCCTAAAAAATCCAGCCCGACCCGACCCAGGCCCGCGGGTATTAAAGCCCGACCCGGCCCGAGCCCGACCAATTAACTTGATTTGCCCGAGCTCGAAGCAAACCCGAAATTTCATATTTTATTTGTGAGGATAAATAAAAAAAATAAAGAACCAAACAAAGTTAAACATGCGTAAAAATAAGCCTACTAATAAAAAACCTTCGTCACTCACTACTGAAAATGGTCTAAGGTCCTGACAGCAAAAGTCCACGCACTTGTCTGTGATGGCCTGAGGTGCGGTCTTTGGGACAAATGATAATATAGATGTTTGATCATCACTTTTGCCAGTACAGCTGTTTAAATGTCTGCTCAGCGTCGAGGTGCCAGTCTTTTTGCTCTCGTATGAAAGCAAAGCGCCACATTTACTACATTCAGCGAAGCCAACGCACGTTTCTATGGCATTTTCAACAATCAATTTGAAGCATTTCCACACCTCACTCTTGCCGGTGCGTGTTTGCCTTTTCAGTTCCCCTGTCTTTAGTTTATCCTTTACTTCTTGCTGCTCCATATCAGGGATACCGTGGTAACTACTGACCACAAGATCTGTCATTGTATTTAAAATCTGTTTCTGAATTTTTCTAAACCACAAAATTATTGAAACATTTTGCAGAATCTTTCATTGTAAATGTGATTTTTTTTTTTTTTTTTTTTTTTTGGTGAGCACGTAGCTGCTTAGCTGATGTCTTTGAACTCTTAATATTTGAATTTTTTAAAATCATCTATGGGAAAAATAAATGGAGAATTGACTTCTGCGAGCTGTCACTGTTGAGCTCCACTGCACATTACTTTGTGTATTTTGTAAAGGTCTGTTCATTTACTGTGAAGTGATTCAAAAAGAGACTCACTGAAACGGTGGATCTGAGGTTTTCTGTTCCTCCGGATCAGACATTTTGACCTGTAACACATAAACAGAACAGTTTTCAAACTCGATTTTGATACTAAAAAATAAACTCTAAGATAGTTCCCCGTTGTGATGCCCAATGATCATTTTAAAATACATGATCACACAATATTGTAATTTTCAAGACATGAAAATTGCCTTTAAGACAACATAAAACTGTTCAGGAAACACTATGTTTTATGTCAGTATCAATATCTGCTCAAATGAGTATCTAGTTTCGATGCGGGTTGTAGTATCAATTAGTATGTGATTTTTGATACTTTTGACAGGCCCAGTTTGATGGAAAGACAATAATCTATTAGCAGGTTAAAATAACTAGCTCAACATGTGGAAATGGATAAATGGATATTCCACTCTTTCCTGTGACAGTTAAACCCACAGACACTGAAGGTGGGTCAAATGCACAGGGCACATTTCCCATTTTTTGACCTCAAAATGTCCTGTAGCTCTTCATTTCCATGACTGCACTTGACAAACACTATTTGGTGAATTAGGTGGGATGGGTCTAAATTTACTTTAGGTTTTGTTTTTGACAGAGTTTTGAATGAGAACAAAAAGTTGATGCTGAAGTTCTAATGAGCTCAGCCATTGTCTCGATCATTTCAGTGGGATTCAGTGAATCCTGATACATTTCTGTGTTTGGCCTTTCAGACCAACTTCATTCAAACATCAGACTGACAACTTTTATGAAATATATATATATATATATATATATATATATATATATATATATATATATATATATATATATATATATACATACATACATACATACATACACACACACACACACACACACACACATATATACATATATATATATATATATATATATATATATATATATATATATACACACACACGAGGGTCATTCAATAAATAAGGTGAATCTTTCGGTATAAGGACTTTTAATACACATAGAAGTTTACTTTTTTTTGTTTTTGTTTTTTTACTTGTTTTTCACATGGATTTAATTTCTTTTGCAGATTAAAAAACAAAACTTTGAGAGTTTTGGCGATTAACAAAGATGGCCGACCAAGAAGCTCCAGGATTGAACAGCGGTCAGTTATTAAGTTTTTGGTTGGTGAAGGTGCAAACCCGTTGAAATTCACAGGAGAATGTCACTGTGTCTGGTTCTCACTTCTGTAGACCTCTCTGCCTTCATCCTCATCACTGCTCCGTCTTTAAACTATTTAGCCACTTGTAGACATTTTTTTTGGCTGAAACATGTGGCACCAGACACAGTGACATTCTCCTGTGAATTTCAACGGGTTTGCACCTTCAGCAACCGAAAACTTGATAACTGACCACTGTTCAATCCTGGAGCTTCTTGGTCGGCCATCTTTGTTAATCGCCAAAACTCTCAAAGTTTTTTTTTTTTTTTATCTGCAAAAGAAATTAAATCAATGTGAAAAACAAGTAAAACAAACAAACAAAAAAGTAAGCTTCTATGTGTATTAAAAGTCCTTTTACTGAAAAATTCACCTTATTTATTGAATGACCCTCTCTCTCTCTCTCATGAGTCATAAAAAGGAACAAACTTGGGTCAAATTGACCCCAAAAGAACATTACTTTTTTCATAGGGTTTTCTACAATCTTTTTTTTTTTTTTCATTATTGACAGAAATCATCCAAATGAAGGACTGGCCCCATTTTGACCCATCTGATGAAGAAATGACAGAGTTGTGCTGTGCTCATGTTGCTTTTGGAGTCATAAATGAGCCCAGGACCACGTAAGAGTTATATAACTACCTCAACTTCCTTCATCTGAGCAAAACAAAACCACATGAGGTCGTTTCGTTTATTTAAATGTTCCAGCAGCTCATTACACAGACTAACACTCTACACACAGAGCAG
Organism: Periophthalmus magnuspinnatus; assembly: GCF_009829125.3. Taxonomy (NCBI): domain Eukaryota; kingdom Metazoa; phylum Chordata; class Actinopteri; order Gobiiformes; family Gobiidae; genus Periophthalmus; species Periophthalmus magnuspinnatus. Next base: position 30,559,893 of record NC_047141.1, on the reverse strand, counting down.
AGGAGATAAGGACGGATCTGCCTCTAAACTGGGACAGTAAATAAATGATGTTTACCTGTTTCTGAAATTGCGAGTTCACGTGTAAAAATGAAACTAAACGTTTCCTAAAGCAGACAGGGCAGGTGTGAGGGAGGAGCCAACTCTGACGACACGCACACACAATACTCAAATATTAGAGTATTATATCGACTTTATGTAATGAGGACTGTAATATGCAGTAGCTTGAACCCTGGCTAGTCAGGGTCAGGACAGTGATTAGGTATGTTCAGGTGAGGCTTAAGAATGAGGGAGTCCACAGGCAGGTACAGGTAGAACGTTCCTTTTAATGTCCTTACTTGGGGTGTGTGCACGTAACGTTGTGCAACCATGTAAAATAATAATCTGCGTGTCTGCGGCGCACTGGAGTACACTCGCGCTCCCTCTAGTGGTGCAACAAGGGATAACAACAATTAAGAACAACTAAACAAAACCAGTGATATAACAGAACTAAATGGGCTTTATGGATAGTCTTTTATACAACTTTATATCAACTTTTACTCTTTATTTTAGAGGAAAACATCTGTTTATTTGTATTTTCTTCATCAGTAGTCGTTCCTCCTCTGTACTGTGATTGGTGCTGGACACACATTGTTTACATTTGTGTTAAGCGTAGAGGAAACGCTAGGGGGCGCCACAACATAAAAAATATAATACAACATAAATAAATACATACATGACAGCAATTGCAGCAGTTACATCAGCATCAAAACAACAAATGTGACGTACTATAATTAATGGAACAATTTTTGAAAATGGAATTACTATTTTAAATATTTATGCCCCAAATGAAGATAGGCCACAATTTATGACAGAAATGATAACATTGTATTGTCAATATAACAACAAATTAGATTTATTGGTGAGGATTTCAACTGTTGTAGGGACAATAATTTGGACAGAAGCTCAACAGGCTTGGGCAATCCAAAAGCATCAGGAGCTTTAGAGGAGACGACCAAAAAGACACTGATGTGTGGAGGCACCTCAGCCCCACAAGAAAAGACTAGACTTTTTATTTGGCAACACACAATAGCCACTCTAGACTGAATTATTTCTTCTTACCTTATAACCTTCTCTCATCAGTAACTTCCTGCACAATTGGATCAATTCTAATTTCTGACCACTCACCAGTAAACCTTTCTCTTACAATATCAAATCAGAAATCTTAAAATACATTTTGGAAATTAAATTCTTCATTACTTAGCTGTGCAGAAACTTGTGACAACATTAGGAAATGGATCCAACAATATACTAAAGAAAATGTTGACATGTCCATGAGCTGTGCCATAATATGGGATGCAGCGAAAGCCGTCATTAGAGGTCATTCAGTTTCCTATACATCAGCAAGAAAAAAAAGAAGCAAATAGTCAAACAGAAGAGCTGCAGGAAAAAACTACAAGTTGCAGAACCAAATCACAAACAACCACCAACACCAGAAAATATGAGGAAAGTAAATGAAATAAAAAACAAACTCAACTAGGTACAAACAGAACAAATCAAAAAGATGCTACTCTTCACTCGACAAAGACACTATGAATCTGGAAATAAACCAACTGAAAAAGAACAAGGTGATCCCATGATTAAATGCATACGATCTTCTGAGGGAAACCTCAAAAATGATATTGAGTTGATAAAACATAACCTTCAAAATTTTTATATGCAATTATACTCAACAGAAAATCCACCAGAAACTGAGATAACTAAAAAATATAAATATAAAAATATCTCTCCCTACTCTATCTGACCAAGATTTAAAAAAAACAATTAGATTCTCCATTTACAGCAGATGAAGTCCTGAAAACCATTTTGTTGTTGCCTTCTGGAAAGTCACCAGGCATAGACGGATACAAATTAATTCTATAAAAGTTTCGAGCCTGAATTAGTCCCTCTGTTCATGCCTATGTTCCATAATTTCTGTGAAAATGTGGACACAGCAATTCTATCACTTATTCACAAAGAAGGTAAAGACCCTTCTGAGAGCTCATCCTACCGCCCAATCTCCTTATTACCAGTCGACTTTTAAATGATTTCAAACCTAAATGCAGGAAGATTACAAAAATAAGTTCCACAGCTTATCAATCAGATTTTACCAAAGCAAGATATGAATCTGACAATATTAGGAGACTTCTGAACATTATTGACCACTCAACCTTATCAAAAAACAAGCATTAATTTTATCTTTAGATGCAGAAAAGGCGTTTGATCGAGGGTCGAGTGGTCCTACCTTTTACAAGTATTAAACATTTTTAGTTTGGGGATAATTGCGTTAACTGGAAAACTAGAATCTCTATTAATGGAACTCTCACAGACTAAGATTTCATTATATGCAGACGACATTGTTCTATCTGCTACAGAACCTCAAAAATCCATCCCGTTAATAATAGAAGATATTGAGAATTTTGGAGCTGTGTCGTGCTACAAGGTTAACATAAAAAAAAAAAAAAAACATGCTTTACTTACAAGGCAACTTAAAGAATTGTCCCCTTTTTCCTGGACACATACGGCTTTAAATACTTAGGGGTAAATATAACATGTAATCTAAAGGAAACTTGAGACAAACTACATCCCACTACTTAGAAAAATTAGTGGAAAACTGGAATCTCCTCCCCATTTCACTCCTTGGTAGGATTAATGTAATTAAGATGAATATTTGACCTAGTTTTCTATACCTGTATCAATCATTACTATGCTACATCAATAAACCATTCTTTAAATCCCTGAATAAACATATAACTCAATTTATTTGGAATAATAATAAAATTGCCTACAAAACACAGTCCAAACCCAAAGATAAAGGGGGACTGGAGCTTCCAGACGTCCAGTTGTATTTCTGCTCATGTTAAGTAAAAGCTGTTAGGCTGCTTGATACACAAAGTGCTCCCCACTGGACACTCTGAGAGAGAGAACTTTGCTCTCCTGTTTCATTGGCGTCATTGCCATTTATGAATAATATTAGAATGAATATTAGAATGCTACCTCCTATATCGAGTATTTATGTTGTGTATAACATTTTGTGTGCCTGGACAGACGTTAAAAAACACTTTGGATTCTCAACATTCATATCAACGTTAGCCCCACTATCCTCAAACCCTGACCTCCCAAGCTCAAGATATATATATATATATATATATATATATATATATATATATATATATATATATATATATATATATATATATATATATATATATATATATATATATATATATATATATATATATTATTATTTTGGGAGGAACGGCCTCCCCGAGGAACGGCCTCCCCGATCTGAACCCGAGCGGTGTTTTGTTATTGGACTTCTGTGCTAGTCACAGCTTGTCCATAACAAACACCATGTTCGAGCACAAGGGTGTCCATCGGTGCACATGGCACCAGGACACTCTAGGTCAGAGGTCGATGATCGACTTTGTTGTCGTGTCATCTGACCTCCGACCGCGTGTCTTGGACACTCGGGTGAAGAGAGGGGCTGAGCTGTCAACTGATCACCACCTGGTGGTGAGTTGGATCCGCTGGCGGAGGAGGAAGCCGGACAGACCTGGCAGGCCCAAGCGTATTGTGAGGGTCTGCTGGGAACGTCTGGCGGAGCCCTCTGTCAGGGGGGTCTTCAACTCCCACCTCCGGGAGAGCTTCTCCCTGATCCCGGGGGAGGTTGGAGACATGGACTCCGAGTGGGCCATGTTCTCCACCTCTATTGTTGATGCGGCTGCTCGTAGCTGTGGTCGTAAGGTCTGTGGTGCTTGTCGCGGCGGCAATCCCCGAACCCGGTGGTGGACACCGGAAGTAAGGGATGCCGTCAAGCTGAAGAAGGAGTCCTATCGAGCCTTGTTGGCTCGTGGGACTCCTGAGGCAGCTGATGAGTACCGGCGGGCCAAGCGTGCCGCGGCTCGGGCAGTCACAGAGGCAAAAACTCGGGGTTGGGAGGAGTTCGGGGAGGCCATGGAGGAGGACTATCGGACGGCCTCAAAGAGATTCTGGCAAACCGTCCGACGCCTCAGGAGGGGAAAGCAGTGCTTCACCAACACTGTTTACAGTGCGGGTGGAGAGCTGCTGACCTCGACTGGGGATGTTGTCGGGCGGTGGAAGGAATACTTTGAGGATCTCCTCAATCCCACTGTCACGTCTTCCGAGGAGGAAGCAGAAACTGGGGACCCAGGGGCGGACTCGTCCATCACCCTGGCTGAAGTCACTGAGGTGGTTGGCAAGCTCCTCGGTGGCAAGGCTCCGGGGGTGGATGAGATCCGTCCTGAGTACCTCAAGTCTCTGGATGTTGTGGGACTGTCTTGGCTGACACGTCTCTGCAACATCGCGTGGCGGTCGGGGACAGTACCTGTGGAATGGCAGACCGGGGTGGTGGTCCCTCTGTATAAGAAGGGGGACCGGAGGGTGTGTTCCAATTACAGGGGAATCACACTCCTCAGCCTTCCCGGTAAGGTCTATTCCAGGGTGCTGGAGAGGAGAATCCGACCGATAGTCGAACCTCGGATTCAGGAGGAGCAGTGTGGTTTTCGCCCTGGTCGTGGAACACTGGACCAGCTCTATACTCTCCATCGGGTCCTCGAGGGTTCATGGGAGTATGCCCAACCAGTCCACATGTGTTTTGTGGATCTGGAGAAGGCATTCGACCGTGTCCCTCGTGGTGTCCTTTGGGGGGTGCTCTGGGAGTATGGGGTCCGGGGCTCTTTGCTAAGGGCTGTCCGGTCCCTGTATGACCGGAGCAGGAGCTGTGTTCGCATTGCCGGCAGTAAGTCAGACCTGTTCCCAGTGCATGTTGGACTCCGCCAGGGCTGCCCTTTGTCACCGGTTCTGTTCATTATATTTATGGACAGAATTTCTAGGCGCAGCCAGGGGCCGGAGGGGGCCTGGTTTGGGAACCACAGGATTTCATCTCTGCTGTTTGCAGATGATGTTGTCCTGATGGCTTCTTCGAGCCAGGACCTGCAGCAGGCACTGGGGCGGTTTGCAGCCGAGTGTGAAGCGGCTGGGATGAGAATCAGCTCCTCCAAATCCGAGGCCATGGTTCTCGACCGGAAAAGGGTGGTTTGCTCTCTCCGGGTGGGTGGTGAGTCTCTGCCCCAAGTGGAGGAGTTCAAGTATCTCGGGGTCTTGTTCACGAGTGAGGGAAGGATGGAGCGTGAGATTGACAGGCGGATCGGTGCAGCGTCTGCAGTGATGCGGTCGCTGTATCGGTCCGTTGTGGTAAAGAAGGAGCTGAGCCGGAAGGCGAAGCTCTCGATTTACCGGTCAATCTACGTTCCTACCCTCACCTATGGTCATGAGCTTTGGGTAATGACCGAAAGGACAAGATCGCGGATACAAGCGGCTGAAATGGGCTTCCTCCGCAGAGTGGCCGGGCGCACCCTTAGGGATAGGGTGAGGAGCTTGGTCACACGGGAGGAGCTCGGAGTAGAGCCGCTGCTCCTACACGTTGAGAGGAACCAGCTGAGGTGGCTCGGGCATCTGCTCAGGATGCCTCCTGGACGCCTCCCTAGGGAGGTGTTCTGGGCATGTCCCACCGGGAGGAGGCCCCGGGGAAGACCCAGGACACGCTGGAGGGACTATGTCTCTCGGCTGGCCTGGGAACGCCTTGGGGTCCCACCGGAGGAGCTGGAGGACGTGTCCGGGGTGAGAGAAGTCTGGGAGTCCCTGCTTAGACTGCTGCCCCCGCGACCCGGCCCCGGATAAGCGGAAGAAAATGGATGGATGGATGGATGGATATATATATATATATATATATATATATATATATATATATATATATATATATATATATATATATATATATATATATATATATATATATATATATATATATATATATATATATATATATATATATATGTATGTATGTATATATGTTAAAAATATGAATAATTTTTACATCTGTTTTTGTAAGTGAACATTTATGTCGGTCTTGAGAGTGACTTTATCTAATCCTACACAAAAACTTGAAATGCCAAAAACTTCAAATTTTAGACAGAGTTGAAGTTTTCTGACACATACAAAATGTATCCCATTATCCCCTGACCTCAGTTTTCTGGAAAAGTTTTCAAACTGCCTTTTTTAACAGATAAGGGATGTTGTGAGAAAAATGGGGAACTAAAAACTTCAGCTTCAGAGTTAAGCCTTTCCACAAAATGTGGTGTCTTTGGCAGTAACTGAAATGAAATAGTGGGAAATGTCAAAATGGATAAAAGGGGCGTTTAAGTGTTTAAATGTTTTATTTATTGTAAGTATTTTATGTCTCAGTAAAAATGAAGAATTACCAAAATAAACAGAAACAGTTAGAAAATAATCAGTGAAACATATGAACCAATAGTCACAAGACACAAGCAGAGCACACAGCGCCCCCTGTCCTCTTACTCTACAACTCTACATGTGGTGAGTGATTTGTGGTGGTCTGTCCCAGGGCAGCTGTGGCTACAATAGAAGCTTACCACCACAGAGCATGGAGTGAATGAATAATATGTAAAGCTGTGTGTCTATAAGAGACTGTAATGTAGGTCTGTCACCAAATCACTATATCCACTTTTCGTTCAATATATGAAATATATATATAAAAGCTGGGAGAAGAGATTTTGTGGCTCAATATTTCTCCAGTTTATACAATTTCTTTGTAGTACAACAAAAATATCCCAAATCTCATCATTTACAGTTACATTTGGGCTATAAAAGGTGAATAAGTGACTATTTCTATTATTGAGCAGTAATAGTGCATTATCTGTTGCAGCTCAGGCCTTTAATGCTACTGCTTATTTAAAATGGTTTATTAGAATCATTTTACACTGTTATTATTATTGTGTCAGTGGCATAAAATTGTTATAATATTATCATTTATCGTAGTACCTCTGTGTACCAATATATTGAGCTGTAATCAAATGCATTAATGACAAAAAAATATAAAGGTTTGACAACATCCTGCTCTTACATTCTAAAATACTAAATAGATGACAATGATCACAAATACTGTTGTGTGACACTATTTTTGTACATTTATTGTTGTGGAAAAATACTACACAAATTCTAGGTGAAAAAATACAAAAAGGTTTATTCTTAGTTATAGCAGATATGGACAGGGCCCAGACCTGCCCCAGCCACAGACTGGCAGCCTTCTGGTGTCAAGTCTCCCTCCAGAGCATCTGAGCTCAACACATCAAAGCCATGAGTGCACTTAGGCAGGTAGAACAACACAGTTTCCTGCGCCATGGGGACAGAGCCTTTGCACACGCGCTCTGGGTCTCTGCAACGACATACAAGAATATTTTCTCCACAACATCAGTATACTTAAATTTCCACCACATTGTGGTTGGTTCACTGTGTGGTTGTTTTTGTCTTGAAGGTGTTGTCAGATAATACCTGTTTTCTCACAATTCAATTTTGTGAGAATGTTATATATATATATATATATATATATATATATATATATATATATATATATATATATATATATATATATATATATATATATATATATATATATATATATATATGGGGGGGGGTGCGTGTGTGTGTGTGGGGGAGGGGGGGGGGGCACACCTGCACACACCCTCACAGCTGTGTCAGAGCGTTGCTATGGTGATGTGCAGTAGTAGTAGTAGTAGTTTCTCGCGGGGGGGGTGTGTGTGTGTGTGGGGGGGGGGGGGGGTTGCTATGGTGATGTGCATCAGCATCGGATTCTAGAATCCTAAAAGTTTATAAGGGGCTGTACGGCACAGACTTGGCTCATTTCTCGACTAGTCAGCGAACTGAAAGCACCTTTTCCCGTCAGCTCCTGACTTTACACAGCATTAGTTCAAAACTCCTCCAAAACTCCTCAGCTTCCTAAACAGATTTTTGAGTACTACAGGTGAATATGATTGTTGCATTTGTTTATGCACATACACGTTGACTTAGTGCAAACTGTTAACCATGATCTGAAGTGTACCAAAGACGTGAACGCAAATTTCTCAGATATTTCTTTGCCATATCAATTTTAACTTTGTTGACAGTGTTGTGAGCACATTTTTAGACTGGTTTTAGGAATTTCATAGCAGTACATTTCATTAAAATTCATTTAGTTTACAGTAATCTAGTGTTTACTGCAGAAAGTTGAGATCAAAATGTGAACTAAAGCTACAATTGTAGCCTGGTTTAACTTAACTTAAACTTGAATAACCTACTATTTCTTCTATTTTAGAACGATTTTTGTTATATTTAGAATTTGACAATTATGTAAATGAACAGTAACACATCTTGAAGTGTAGTTGATTGCAGGCCCTTTACTGTCTTATGTACAAGATACAGCTTAGATTCACTTTTTATAACTTTAATCATGAACGACATGTGCATACTACTACAAGTTTGACCTTAAAACAACACAAAACACATCAACATCGTCTTTACTTTAAACACAGTATTAAAATGCATTTGTTTCCATTGCAGATTCACCTCTGTCTGTCGCTCAAAGAGCCCAACATGGCCTCCTTCAACCTGAGGTTAGAGATCATGTCTCTCCTGAGTGCCCCGCGAGAGAATGAACTCATCCCAGAAATGGGCCATACTGAGTCCACCACAGAGCTGGACCACTGGTTGGACATCGAGGACTTTCTCAAAGCTGAGGTGGACCGTGATTTCCGGTCCCCATGTCCTCCAGAACCAAACCCTGTACCTGACTATGTTCAGGTACCACTGGCCGAACCCGAGGTGGTAGAAGACCGCCTGCTTGACGTCTTCTGCGCTACTAAATACCCTCTATCTTATCCATGGGTAGACCATAATGAGGATGAAGACGCCTGGTTGGACCGTATTATCCCTACGCCTGGCGATGAGGAGGAGGACATACGTACAGAGGACAGTCCACCTACTGCTCCACCTACTGCTGTGTCCATGGACCCTACTCCATTGTTTGACGTCCCTCCTCCCAAGTCTCTGCACTGTCGAGGGACGAGAAAACGTAAAAGTTCTGATGATGAGGGTCCTGAGTCCAAACGCCCTGCCCTCTCTTCTGTGTCCATGAGACCCAACCCTGTGTCCATGGACCCTGGATTTGATGTCCTTGACTCTATGCTTAAGGCCATCTCTTCTGTGTCCATGAGCCTCAACCCTGTGTCCATGGACCCCGCTCCCGTGTCTGTGGACCTCACGCCTGTGTCCATGGACCCCACTCCTGTGTCCATGGACCCTACTCCTGTGTTTGACGTCCCTCCTCCCAAGTCTCCGCACTGTCGAGGGACAAGAAAACGTAAAATTTCTCATGATGAGGGTCCTGGGTCCAAACGCCCGGCCCTCTCTTCTGTGTCCATGAGCCCCAACCCTGTGTCCATGGACCCCGCTCCTGTGTCTGTGGACGCTGGATTTGACGTCCTTGACTTTATGTTTAAGGCCATCTGTTCTCTGCCCAATCCTGTATCCGTGGACCCTCCTGTGTCCATCGACCCTTCTCCTGTGTCCGTGGACCCCACTCCTCTGTCCATCGACCCTCCTCCTGTGTCCGTGGACCCTACTGTTGTGTTTGAGACCCCTGGATTTGAGGTCCTGGACTTTATGTTTGAGGAGCCTCGCTCTTTGGTTGAGGCCCATGATACTGCGTTGGAGCCCACAGATTCCATACTTCACACCCCTCCTCTCCACCGGCTGGACTCTGCGTTTTCTAGACCCTTGACAGCCAAACTTACAGAGTCAAAGCGTCCAGCCCCTGCTCCTGCATCCATGGGCCCCACACCTCTTGCTGAGGCCCCCACAGCCCCTGCTCCTGCATCCATGGGCCCCACACCTCTTGCTGAGGCCCCCACAGCCCCTGCTCCTGCATCCATGGGCCCCACACCTCTTGCTGAGGCCCCCACAGCCCCTGCTCCTGCATCCATGGGCCCCACACCTCTTGCTGAGGCCCCCACAGCCTTTTCTGTTTTCAAAAAGCATCAGTGGGAGAAGGTCAAGACTGAGCTCCGGACCAAAAACACGATGGTCCTGAACGCTGTGCTGCAAAAAAGAGTAAGTCTGAAACAAGTCTTTTCTATGTTCTTCCTATAAAATGCCTTTGCTAATGCTAACATGCTAATACAAAATAATTCAAAGTGCTGAAGAGCCTTATGTAAAACTTAATTTGATGAGTGAAAGATTATTACAATCAGGCTTAACCTAAAGACAAATGCTAAAGGCGCTGTACCTGATTTTCACTGTCCAAAAACAAGAAAAACAGAACTAATTCATTTGAAACCGTTTGCAGCAATCCAAAGTTATTCCTCACTTACCTTATACTTTCTGAACATCCTAATTATTCACCACGATGAATTTATACCCGCTTTTCAGTTTCGCCATCACATTTACAACAACTAGCATGTGTACTGTGTACTTCCTGATTAACAGACAATATAATGCTTTATAATTAGATGCAGATAGATAAGTAGACAGCAGACTTATTTTGACCTCAAGATCTGCTCAAACAATTTATCCGTATGAATTTTGCTCTAATACATGAAAATGATCAGGTACGGGGCCTTTAAAGTGGAACTAAACACTTATGCCAGGAGTGTGTGATCACAAACACCTCTCTGCAGGAGCGAGGTTTGAAGTGTGCACTCCTGTTTGACCAATCACACTGTTCCTTTTACCCTCAGCTTCTGTTTGTGGTTGTGGGCGGAGTTTATGTGCTTAGTCCCACTTTCAAAGTTCATTGACTGCAAAACTTGGAGGGACCAGAAATGCATGAAATGATATTAACAAATGTATGTGCTTGTGTTCTCCACAGTGGGAGCGTCTACCTGAGGGTGTAAAAGGCCGGTACGTCGCTCAGGCTGTAAAAATAGGAATGATCCTTCAGCAGAGGAGGTCTGCCTCTCACAGTTCTAACCGGCCTCAGACTTCCAACAACAAGAAGCAGAGGACGTAAACACACAGAGACCATCTTTACCTTTGATGAGCATTAAAAACAATAAAAATTTGTTTGAGTCTATTTTTGTATAATTATGACGTATTAGGGTTGTCAATAGTATCAAAACTCAGATACTGATGCTAAAACTAGTATTGAAACTAGATACTCATTTGTGTAGGTATCTAAAAATGTCACATTCACATGACAGAAATGAATCTTTCCTGAAAAGCTTTAGAATGATCTTGAGCTGTATCAGAACAAGTATAAGACCACACACTACGACCACGATGGAACCACCAACTGGATGACACAGATATAAAGCCACATGGGAACAGAAAAGAAACTACTATGATTTAATGTTGAAAATTACATTTTATTGTCTAAAGAAAGAGTGTTTTTTAATTATCATTGTAGTATTGGAGTCAGTATTGAGTATCAAATCTGTCAGGAGCAGTGGGCATTCATCTGAAGAGTTTGACCTACGTTTGGTCAGAAGGACTACTTCAATTCAGTTCAATACAGATCACACTATACAAAGGAAAAGTACAATAAAACACCAAGATATCCTGTGTAGCTAGTATTAAATGCCAGGGAGAAAAGGTGGGCTTTCAATCTAGTCTTAAACTTCAATTCAATTTCAATTCAATTCAATTTCAATTCAATTCATTTATTTTTGTAACGCCCAAAATCACAACAACAGTGTCTCCCTGATGGTCTAGTGGCTAGGATTCGGCGCTCTCACCGCCGCGGCCCGGGTTCGATTCCCGGTCAGGGAAGTGCAGTGTTTCTAAGTTGCTTAGGACATTGCCAAATCAGTTGTGCAGCTGAAGGCTTGTGCATTTTTTTTTCATCCTATGGAATGCAAATCCCTTTTGTTGAGAGCCTGGATAGCTCAGTCAGTAGAGTATCAGACTTTTTATCTGAGGGCAAAATCTCTGTATTCTGCGTGAAAAACATCCTGGACAAATTTATTTTCAGTGGAGTTTGAAACTTAGGAAAGAGTTTCTGGTATAGCTCCACAGGTACAGTGAACCATATGAGATTTATTCCCAAACCTCACTGCACTGTGCAGGACCATAGTCAGATGGGTGTCAGGTATGACTTTGGTACCAGATTCGATCCAACCTTTTAGCCTAAAAAGCTTGTGTATTTTTTGGTCCTGGGTAGCTCAGTCGGTAGAGCATCAGACTTTTAATCTGAGGGTCCAGGGTTCAAGTCCCTGTTCAGGCAGCTTGTCCATTATATGAGCAAAAGGAAAGATAGGGAAAGTGCTGTCTCTACTGGCATGTTGTTAAGCTTTAAAGAGAACTTTGTATACTGCACAACCAAGGCACAAGACCACAGTCACATGGGAAAAACACCAGACTTCTACTGTGATGATCCAGGATACAAGTCCTCATTCAAGTGATTCTAACATTATGTGAGCAAAAGCGTGGAAAACTGCATGGACAAATTGGTCTGAAGCTTAGGAAAAAGCAAAAGATGAAGTTTAAATCTATCAACTGAAAAAAGCGTAAGAGTGAAGATGTTTCGCTGCTCATCCAAGCCGCTTCTTCAGTTCTGGTCAGATTGCCCATGGGCACTGCCTTATATTAATCTGAAGGGAGGGGCTAACTACACTGAAACTGTAAACATCTATTGTCTCCAGTTTCAGCTGAAGCTACCCTATTCAGCTCTTAGCGCCAGAGCAAGGAGGAAGTTAAATGTGAAACCAGACCGGTCAACGCTGCATAAGTAAGAAGGGGAGCAACGGCAAGGGCTCAAGCACTTGGCCACCTCGACACAGTACACACAGATGTGGGACATATTCACACGCAATGTATCGTCATCTGTACACATGGATTTCTTTGGTCCAGGATGTGAGGTTCCATACACCGTGAGTGTGGGAGCAGCGCCTCAAAGGTGCTTTTTAAACATTGTTGGAACACTCTGCAGTTGTGTTAGTTCGCTAACACATATACTAAAATTGGAACGATACAGAGAAGATTAGCATGGCCCCTGCGCAAGGATGACACGCAAACTCGTGAAGCGTTCCTCATTTTCTGGCAAATCCTGAATGAATTCATGTTGTTTTTCTGTGTCACTGTCCCGTGGAACAACAAAGTGTCACTGTGGACCGTGTCAGGATGGCCGAGCGGTCTAAGGCGCTGCGTTCAGGTTGCAGTCTCCCCTGGAGGCGTGGGTTCAAATCCCACTTCTGACATCGACCTTTTGACAGAATTATTTACATTCTACATAAGTCAACAAAGAATGGATTCACCATGACTTGCGCTGCATTGGCCGGGAATCGAACCCGGGCCTCCCGCGTGGCAGGCAAGAATTCTTCCACTGAACCACCAATGCCTGCTTGGGAAGGTTTTTAAGACCCTTAAAATTGTTGGTCTAGTCCAGGGGTCGGCAACCTTTAACATGCAAAGAGCCATTTGGACCCACTTTCCACGAAAAAAATAAAACACTGGGAGCTGCAAATAGTTTGACATCTAAAATGAAGACAACACTGTGTATAATAATAATAATGTAACGGAATAATGTCGGTTTTATTTTCACGGACAAGCCTTCTACGCGTGGCAGATAAATATGGCAAAAATAAGTTAAGTGCATAAAAAATACAACCCACCACACCGCTGCATCAGAGGGAGCCCTGTGCTGATTATGTGATTATGTCTACTCTGCTCCGCAGTTTCTTTCAAAAAACTCTAAAGGCATATCCTTTAATCCCAGGTGCTTATTCTCCATGTGCCAAAGTAGTGTTGAGGGTTTCATTGCCTCATTTGCGACAGCTGAGCGACAAAAACCTGTAGCGACAAACCCAGATTTTAAGTAGGACTCCTGGTGTTGTCTGTTAAATTGATCGTTCTTTTTCTTAGAGGTCGTCTCCTCTTCTGGTTCCTCAGTTGGCCTTTTCTCCTTTGTTAAAAACCTCTCCAAAGACTTTTGTTTTGGCTCATTTTCACTCGCTTGTGGCTCTACTTTTGAGCGACGTGTCTGATGTGTTATACGTGATACGTCATCGCGGAGACAAGAGCAGATAATAAACTTGCCACTACATCAAATAGATTTCTGTGGCAATTTCCAGCAGGATTTTCATGATACATCTACGGACGAGCTTATTAGTGTGTCATTAGGGACGGGCCAAAGTTGCTCCTGACCCCTGTGCGCACAGCGTCTGAAAATCAGGGCTCTTTACGCAGGACTGTGAGCTGTGTCTGTGAGACGTGAGCCATGTTTGTTTTTAACATTGTTCCACGAGTGTGACACTTATTTTGAGCAACGAAAAATAAGAAAATATAATTTTATTTTAAGATCATAATAATCTTCCAATTTAAACTAGCACAAGAAAGAGCTAACACAAATAAAATACACTTCAATTAAATACTTAAAATTTATTTTCCCAAGTCACGCAGAGCCGCAGTATGAGGCTGAAAGAGCCGCATGCGGCTCCGGAGCCGCGGGTTGCCGACCCCTGGTCTAGTCACATTATGGCATTGAGAATAGGTGCACATGGATGACAGTAAGAGAGACCAGAGAGCAGCAACACAGATGCCAGAGCAAGGAAGAAGTTGAACGTGAACCCAGACTGGTCAACACTGCATAAGTAAGAAGGGGAGCAACAGCAAGGGCTGCGAAGAGGATGGGCATCAAACCTACACATGCGGCGTGAAATAGATTAGCAGTCCATCGCCTCAAGCACTTGGCCACCTCGATGTAGTGCACACAGATGTGGGACATATTCATGTGCAACGTAGCTGTACACATGGATTTCTTTGGTCCAGGATGTGAGGTTCCATACACCGTGAGAGCAGCACCTCAAAGGTGCTTTTTAAACATTGTTGGTACACTCTGCAGTTGTGTTACTTCGCTAACACTTATACTAAAATTGGAACGATACAGAGAAGATTAGCATGGCCCCTGCGCAAGTATGACACTCAAACTCGTGAAACGTTCCTCATTTTCCTTGAAGAATTCATCATCAAGTAAGAGGTGGAATGTGAAACACAGACTGGTGAATGCTGCAAAAGCAGCCGCATAAAGGGGACATATTCACGGCCAGCGCATCGTCGTCTGTACACATAGATTTCTTTGGTCTAGGATGTTAGGTTCCACACACCGTGAGCAAGGGAGTATTGCCTCAAAAATGTTTTTTAAACATTGCAAAAGATGAGATTTAAATCTATCAACTCGACAAATCGTTGTAAGAGTGAAGACGTTTCGCTGCTCATCCAAGCCGCTTCTTCAGTTCTGGTCAGATTGCCGATGGCCAATGCCTTATATCTATCTGAAGGGAGGGGCTAACTACACTGAAACTGTAAACATCTATTGTCTCCAGTTTCAGCTGAAACTACCCTAGCCAGCTCTTAGCAAGCCTGCTATTGTTCTCATTGTTCTGGGTCTGAGGATGGAGTTATAGATGGGGGAGAGGTCTTTCACACCTTTACACAAAGGTCTCATAAAATAAAGGGAATGTTAAATGGTCAAGGTCCACAGTGAATTTAGATTTGGAATATAATTTTATCTTTCAAAATAGTTCTCATTTCTATGATGAAAGCCTGGTGTCCCATATCAGAGGAGACAACTTTAGCAGAGGATGGTTTCGATCCATCGACCTCTGGGTTATGGGCCCAGCACGCTTCCTCTGCGCCACTCTGCTCTTCTTAGCTTGTGTGTTTGTGTGGGAGTAAAAATCTACTAACATAGAATTAGGAGGTCAGCGTCTTCTGCATTAAATATGTGTGGGCAAAAGGGGGAACAACGAGGAAAGGAGCGCCTACCAGGTAAGCACACGCTTTACACTTTGCAAGTCTGCTGAAAGACACTCCAGATGAGACTCCTTTCTATAATAATTACCTCCTGTGCAACATCTGAAGAGCCAGGATTAGCAGGGGAAGGTTTCAATTCATCACCCTCTGGTTTAAGGGTCCAGCATGCTTCCACTGCAACACTCTGCTGATTGGTTGAGTTGAGTTTATTCTTATTTAAATGACTTTTTATTTTTATTCTTAATTCTATCCTGTGGTTGTGGCATCTGTTAACTAAGAGAATTTCCCTTCGGGGATCAATAAAAGTGATTCTGATTCTGATTCTGAAACAGGGACTCAAACCTGTTAACATAAAATTAGGAGCCTTGTGCATTCAGTTTCTGGGCATTCGTACACATAGCAGACAAAATTAGCCTTAAAATGTCTAATCATAGATCTGTTTTAAGAAATCAGCCACTTGGATTGAAGTATATATGCATTTTTTTTACTACATGTACAGTACACTACAATTACCATTGTGGGGAGAAGAATTCATTGGCCGGGAATCGAACCCGTATCCACTGCTTGGGAAGCAGCGATGCTCACCACTATACCACCAATGCACTCTCAATAATAAATCATTAAAAATAACGTACGTAATGTGCGTATCGTACGCTCAAAGACAGCGGTGGAAGTGCGGTCCGTGGTGTAGGCCTGTCCCACTTCAGCGAGACGGCGGCTACACTGAGGAGGGCAGATTCTCGACCGGAACCTTCAAACTACACTTTGAAGAGTACTTCGAAGGGACCCTTCAAAGGGTGCATTTGGCGAATTGGGACACGGCCTATGTCTTTACAGAATGCACACTTTTATCTTCTAAATTTTTCCAAACACCACACCGATGAATCAATAGTACTGTCTAATAAATGCAGCTGAGCAGTGTCTCCCTGATGGTCTAGTGGCTAGGATTCGGCGCTCTCACCGCCGCGGCCCGGGTTCGATTCCCGGTCAGGGAAGTGCAGTGTTTCTAAGTTAATTAGGACATTGCCAAATCAGTTGTGCAGGTGAAGGCTTTTGCATTCCATCCCATGGAATGCAAATCCCTTTTGTCCCTTGTATTTTTTGATCCATTCT
Source organism: Periophthalmus magnuspinnatus (assembly GCF_009829125.3). Taxonomy (NCBI): domain Eukaryota; kingdom Metazoa; phylum Chordata; class Actinopteri; order Gobiiformes; family Gobiidae; genus Periophthalmus; species Periophthalmus magnuspinnatus. Next base: position 30,543,141 of record NC_047141.1, on the reverse strand, counting down.
TCATTAAATTCTCTCATGTTAAGGGCCTGGGTAGCTCAGTGGGTAGAGCATCAGACTTTTAATCTGAGGGTCCAGGGTTCAAGTCCCTGTTCAGGCAACTTGTCCATTATATGAGCAAAAGGAAAGATAGAGAAAGTGCTGTGTTAAACTTTAAAGAGAACTTTGTATACTGCGCAGCCAAGGCACAAGACCACAGTCACATGGGAGGCAGTTGGAAAAACACCAGACTTCTACTGTGACGATCCAGGATACAAGTCCTCATTCAAGTGATTCTAACATTATGTGAGCAAAAGCGTGGAAAACTGCATGGACAAATTGGTCTGAAGCTTAGGAAAAAGCAAAAGATGAAGTTTAAATCTATCCACTGAAAAAAGCGTTGTAAGAGTGAAGATGTTTCGCTGCTCATCCAAGCCGCTTCTTCAGTTCTGGTCAGATTGCCCATGGGCACTGCCTTATATCTATCTGAAGGGAGGGGCTAACTACACTGAAACTGTCTCCAGTTTCAGCTGAAGCTACCCTATTCAGCTCTTAGCGCCAGAGCAAGGAGGAAGTTAAATGTGAAACCAGACCGGTCAACGCTGCATAAGTAAGAAGGGGAGCAACGGCAAGGGCTCAAGCACTTGGCCACCTCGACACAGTACACACAGATGTGGGACATATTCACACGCAATGTATCGTCATCTGTACACATGGATTTCTTTGGTCCAGGATGTGAGGTTCCATACACCGTGAGTGTGGGAGCAGCGCCTCAAAGGTGCTTTTTAAACATTGTTGGAACACTCTGCAGTTGTGTTAGTTCGCTAACACATATACTAAAATTGGAACGATACAGAGAAGATTAGCATGGCCCCTGTGCAAGGATGACACGCAAACTCGTGAAGCGTTCCTCATTTTCTGGCAAATCCTGAATGAATTCATGTTGTTTTTCTGTGTCACTGTCCCGTGGAACAACAAAGTGTCACTGTGGACCGTGTCAGGATGGCCGAGCGGTCTAAGGCGCTGCGTTCAGGTCGCAGTCTCCCCTGGAGGCATGGGTTCGAATCTCACTTCTGACATCGACCTTTTGACAGAATTATTTACATTCTACATAAGTCAACAAAGAATGGATTCACTACCAAGACTTGCGCTGCATTGGCCGGGAATCGACTGACTGTTGCCCTAGAGGGAGTAGATGTAGCAAAGGGGACCCAGGGCTGGTCTGTGGGCAGGGGAGGTGATGTGGGGCTGTCACAGACAGGTTCAAGGCCTGTGACGAGGGCCCTGGGGGAAGTGACACTGGAGATGAATCCTTCACTGGGGAAGGTGGTGGTGATGCTGATTTGTTCTCTTGGGGAGGTGGTGGTGCTGCTGAATCCTTCGCTGGGGGAGATGGTTGTGCTGCTGGTGGTGACTCCTTCGCTGGAGTAGATGGTGGTTGTAGTTGTGGTGCTGCTGGTGGTGCTGACACATTGGCTCAGTCTCTGGTTGGCGCAGAAGGAATTCTTCTCTCATTCCTCTTTTCTCTCACTGGCCCAGGACCATGTTCTGGCCGGTGCCTCAGAGCGTGGAGGAGGATATCCGTCAGCACTCTTACTCCACCTCTGCTCAGGTGGGGCCCATTTCCGTTGAACAGGTCGTCTCGTTTCCAGAATAGATCAAAGTTCTCAAAGTAGTGCTAAGTGCTGTCCTCTGAGTGCACATGTGTTGAACAGCCATGTGTTCAGCTGAAGCAGCCGGGTAAATTTGTTCATCTTCCTTCTGTCTATGTTAGGAAGACGTCCACTGATGAAAGTCTTAACCTCCACTTTATCAAGCTCCTCAAATAATTTAATGAAATCCCTTTTCAAGATTTCAGTCTGTTCCATTCTGGTGTCAACTGCACCCACGTGCACAATCAGCTGTTTAACATGACTAAACATGCAGCTAAACCCTTGAACATTCTTCCTGAAGATGTGAGACAGGCCTCTACTTTGACAATGTTTAAATCCAGGCTCAAAACTGTTCTGTTTATCTGTGCATACGACTGAAAGGTTTTTATTCTGCACTCTTCTCTTTTAATGTTAATTTTATGATTATTTGTGATTATTTATGTTTTTATTTGTCTGATTTTAATGTCTCTCTTATTCTGTAAAGCACTTTGAATTACTTTGTGTAAAAATTGTGCTATACAAATAAACTTGCCTTACCTTAACTCTTCGGTGTGTTGACAAACCTTTTGGCAGGAGTTTTGTAATCTCAGAAACGGTGTGTTGCACATCTCTGACAGCACCGTCTCCTAACAGCAGCGTGTCTCTGACCCTGACGTTTGGCACAGATCTCCTGTCTGCCTGTGATCTTTTGTCAACTTCATTGTTCTTGGTTTGTGACAAAAATCCATTTTCTGTTTTTATTTTAACATCAGTCTGTGACAGTGGTAAAAATCTGTAAGTTGTATTTTGGGTGATGTAACTATATTAGCTTTGTCTCTTGTCACTTGTTGCGTTGGTTTGGCATTCTTGTCTTTACAAAGTTTTGGAAAAGACACTGTATCACTCAGGTTTAAGAAGAAAGTAGCCGTTTTTTCAGCCTCTTCTCTGAAAGTAACTGTGGGCTTCTTACCACTGGAGGTCACAGGGAGCGTCCGGTGAAGTCCTCTTTCAGATTCTAAAACAAATACCTCTGCTTGTGGCTCATTAATTTGTTGATAGTTCTGACAGTGTTCACAGAAAAAAATCCTTTTGTTTCTTCTCCTGGACATGTTGCTGGCTCATCAGAATTTTTATTTAAAAAATGCAAAAATGGTGTAAAAGTCTTGGTTTACTTAAATGAAAATCATAACTAAACACATTTTCCAGCAATGGAAAAATTAAAATGATTAAAAAGCAAAGTAAAGAAGGAAGCAGCAGGCGCAAGCAAGATCTGCGTCTGCACACTTCAGAAGAACTCTTCAGAAACATATGTGAATGAAACAAAACACAACACCAGGGATGGTTTTGAGAAAGGAACAGCATTATAACATGACTTACAGTTCACAAGATTCAGTTTGTGTAAAGCAGGAGTTTTAAACCAGATCTGAACATTTTAAAAGTGACACGTTTACACAGAAAATAATCATTTAAAAAAGTTTAAATTTATAAAAACACAAGATATTGATGAAAATGAGGAACACTTCAGAACAGTAACACCAGCCTCCAGCTTTCAGAGCTTTACTCTCTATTTTGAAGTGGAACAAACACTTTTCCTTAATGTTGAGTTCTTTTTATGCAGAAAAAGCAAATATGACACATTTAGAACCAAATGGAAATATTTGATACAAACAAATGATTTTTTTTACTCAAACAATCCTTGGTCCATCTAAGTTTTCTTTAAATGCAAATGTCAAAAGCAGTTTTAGCATTTCTCAAACATGCAAGAGTAAAAAAAAGACCAACTTAAACAACTCCCTGTGTGTTACTGTCATGATCCTGCATTATCTGTCTCCCTGTGTGCTTTCCCCTCCCTCACCTGTTTGAGCCTGGAGCTGGGCGGAGTTCCTGGCTCCTCCCGTGCGCACCTGGAGCGCATCAGCGCAATTACTCCCACCTGCTGCGGAGTATAAGTGGAGCCAGGACTAGACACTCGGCGTGAGATCGTTGTCGTTCCTGCATTTCTACATCCTGTTTCGGTGCCGGGTCCTACGCGTGTCTTCACCCTGCTTGCTGGACTGTCCCTGCTCCGACCCTGCGCCGACCCTGCTCCGACCCTGCTCCGACCCTGCTCCGACCCTGCTCTGACCCTGCTCTGACCCTGCTCTGACCCTGCTTCCCAGCCCTGGTACTGTCTTGGCTTATCTCTGCACTCCACGTTACTGGACCCTGGTTTGCACTCTGCTCCCTGCCCTGGTGCTGCCCGCATCGTTGTCTCCGCTGCACTCTATGCTCCGCTCCTGGATCCTGGCCCACACCTGGCTTCCTGCTCACCACCAGATCAACCCTCAGTTCTGTATTTTGTGTCACAAACTGTAAATAAACCCTGTAGATCTGCCCCGAGTCTGCACTCTTTGGTCCGCTACACCCACCGTTACGACAGTTACTGAGGAAGAAGATAATGATTCCAGTAGAACATGACTGAAACTCAGACCCCATGTGACTGAACCCTACTGACCCTGAACCCATCTGACCTCTGATAGACAGAAGTAAAATACTCCCTCTTTAATACCCATAGAAGTCAAATACCCCCCTCTTTAATACCCATACCGTCTCGTCTCTTTCACCAGAGTCACAGAGGAACCTTCTCCCCACAGTATAAACCCAGAGAACAGAGGCTCAGAGAAGGACGAGGAGAAGGTCCAGAGGTGGAACAGTTCTCCATTAGAGGAGACCACATAGAAGGACAGAGCTCCAGCCTCAGAGTCCAGGAAAATGCCCACTCTGCCCACTCTGGCTCCTTCATCAGAGGACACGTCCCCTGTACCAAAGGACACGCCCCCTCTCTCTAAACAATGGGAGAGGGGGAGTCGTGTTCCTATTCTGTTGTGATAGACCCAATACCCTCCATCAGCACCGATACACAGACTCCAGGACTGATCATTGTTTCCAAACACACTCTCCCGTCCACTCCGTCTGATCCCTCTGTAACTCACCGCTATAGAGACCTCCCCGCTAATAATAATAATAATAATAATACAATTTATAACGCACTTTACATTTGAACAACAAATCTCAGAGTGCTACAGTGCAAAAAAGACATTAAAGACAGAAGACAATTAAAATCAGTGTGTCAGTTAAAATCAAAGCAATAAAACAATAGCCGGTGTTTATCTGTAGGCCAAGGTAAAAAGGTAAGTTTTTAGTCCTCTTTTAAAAGCATCCACCATCTGTGGAGCCCTGAGATGGTCTGGGAGGGCGTTCCACAGACGGGGAGCAGCCACTGAGAAGGCTCTGTCGCCCATGGTCTTGAGCCGTGTCCTGGGCATGACCAGACGGTGCTGTTGGCCTGACCGAGTCTTAGTGGAGGTGTGTGGTGTGAGCAGTTCAGTGAGGTGGGGGCCGCACCGTGGAGACAGTGATGGGTGTGCAAGAGGACTTTGTATTGAATGCGGAAGTGAATGGGGAGCCAGTGCAGAGAGTGAAGAATGGGGGTGATGAGCTCGTGTTTACGCACCCTCATCAGGACCCTGGCGGCGCTGTTTTGGACATACTGGAGCTTTTGAATGCTCCTGCCAGAGATCCCGATGAGGAGAGCGTTACAGTAGTCAAGCCTGGAAGAGACAGAGGCATGGACGAACTTCTCTGCAGCAGGGAGGGAGAGAGAAGAGCGAAGTTTGGAGATATTACGGAAGTGAAAGAAGGCAGTTTAGCAGATGGAGGTGACATGATTGTCAAAGGAGAGGTGGGGGTCAAATTTGACCCCCAGGTTTGTTACAGAGGAGAGAGGGGAATGTGTGTCCGAAAAATGAAACAGAGGTCCACCTCCCAGTAACAGCGCCCCTCAGGCCAGTGCAGCTCAGGACATGGGGGTGGTCGTATGTGAACCTGTCGTCATGATCTGGATACTCCTGCTCCTCCTCCACACGTGTCACAGTCCGATCGTCCTCAGACAGAAGGAGAAGTCTGTGAGCTGTGTTTAGGTCCAGAGAGAACTCACAGGAGTCTGAAACACAAAACATTTGATCTTATTATTTTGTTCTAATTGTCTCTACGTTTAGTGGGACGGTACTTCAATGGATGTGACTTCCTGATACGCCGCCATAACTAAACAGAGGTGGGTTTTTGACCATCATAGATCAGAATCTATCTTCCAACTCTACGGAAGATTTCAAACTGAATCATGTTATTAGAACATAAAACACATATATATATAATATATAAAATTTCTGACAAGATATAGATGTAACTTACTCAGTTTACATCTATATCTTACCAAGAAATCTAATAGATTTTTGGTCTTAAAAAACTTACTAGTTCATATGGGTTAAACAATATTTACTCAGGAATTGGAAATAAATTGTGTAAGTGTTTGAATGTAGAGTAATTTAGCTTTTTACTAATTTATTTATGTGTTTTTGGTTTGTCAGCCCCAACAGCATCATTAACAAACCAAAGACAATTGAAAGAATTGAAAATGTTGGAAATGAAAGTAGATTTTCAAAATGAGAAACAATGACTTCTTAAAAGAACAACTGGCAACAGGTCCTTTCATTTTTAAAAATGTTCATAATCATTCCAGAATATTCACTTGTGTTGTCTTGTGAAATATTAAAATTGGTTTGACAATCTGAGAGTCATCTGAAAATGGTGGTAAATATTCATTTGTATTTGTTTACATTACAGCTCTCAGGAAAACTGACCCAGGTTTCAGCTCCACTGGCTGCAGTCAGGTTTCTGATGAAGCAAATGACACTTCTGACACAGAAGCAGAAAGTGTCAATGCAATATCATCAGAAAATGATACTGAGAATTCATCAGCTGATGAACAAAAGAAGAAAAGAAGAATGAAGAAGAGAAGAGTCACTGTCACTGAAATTGTATTGTCAGAGAGGTAAGGTTTTACTTTATACTTACTTTATTTAACCATGTCACTTCTGAGCCAAGGCAGGGTTGGACATTGGGCATTTGTGGCATTTCTCCACTGTGCAATCTTCCAAACAACCAAATCCACATGACCATGATGGTTTTAAATTGAGGTTAAATGCAAATTGTATTGACTCTTTTCCCTGTGCATACCAACATACTGAACTCTAAATGATCTATCCATAACATAGACCTGCTGAACCCTATAAAATCTATTTGGCCTCATTACACATTATTCTAATAACAGCTATGCGATGTCTTCATCTTCACAAGTGTATAAACGTGGTTCCCCGCTATTTTTGCCCTGAAAATTGTGAAACATGTTTTTTGAACTCATCCAGTGAATAATTAGGGTGTTAGAATGTGGGTAAAGGAGATTTGAGTGTAGAACACTGCTATTTTAAATATTTTATCTTTTATTCTTTCCATTTTCTTATTTACACTTCAAAGTCCAAGAGAAGTGGTGGCCAGATACCAGAAGATTTTGAAGATATTCAAGCGAGGTGGCACCACGGCTCGGGCCTTCAAAAAATATGGGGTGGACTGTAGTACAGTTGTCATCACTGCTCCAATTGCCAAACTGTACATAGGCGCTCCAGAAAAGTACAAACAAATGATGCAGACTTACAGTAGAGCTGTGAAGCTGTCAGTGTTCACAGCCCAGTGTTCACTGGCTCTTTCTGAAGATGCTGAGGTAGAGCAAAAGGTCAAAACTCTGAAAGATTCAGGGAAGCTAATTCCTTTTAAACCTAAACAGTAGAATGTATTCATTCTTAAAAAATAGAGAGAATCTATAAGGTTCTGTGGCCTGTACAGTCGGTCTAATGCAGAATAAGCTCTTCTTTAGGTACCAGTGGTTGCCCTTACGAGCCTATACAGGAATGCAGGACAGTGAAGTAACTGAACAGGCCTATAGGGGCGACCACTGGTACCTAAAGAACACCTATTTGATAGGGTTTGAATTGTTTTTTTTGTTTTTTTTATGTGACCTCAAAACTGTAAAGGCACATTTATTGATAAGTTATATGTTTTTTTAAACATTTGATGGCCAGATTTTTGTTTTTAATCAAAGTTCTTTGAGACCTTTAAAAGAAGAGTTCACAAACGGAGTCGGGGTTGAAAGTTCATAATAAGATGTTTATAAGATGTTTAACAGACAAAACGGATTTCAATTGTTTATAAATGTTTCTGAAAAAATGTAACACACATCCAGATGTTTTGTATCCATGTTGCTTGGCTTGCTTTTTCAAGGACAGTTGATTCCCACCTCTGTTGAAGTTTAAAATTCAGGGGGAAATGGGTCATGACACTCGGGGCTTAGATAATGTCTAGTACAGTACCTTAACAAATAGCAACCACAGGGATAACATTATATTTTATATGTTTGTGTTGGTATAACATGCATAATACGCCCCTCAGACGCATCCCTCCCATGTGATTCAGAAAAGATTTAACCACAGCATTATACAGTTTTTAAGAGTGTTTTTACAGTCCATCCATGAGTGCGCTGTATTTCATTGCCTTGTTTAAGGATTGCTCATCAGGCCTATTTTCTTCCTCTGTGTGCGTGTGATAAGACTCATTGTCATATCCATGGATGTTGTTTAGGGTTAGGGTTAGTTTGGATGTCGGCCAAGTCGTCAATGGCTTCACCTCATCCCAAAAAAGCAGAGTTACAAAGGGCTTCACAACAAAGTAAAAAAAACACAATACATAAAAATAAGGAAAAATAAAATGCAAAACAGAGAAATGCAAAGAAAAGATGCACACATAAAACCGGACAATTTATAAAAAGGCCTGGCAATAAGTGAGTTTTACAGAGTAATTTAAACATGATAATGATGGCACAAGCCTTATCTCTTCAGGTAGATTGTTTCAAATCTGACTTTGGAACAGCTCCAGAGACCTGCCTGAGGATGTGAGGATGTGAGGCTGCACGAGGGCTCACAGGCAGGGGCGGCGCTGCACATTTTTGGTTGGAGTTATGCAGGTGCTAAGTTCTTTGATGGTGGCGCTGACTTAACATGTTCATTTATCGTCTTATATGGCTGCGAGCGCATCCTCTCGATCTAACCATGTCTGCTTGGCTGTTTTAAACAAGTTTAAATGTAGTTAGCCCCTGTGGTGATTCAGGAAACATAATATGGACTTTTTTATTGTACTTTCATGTTGTATACTCTCTGGTTGCTAATAAACTGTGTAAATGAAAATTGGTGCTTTAAAAGTTATAAGTAAAATCTTAAATCAATTCTAAAACACCCAGGCGGCCAGTGAAGGGAAACTACAGTAAAAACATACTGTGAAACATCCCAGGCAAAGCAACACAGGGGGTGACCTTCAACCATATATATATATATATATATATATATATATATATATATATATATATATATATATATATATATATATATATATTATATAATATGTTGAAGGTCACCCCCTGTGTTGCTTTGCCTGGGATGTTTCACAGTATGTTTTTACTGTAGTTTCCCTTCACTGGCCGCCTGGGTGTTTTAGAATTGATTTTAAGATTTTACTTATAACTTTTAAAGCACCAATTTTCATTTACACAGTTTATTAGCAACCAGAGAGTATACAACATGAAAGTACAATAAAAAAGTCCATATTATGTTTCCTGAATCACCACAGGGGCTAACTACATTTAAACTTGTTTAAAACAGCCAAGCAGACATGGTAGATCGAGAGGATGCGCTCGCAGCCATATAAGACGATAAATGAACATGTTAAGTCAGCGCCACCATCAAAGAACTTAGCACCTGCATAACTCCAACCAAAAATGTGCAGCGCCGCCCCTGCCTGTGAGCCCTCGTGCAGCCTCACATCCTCACATCCTCAGGCAGGTCTCTGGAGCTGTTCCAAAGTCAGATTTGAAACAATCTACCTGAAGAGATAAGGCTTGTGCCATCATTATCATGTTTTAAATTACTCTGTAAAACTCACTTATTGCCAGGCCTTTTTATAAATTGTCCGGTTTTATGTGTGCATCTTTTCTTTGCATTTCTCTGTTTTGCATTTTATTTTTCCTTATTTTTATGTATTGTGTTTTTTTTACTTTGTTGTGAAGCCCTTTGTAACTCTGCTTTTTTGGGATGAGGTGAAGCCATTGACGACTTGGCCGACATCCAAACTAACCCTAACCCTAAACAACATCCATGGATATGACAATGAGTCTTATCACACGCACACAGAGGAAGAAAATAGGCCTGATGAGCAATCCTTAAACAAGGCAATGAAATACAGCGCACTCATGGATGGACTGTAAAAACACTCTTAAAAACTGTATAATGCTGTGGTTAAATCTTTTCTGAATCACATGGGAGGGATGCGTCTGAGGGGCGTATTATGCATGTTATACCAACACAAACATATAAAATATAATGTTATCCTGTGGTTGCTATTTGTTAAGGTACTGTACTAGACATTATCTAAGCCCCGAGTGTCATGACCCATTTCCCCCTGAATTTTAACTTCAACAGAGGTGGGAATCAACTGTCCTTGAAAAAGCAAGCCAAGCAACATGGATACAAAACATCTGGATGTGTGTTACATTTTTTCAGAACATTTATAAACAATTGAAATCCGTTTTGTCTGTTAAACATCTTATAAACATCTTATTATGAACTTTCAACCCCGACTCCGTTTGTGAACTCTTCTTTTAAAGGTCTCAAAGAACTTTGATTAAAAACAAAAATCTGGCCATCAAATGTTTAAAAAAACATATAACTTATCAATAAATGTGCCTTTACAGTTTTGAGGTCACATAAAAAAACAAAAAAACATTCAAACCCTATCAAATAGGTGTTCTTTAGGTACCAGTGGTCGCCCCTATAGGCCTGTTCAGTTACTTCACTGTCCTGCATTCCTGTATAGGCTCGTAAGGGCAACCACTGGTACCTAAAGAAGAGCTTATTCTGCATTAGACCGACTGTACAGGCCACAGAACCTTATAGATTCTCTCTATTTTTTAAGAATGAATACATTCTACTGTTTAGGTTTAAAAGGAATTAGCTTCCCTGAATCTTTCAGAGTTTTGACCTTTTGCTCTACCTCAGCATCTTCAGAAAGAGCCAGTGAACACTGGGCTGTGAACACTGACAGCTTCACAGCTCTACTGTAAGTCTGCATCATTTGTTTGTACTTTTCTGGAGCGCCTATGTACAGTTTGGCAATTGGAGCAGTGATGACAACTGTACTACAGTCCACCCCATATTTTTTGAAGGCCCGAGCCGTGGTGCCACCTCGCTTGAATATCTTCAAAATCTTCTGGTATCTGGCCACCACTTCTCTTGGACTTTGAAGTGTAAATAAGAAAATGGAAAGAATAAAAGATAAAATATTTAAAATAGCAGTGTTCTACACTCAAATCTCCTTTACCCACATTCTAACACCCTAATTATTCACTGGATGAGTTCAAAAACATGTTTCACAATTTTCAGGGCAAAAATAGCGGGGAACCACGTTTATACACTTGTGAAGATGAAGACATCGCATAGCTGTTATTAGAATAATGTGTAATGAGGCCAAATAGATTTTATAGGGTTCAGCAGGTCTATGTTATGGATAGATCATTTAGAGTTCAGTATGTTGGTATGCACAGGGAAAAGAGTCAATACAATTTGCATTTAACCTCAATTTAAAACCATCATGGTCATGTGGATTTGGTTGTTTGGAAGATTGCACAGTGGAGAAATGCCACAAATGCCCAATGTCCAACCCTGCCTTGGCTCAGAAGTGACATGGTTAAATAAAGTAAGTATAAAGTAAAACCTTACCTCTCTGACAATACAATTTCAGTGACAGTGACTCTTCTCTTCTTCATTCTTCTTTTCTTCTTTTGTTCATCAGCTGATGAATTCTCAGTATCATTTTCTGATGATATTGCATTGACACTTTCTGCTTCTGTGTCAGAAGTGTCATTTGCTTCATCAGAAACCTGACTGCAGCCAGTGGAGCTGAAACCTGGGTCAGTTTTCCTGAGAGCTGTAATGTAAACAAATACAAATGAATATTTACCACCATTTTCAGATGACTCTCAGATTGTCAAACCAATTTTAATATTTCACAAGACAACACAAGTGAATATTCTGGAATGATTATGAACATTTTTAAAAATGAAAGGACCTGTTGCCAGTTGTTCTTTTAAGAAGTCATTGTTTCTCATTTTGAAGATCTACTTTCATTTCCAACATTTTCAATTCTTTCAATTGTCTTTGGTTTGTTAATGATGCTGTTGGGGCTGACAAACCAAAACACATAAATAAATTAGTAAAAAGCTAAATTACTCTACATTCAAACACTTACACAATTTATTTCCAATTCCTGAGTAAATATTGTTTAACCCATATGAACTAGTAAGTTTTTTTAAGACCAAAAATCTATTAGATTTCTTGGTAAGATATAGATGTAAACCGAGTAAGTTACATCTATATCTTGTCAGAAATTTTATATATTATATATATATGTGTTTTATGTTCTAATAACATGATTCAGTTTGAAATCTTCCGTAGAGTTGGAAGATAGATTCTGATCTATGATGGTCAAAAACCCACCTCTGTTTAGTTATGGCGGCGTATCAGGAAGTCACATCCATTGAAGTACCGTCCCACTAAACGTAGAGACAATTAGAACAAAATAATAAGATCAATGTTTTGTGTTTCAGACTCCTGTGAGTTTCTCTCTGGACCTAAACACAGCTCACAGACTTCTCTTCTGTCTGAGGACGATCGGACTGTGACCGTGTGGAGGAGGAGCAGGAGTATCCAGATCATGACGACAGGTTCACATACGACCACCCCCATGTCCTGAGCTGCCTGGGCCTGAGGGGGCGCTGTTACTGGGAGGTGGACCTCTGTTTTCATTTTTCGGACA